>NC_056743.1:208125518-208445518 GCF_019279795.1 Protopterus annectens | reverse complement strand
TTTTCCAGATTAGGCAGGGCTGTATCACCAAGAATATTGTTAAGAGTCCATGAATCCAGCAAAGATGAAGGCAGAGTGAGAGAAAGCTCTAAAGGTACAATAACTTGTCTAATGCAGAAAGAGAAGAAACTACATTTAAATTGCTGTGTTAGCATACATTTTTAAAACAACAAAGGCAAGGGTTCACTCCAAAACCACAATTTTATATACAAGTAAAGTAAGCGCTTTCGAACACTGCCAATGTGTGAACTTCTTCAGACAAACAAACATTTCAAATCATGCAATATATAGTAAAACGCTCTCAATGACATCATCAACTCACTTAAAATTTAAAGGTACACAACCTCAAAAGATGTAAAACCCTATTAAAACATACTCATAATACACATAAATATCTTCTGGAAGTACCAATATGTACAATTTAAGAAAAATATATATATGTACACAAAAATAATAAATATTTATATAAATATTTGTATGTGTATATATATATATATATATATATATATATATATATAGATATATATATATATATATAAATACATTATATAAATCAAATAATATGACCAAAAATACAAATGACCTCTCATGAGATTTCTTTCTCAAGATATATTTTATTTAGTGAACCCTTGCCTTTGTTGTTTTTAGTTTGTTTATGTTTTTTGAATTAGCATAAATTTGTGACAGAATGGAGTGCCAGAGCAGAACCAGCAGAAGGAAGGGAGCTACACAGAAACATGTTGCAGCCTGTTTGTGTTACAGAGTGCAGAGCAGAATTGCCATTGCAGCCTGAAAGTGAAGTACAGCAGGGTATATAAATTGCTAGTAAAATTGAAGAGAAAAAATTAGTCACTAAGAGGGTGTATTCCAAGGCAATGAAGTTAGAAAGCATGAACAATGCATAACCTGAGCAGAAAGTCTAAGAAATGGAGAATTTTAAACAGAAGGTGACTGTTGAGCAGGAGAAACTTAACAATAAGAAAGACTATATTATTGTAGTTAAACAGAAAGAAATTGTATCTGGTCTGAATTCTAAACCCATTTTTGTGAGTGTAAGATAGAAATTTGAAATAATGGAAATCTGTAGGATACAGGTATCTTTAAGTGTAGAAAAATGAATTGGGGGGTAGTGAATACTGAGAAGCAAAATAACCTTGAACAGAATCATAATGATATTTATGGGGAGCCAGAATTCAGTAATCTTAAAAAAGAATGGGAGGGTTCCATATGCCACGTAAGTATGGGAAATGACCAAGACAAAATGAACAAGGTTGTGATAGCAATTGGCACTGGCTTTAAAGAGCACTTGTATGAGTGTCCATTCTTAGGATATGATTTATACTGACACCCCACTGCCTATCATGGCTAGCCATTCAGTGTTGTAAGAATTGGCTGTAGGTGATTTAGTCAAAATGACCGCAGTGCCTGTATTAATAGCATAAAATCAGTGGCTTCTAGCTTGAGAAATACAACCCTGGAGAAAATCCAAAGTTGTCTGACTTCCAGGAAAGCCAGAAAATCTTTAAAAATACACAATGGGAGAGGATGATGCTTTTGAGTAGAGCATGGGAAAATATATCTAGAGTTGTATGGAAAGAAACTGAATGAACTCTTTATACTTCTTCCCGATACTTTGAGTTACAAAACTATTTATTTTACAGATTAAGAACAGAGATAAGTATTGTGGAAACCTTTCAGAAATCTAATGTTGAGGTTAAGACAGAGTTATGTACTAGGAAGACACCTAGGATTGGACAAGACTAAAGTGTGGATCCATCCTGGCCCCATGGCACAGAGGAATAAAGCCCTGACTGAACATCTGATTACCTGTGCTTGACTCTCACCAAGAATGATACCACAATGCAAGCAGAAAATTATTGACTTCAATAATTGGCTAAGCTACTGATGTCATTCCAATGGGATCCAGTATTTGTCAGCCTGGGGCAACATGATAGGCAGACCATGTTGTTTTATCAGATGTGGCTTACACCTGTTGCAGCTAGGCTTTCAATATTGGCTAAGGCATTAGCCACCCCCATAGTGCATTTTTAGGCAGTACCATACAAACAGACCTATCAGTGTAACAAATTCTTCTAATGCCAGGATGACGGTACTACTACTCAATGCTAGGAGTCTTAACAAGACTCTGCACTCCCTGGAAGCTCTCCTCACACTGGGGAATGTTGATGTCTATGCAGTTAAAGGCATGGTTTAAGGCTGTGGAAAACATCCTAGCAGTGCAAGGCTACAATGCCTATCCCACATTCAGACCACCCTCTGAAAAGGAAAACAATTGAAGGAGGAGGTGTTTCCATTTAGATAAAAAAGAAATCATACCTCTAGACTGGTCAAGCAGGGTGACTTGTTTAAGTTACTCCCTGCCCAAATGACCATAGGCAAAATCCCCCAGCAAATCATTGCTAGCTACAGGTCCCAGCCATGAACCATGAAAACCACTCTGCGTACCTGAAGTTACTAGAATCACTTACCATTCAGCACATTAGTCACTGGAGAATTTAACTACCCCTCCATAAACTGGGAAACATATACAGCCACTAACATGCAAGCTAAGAGATTCCTGGCTTTTGTCAATGCAAATGCTCTAGAATAGCTGGTTTGCACATGTCCTGGACACAGTACTCACAAACATGGTGGTGCATTGCACCTCCCCCCAGCATAATGTCCTTATTGGTAAGTTTAGATCATAAATCAGTCTCCTTTGAAATAAATGTAATGGTAGTATCCCATCAGACCCTAAAACCCTAACACATTTTTCCAAGTTAAACTGCCTTCTATTATGTGATAGCATAGTTAATTTTAAAGCTCCTCCTAACCCCCAAAACACTGAGGCCTATGTAGAGGTATACACAAGTACCCTGTACAGCCATTTAAACAACTGCATAGGAATGGCAGTACCTGACCCAAATAAATCCAGGTCTAGCCAGAAAAATAAGCCACCCTTGTGGACCCTGGCATAAACAGACTATACAATAGAAGGAAGAAATTCCTGTCTCAAAGCAAGTGGGAGGGTGCACAACACAGAAGAAAATCCCTCTAGTTTCAATAGGCAAATCAGGGAACTAGTCAAGTCTTCAAAAGCTAAATATGAGACTAAAATAGCCTCCAAAATAAAGGGTTACCACAAAGCATTTTTTAGTTATGTCTGAAATCTCAAGGGAAACACTTAACAGTGTGCTGAACTAGCTGAAGATGGCACTACCTATACTCAGCCAGAAGAAATAGACCTGCTGGCTGAGGCATTCAGCTCAACTTTCTTCCCCTTATTACCTCTGTTCAGTCCCCATAAAATACCCACTACCATTCCATTGTCTATTACCACAAAAAAGTAGGCCATCACTGCATCCTCTAAAGCTAGAAACATGACATCAATGGGCCTTGATGGAATCCAAGGGTGCCTATTAAATAGCTTAAAAAAGGAACTAGCAGACGCAATCAGATCTCTTTTTAACCACAGTCTCCGGATAGGCTTTGTCCCAGTAGAATGCAGGATAGCAACAGTCATCCCCTCTGCACAAGGGTGAACATCAACTGACCCAGGAAGCTACCAACTCATAAGTCTGACTAACTTCATCTGCAAGGCTATGGAAAGGATATCCATGGACCTGATTAACAATGGGATAGGAAATCTACAGAATTTAGACCCAACACAGTTCGGCTTCATCAAGGACAGGTCCTGACTGCTCAGTCTGGTGGACTTCTCTGAGAAGGTCACCAAGGCCATGGATGAGGGTAACACAGTGCATACCACCTACCTTGACCTGGCCAAGGCATTTGACACAATACCCCACTTGGGTACTATAGATAAACTCACAAAATTGGGCATAAATCTCTACATCACCAGATGGATAGCCAAATGACACATGGATAGAATCCACATCCCATGAGAGGCCAGTCATCAGTGAAGTACCACAGAGCTCAGTACTGGGCACCCTTCTGTATGGAATATACTTCTCAGATGTCAAGAAAATGTAGGTGGCCTTTGACTGTTGAAGTTTTTTGATGACTGCAAGTTGGGGGCAATCACTGACCCCCAAATGATGTTGATATCCTACAGAAAGGTCTGATGCAGACTAGTGGATGGCACCGTGGTGCAGCAGTAGCATTGTCGTCTCACAGCAAGAGGCTCTCTGGTTCGATTCTCGACTGGAGTGTCTTCTGTGAGGAGTCTGCATGTCCTCTCTGCGTTTGTGTGGGTTTTCTCCCACATTTCAAAGACATGCATTTGGAGCGTTTCTCCCGGGCCTCCACTAAAAATTGGCTTTGTTCCAAGTCGGACTTTCTTGCTAAATAAATGTTAAATAAATAATGACTGGTATCAGAGCTATGATCTCAAACTAAATGCGAAGAAGTGCATAATAATACACTTTGGGAAATCAAATACCTCTTCAAATTACAACATTGATAGCACCACCCTAAGAGTAGATCCAGTGGTAAGATATATGGGTACTCAGATAGATAGTAATCTAAACTTTGAACATCATGTGTCCACGGTGGTGAAGAAATCCTTCTATGTGTCTCAGCTTGTAAGTAAGGGCATGGCATCCAGATCTAAGTGTACTAAGCCCTCATCAGACCAGTAACTGAGTACAATGCACCCTTTTGTCATGAACCTCACCAGGCACCTGCAACAGCTGGAGCATCCTCAGAGGTTTCTCACCAAGAAAATACAGGGTATAATCAACACTTCATATGTGGAAAGATTAAAAGCCCTATCACTGTACTAAGTTTTCTACCAATTACTTAGGGGTGATCTGTGCCTGACCTACAAGGCAGCCTCTGACTCAGTCCTGATAGAAATATTGCATATTTGTTAAACTTACTGGACTAGGGGTTACCTGCTCCAAAGATCTAAACCGGATCTCTGACATAAATAAATCATGCTGGAGAGACAAATATGTGTCCCAGAGACTGCACCTCCTGTGAAATAGGCTTCCTGTTCATGTGAAGCAGAGCTCTTCCCTGACCATCTTCAAGTGCAATCTGGACCGATGGATGGGAAATTGCAAATTCATTCCTGGTGTAGTGGCCATGTCCCTTATGGACAGAGGCAGTCTGTAAAAATAGCCAACACCCCACTTGCTGACGATTATTATCTTTCCCCTAGGGTTAGGAAAGTGGGTAAAATCCTGGTATAACTGACTGAGCCATTAATATGGTAACATTTTATGAACCTATATAGGCACTGGTGCATGAGGGGCTATGTGGGGGAAGAGAGGAGTGAACTGACAATGGCATCTTGTCCATCCTGGGAGAGAGAGATGTAGCCTAGACTCACAGCAATAGCAGCATTACGAAGCTGTGTGCTCCACACTGTGAGCAGTGCTCTGCTTGGTCAGTAGATTTTATGGGCAGAAAAGCATACATGCACCTCCTGGAGGCAGCCATAGCAGGGATCACAAGACTAATGTGAGGGGATGCGGTTAGGCCATTCTTCCCTGCATCAGAATTATGTTTTATCAGCATCATTGATCTCCTTACTGGCCCAGATGTGGGCCAGGTATAGCCCAGTAGAGGCTAATGTGGGACTGGCAAACCCAGTGAACAAGTAGAGGAGCTGGTGGCAACTGAGGGTCAACTGGAGGAAGCTAAAAAAGACTGGAATATGGATCCTAGCAAGATTTTACTGCCCTAGAATTATAAAAATGTTGGGTGCTTCTGTGCTGAATGCCTGAAGATAACCAGTACCCAGGCTTTAAAAATCCTTCAATTCTAATGCCTGTCACACAGGTGCCATTTAAACGTACTGTTATGGACACTGTTGGGTCATTGGCAAAATCTAGCAATGCATTTCATTATGTTTTGCTTGCCCAGAGGCTATCCAACTATGCAGGGCTAATACTAAATGTATAACTAAGAAGCAAGTCTTATTATTTTCCAGAGCAGGGATACCTAAGAAAACACTCATAACGAGTGGACTCCATTTATGTCCAGAATATTGGGCCAACTGTGCCAGGGCTTTAATGTCGAGCAATTAAAAACCTTGGTGTACCACCCCAGACAAATGGGGCAATGGAGTATTAGTAAAGCACATTAAAATTAACGCTGTAAAAAGTTACTGAGGAAGAGAGTAGAAACTAGAAGCAGGTATCATTATACTTCATATAAGCCATTAGAAAAGTATCAGAATCCTTGACAATGTTTAGTGATTTTGTGTTAGTCTATGGCAGATACCCACTACAAGAGACACTTATGTGCAATGTCCATTTAAAAGTGTCATGGCCATAACAACTTACAAGATAGGCTGCAAAATGGTGCGGCCCATCATGCAAGAGCATATGGAAAGAGCTATACATGATAAGGGACTTACAACAATACTGCAATTACCAGGATTCCAACCCTTGAAATCAGGGGATAATTCTGCAGAAAACACATTTTAAAATGGCTGGATACATATGAAAATGATGTAAACTACAGGGTTAAACATACAGGTAAGTGCAGACCAGAACTGATATACCACGTGAACATTCTGAAACTGAAACAAAACACAGATCTCTCTAGTTAGCTGAAAGTTATTTGTTCCTGATCTTTAAATATTCTGCTTTTGTCTTGTGTGTCTTGCAGCAGCACTCAGTTTTCAGGCTGTATTATATCTTCAATTGTCTAAAGTAATGCCGCTAACAATAGGTGCATAATTTACTTACAGACAGAATTGCTAATCTAAAAAGCAGTATCTTTAATAGTTTTAGAGGGGAACCACTGAAAATTATGTGCACATTTTTTAACTGCTAGGGGGCAACATTATGAAAGATGTGTCCATTTTTTTTTAAATGTCAGGTGGGTTGGTGGCCAGCAAAAAGAGGTTTAGAGTACAAAATGGATTTTTCTGGCTACACCCATCTTGGTGAAAGTATCAAGACAGACCCCCCCCCCAGCATTCTGAAACTCTACCCCCCCCCCCCGCATGATATCATGTTAGGTTAACAGTGCTAGAGCAGAGACTGAAATATTGGAAGTGGGCAGGCTTTTATCAGACTCTTGCCCTTATTTTTTCCTGGACTTCAGCTGTGACAGGATAAATCAATGTAAATACATTCACATTCAGTTTTGTAATCTAACGAATAATGCCCTGGAAGTTTTATTATTTTACATGACACTACTTTTTAAGTTTGCATAATATTGAAATAGGTTATGTGTTGTACTACTGGCAACCTCATGCTTGTTGCAGTTGATTTTTTTAAAAAAATGTCTTGAATTGTGTGTTTTATTACTGTGGCAATAGTTACACATTTATGTATTGTTTTCAGGTGCATAAGCCAAGATATGATAATATGTGCTGTGTATAACTTTTAACTGTATAGAATATTGTAGAATATCCCAGACTGGGTTTTTACACACACACAAGTGGAACTTTGACACAAAACCACTGCACACTTTATACATGACTCTCATGTGTACATCACAGTCTGTGATCTATTCCCAGCACGATCATTCCACCCTATCTTAATCACCATCCAAATAGTTTAATGAGTAAGCATTTGTTTCCTTGTAAACTGCATTATACAGCTGTCCTACAGTTCTTCTGAAAATTAAAAAAAAAAACAGTTCACACTATATACAATAGAACTGAAAGAGTGCTCCAAATTTCACTCCTTTACCCAAGAGCAAGTGTGTGTGTGTGTGTGTGTGTGTGTGTGTGTGTGTGTGTGTGTGTGTTTATGTGACAGAAAGTTTCTAACCGGCTCATTACAGTGCTTGTTCCTGATTCCATATTTAAAGCTAAATTTCAAACCGATCCATACCCTTCACTAACTTCCTCCTCTACATTTCAAACAGAAACACTTTACCCGTACACATACTCAAAATGGTAACAAAAACAACAGTGCGCCATTGTGAATGAGCAGTGCTAACAGTAAGTGCAACCACACAATGAAAGTAATGCAGTTACCAATTTAGAATATAGATGCATATATATATATATATATAGAGAGAGAGAGAGAGAGAGAGAGCTAGACAGACATCTATTTCATTGAGTAATCAACAACAAAATAAATTCAGTACATCTTAGCAGAATATATAATATTCATGATTTCCCAAATGCTTTACCTTGTGGCATAGGAAATAAAAGTAATCTTTTTAAAGATTTAGAGTTCCAGCAATCAGTAACTTTGACATTATTACTGTCATTGAGAAAAAAAAATCACCCCAGTCCTCAGAACTGCTTTTATGCACTGAACTGACAATTTTTTTTTTAAACAAGAAGCATCTTTATTAAATTATTATGTATGACATAGGTCATGTTACAATTATATAAATGACAATAAACCATAGTGACACAATCTCAGTTGCAAACATTATACATTCCAAAACATTCAACACAACTGTAGCTGAAAACATTATATATCACTTATAATCTATCCAGTCATTGTCAGTCAACCATTACAGAGCTCACTCAAATCCTGCCTTGTTTTAAACCTCGTTCCTCCTCTGCAAGCACTGATTTCACAGTTCCCATTTTTTATGTAATTTGTTCCTACCCTTTTCTAAAGATCCCAGTCCCAGTTGTTTTAAATCTGTTACTGTCTTCACTACTTCTAGTAAAGTTGGTTTAGGCTTTGATTTCCATTTTCTAGTAATTGTTTTTTTTTTTGGCAGCCCCCATAGTTAGACTCAGCAAGGCCTTACTATGTCTAGGCAATTCTGATTCTGTATCACAGCTCATAAAATTTATTTCCCTATTTACTCCAATTTGCTCACCCAACATCTCTGACAGAACAGTCTGTAGGGAATCTTTAAAGTCTGCCAACTCATTACACTCCCAGAAAATATGTTCCCAGTTACCTCTTTTTTCCCTTCACACCTCCAACATTTGCTGATTACCTTAGGAAAAATTATTTAGAGTCTACTTATACCTATGTAAACACTTCCAGGCAAAGATACGAAATAATCTAGATTTTGTTGCATATTTCGGAGGCATTCATATATCACCCAATTGTTTCTTTGTGAATTGCTTATCTAATCTGTCTTCCCAGTCCTTCCTAACCTCCTGTGACTGATTCTTTTGGTTATCATGCAATATTTTATATGCTCTACTAATTATTCCTTTCTTAATGGACACTTCTGCTCCAAATTGTATTAAACACTCTACCAGTGCCAGTCTTTTATTTAGGAGCCCACTATTTCTTTCTTGATATGGAAGGCAATCTTTAGCCTGCAGTCAACATAAGTTTTTGGCATCTTCCCATTCTATTACCTTTCCCTCTCTAGTTATTTGCCCAACACCTTGGTTTCTTTGCCAGTTTTCTCCAATATATTCCCACTCCGCCTTGCTTACTGTCAGTATCCCTAATTGCAGTCATCCCTATCAGCAGAATCTCCTCTCTCCTTTCCCAAGTTGGCTTACTTCTTAGAAAACCTACTTTATGAATATAATATTCTGTATGATTATTGTTGTTCTCCTTAACTCTTTAAATCCGAGTGACACCTCCAGGTGCATCTACAGTTACCTCCTACTGATGCCTCTAGGCATCAGATATTGCTTATTCATATTTGCATCAATAATTCCAAAATCATGCTATGTACAAGGTTTTAAAAGATTTCATCTTAAAACTTGCACAATGGTAACTCACCTGCATTGATATTTGACCTCTGTCTAGTGCAGGTAAACAGATATTAACTGTTATTTTTATGATATTAATTTATATAGATAGAATTTTCACATTTTTCTAAATATCTCAACAACCAAGTAACAAAGACAGAACTCCTTATCCTCACATGAAAGCTCTCAGCTAGGTGAATAAAATGCTGCTGACAGTATGTGTGTAAATTGAGTGGTTGTCGAGCTACTGTATGTTATTTACAAAATATTACAAATGTAATTAAGTGTTTAATGTGACTTATAAAATTCTGTTTATGATCTAGAACCTAAAGCATACTACCACTATAAAAATAGTTTGTACTGAAGAGTTTGCCATTTATACTTCTTTCATTACCCCTATGGTTCCAGAGATATTTACATTTGTTTGAAATGTGAGGACATAATTTGATTCTGTCAAAAGGCTTAGGCTCCGCCCATAGGAAGTTACAGTGCAAACTTCCTGAGATCCATTGGAGTGAATGAGTTAAACGTCTGCATCCAAAGGTCTCTTCCTTTTACTTTCCCTGTTTCATCATTATTTCTTTCCACTTTGAATTATAGTTTTCTGCTTGTGCTATGTACAAGAGCCTTAACTGTGTTACTCTGAAATATGCCTTAAACTCGGGTAATCCTAATCTGCCCCTGTTCTATTGGAAGAATCAGTTTATCCCACTTGACTCTTGCCATCTTCCCCTCCCAGACAAATTCCTTCAGCTCTTTAGTAATTGCTATCCACAACTTCTCCTCTGGTTGATAAAAATACACCTGACCTGTGTATAAGACTAAAGGGACTAAAACATTTTAACTGCTTGTATCTCACTATCCATATCCATATAATAAAGCTTCTATTTTCTCAGTTTTTGTAGTGTCTTGTGTTGAGTTTCTTGCCACATATGCTTAGCTGCCACACCAGTATCATTTTTAATCCATACTCCTAAATATTTCAATGTATCATGTCCCCATAAATATGGATATTGCTGGACCAGTTCATATGTGGGTACATAATCTATAGCTATTGCTTTTGTTTTTGCTTCATTAATTGTATACCCTGAAACTGTCTCAGTATGTTCCATAACACTGCAATGTCTCTTTCTCATTTTGTCAGGTTTAAAATAATGTCATCTACAAATAGAGCCAGCTTTTCTTGACTACCATACCAATTATATCCTTGAATTTCTGAGTCCCTTATTTTCTTTGCCAATGGTTCTAAATACAAAGCAAATAAAAAAGGGGAGAGAGGACACCCCTGCCTGGTTCCTTTGTTCAAGCAAAGATTATCAGAGATGACCCTACCCACTTTAATTTTCACCTCTGATCCTTCATATGCCCTCTTAATCAACATTATAATTTTATCAGGAAATGCAAATGCTTCCATTGCTCTGTTCATAAAACCAAGCTTACTCTGTCAAATGCTTTCTCTGCAACAAGACCCACCAGCAACAGTGGCATTTTCTTACATTCTGCTTCCATCTGGAGCATCACTGTTCTGTTTAGGTTGTCAAATGTTTTCATCCCCTCCACAAAACCACATTAATCCATATATATCAATTTTGGCATCCATTCTGCCATTCTTTTAGCCTTTATAGACATAAATACTTTATAATCATGATTTAGAGTTGAAATGGACCTGTATGAAGCTCAAGCTGATGGACCTTTACCCTCTTTAGGTAGTACAGCTACTATCGCTTTATTCTAAGATGTTGGTACTTTTCCTACTCTTAAAATATGCTTAGCTGCCACACCAGTATCATTTTTAATCCATACTCCTAAATACTTCAATGTATCATGTCCCCATAAATATGGATACTGCTGGACCAGTTCATATGTGGGTACATAATCTATATTTTTCCCTCCTAGCTTCCAAACTTCCCCAGGAATACCATCTAATCCTGGGGACTTTCCTGTAGATTGGTTATACATCACCATTTTTGTATCATCTCCTCCTATCCTGTTAGTAATTGAGCCTCCTCTCCCTCTAGCCTTGGCATATTTAATTATTCCATAAACATTTCCATTTGTACCTTTTTTGATTTCCGTATTTCTCTGCTTTATACAGACTTTCATAGCTATAATTTCCTAAATATTTCTAATACTTCTAATGAATCACAAGTTATCTTCCTTCTGATAGGCTCCCTAAGCCTGGTGACAGCCCTTTCGACTGTCTGTTGTCTAAGTCATTGTGCTAAAAGTTTTTGTGCTCTAGAGTTATTATCAAAAAACAATTGCTTAACAACAATCTTTCTAAACTCGTGCATATTATCATATCTGTTTTTTATGAGCAGAGCAATGGAAGCATTCTGCAGTTGCTCCTCTTCTTGTTCGGTGAGATTTCACCTATTTAGCAACACTTTAATATTTGTCAGTCCCTTTAAATAATTATTGCATCTCTGGGTTCTGCCATCTCAGATCTAGAAGAAGAAATGGAGGTCCAGCCTGAATTGTTCACTTCTTTGAGCACCTTTTCCCTTTACTTCTTTTTAGCTGTGGGATCAAACATTGAACCTGAAGAAGAAGCAGATGACATAGCTGCAACACCACCAGTGATAACCTCTTGTTCTCATGATAATGAAGAAGGGTCCTAAGGTGACTTCTTAGAGTTTAAACCCTGACAAACTTCACAGGGCTTAATGTCATGCTCCACCCTAGACAAAATAAACAACTAGTGTGGTAGCCACAATAAGGTATTTGTTAACCACGGTCACACTTCCCTTTTTTGACACAAACATAATATTAACACCCACAAAGTCTTTAGTAAAGGAAGAAAAAATCCCCAGTGGGGTACTTATCTGCCTGAGGTTCAGAGATGGTAACAGGTGGTACAGAAAAATGCTTGTGATGCTGACGGATGTCTGCATATATGAATGTGGCATGAAAGTTCAGAAAATGGTTCAGATGCATGTATCTCTTACACCAGCACCCTGGTGCATGTCTAGAGCCAATGTATACCTCACAGGTGAAGGATCCTGAGCTTTACATGGTTGGCCAGATGGATAGGACCTTTGTGGTTAAAGTCCCTGATGTTAAGAATACTGTATCAGTGATCTAATGAAGAATACTTGCAGTGATTATTAAATTTAATTTCTGTGAATTACGGTGATTCTACTGTTAGATTTTAGCTGTCTGTTTGCAAATAAAGAAAACATATTTCAGAATAACTAAAACAGTCACATAACAATGATAATACTGATAGTAATAATTAGCAAAAGACAATATTGCAGTGAGCTAGTTTCTGGTCTAACAGTAAAGACCATTAAATCTAATTACTAGTGAACCTCAGTGATTGTATAGAGTGATAAAGCCCTGACTATGGCCCAAGTGAAATGAAGGTCAGTTAGCAGCTGGGACACTTGACAGCAAGGCAGAGAGGATGGACATGCCCATTCTGGGGGAGGGCACATAGTCAAGCACACATCTGTGATTGATCTCTGGTGGTTGGGGATATTTGTGGAGTGCTGTCTACAAGAAGGTAGGGTTTTTTCTGAGTTGCACACAGAGGCATGGATGATATTCCAGAACTCCATTCCATGTCACCACCTTGAGCTGTATGATTGAGTGCAGGGATGGGGGCAAACTTAAGCAGGAAAAAACTTCATCAGCAACACTGTGATGCTGCTCCAGGAAGCTTTGACTTGACTTGACTTCAGAGTCAGTCCAAGAGCAGATCCAGTAGATGAGGAGATACACTAGGAGCAGACAATGGTTAGCTGCAGGAAAACACACATAATATGCAAGTTTTGTTATATATGCAGATTCCCCCACCCAACCATATTCAATATGAAATCTAATCAAAGCAATATGTAAGGGAATCAGTATCTTACTATCTCTGCTGCATATTGCTCTGAAGATGCCCTTCATAATTATATAACAGCAATGTACAACATAGAGCTCACATTCACTAAAGTTAAAATGATTGTCCACTATTATTCAAAGATCCATTGCAATAGGTACTGTATTGATAATTACATGATCTATAACAGGGATACACATTGCTGGATTTTCTGAAATATAAAACATTAAATTTTGAGGGTTAAACACTGTCTTATAAGTTACAAACTAATTACATAAGCTGTCCATGATTTTCAGTAAAAGAGTTTGATCATCTACATTACCCACCACAATCCCAATTTTAATATAATCTGCATATTTAGTAGTCCAAATAACAATAGTGTGGCCAGGATGATGCAAAGGGGGCAGCCATCCTGGGCACAAAGTGTTAGGGGGTGTAACTAGCCAATTCCAATCTCTCTTTAGTGTATACTGGCATTTTAATGCTGATATTCCATTTGCCGTCTAAACTGAAGCACCGTAGTGATAGTAAGCATTTTTTGCTGTTTCAAAAGAGCTAACAACATTTTTTTGCTCTTCAACTATGAGAAGAGCTTTTTTCTTCAGAGGGACACTAGATCGAAGGGACAGCACTGGGTGCACAAAACAGCAAGCTACACCTCTGCCAAACATTCCTTGTGGAGGAAGAAGTAGACATGAACAAGTTAAAAGCCTCAACAAAGAAACCCGTGGCACAACTACATTACCAGTTACTTCCTCAAAATATTCACACATGACTTTCACTCTTTTTCTTCTCTTATGTAACCAGGCTGTTATCCAAACTATCATTAAGTTATCAAAGGTTAGTGATGTCATCACTCAGTATCTCCCTATGTAAGAGACTGTCAACTTACTTAGGCAAATTGAAGTAGATGGCATCTGCCTGTAGGTAAACTGTATTCAAATGAGTTTATCAACTTGATTAGAGCACCACTTAATTACTTTAACAAAATCAGCCAGATGTAAGCCAACATTGCGTGACATTAACTGACTGTTTAATAGTACTGTAAAATACTGTTCAGGATGATCTTTGTGAAAAACCGAGGGGATGCCAGCTCAGCCAGATAGAATCTTGTAAATAATTCTATGTTATTTGTAAATATTAGTATAATCCACAGGCTTGGTTTACAAATGTAAAGAGAACTATATGTTATGATTAAATTATATGTTGTACTGAACTTCACAACTATAACCACAGTGCACTCTGCTGGAAGAAAACTGATAAGTAAAGCATTGTATGACTGATCTCAAGCTCAGAGACAGGATGTCTGGGTCAGGAAATTCTTTCTAGTGCCTTTCTTGATTTAAGAGATAATTACTAAGATTTTACATGTATAATGTCTTTTATTGCTGTGGCTTACTGGCCAGGTGCAGCTTACTAAGAAATGTAAATTTTGAGTTTCTGTTAGCCTGGGAACCAGAGAAGTGTCAAGAATGATGTAATGTGAAATGACTCAACAGTAACGTGTTATCAATTTAAGACTTTCGCAGAGAGAAACAGAATTAAGCATTTTGGATTTTGTCTGAACCTGAACACATCAACTGACCAGCTCTTGCTTGCTTTGTAAGTAAGATGTTTATTTAGAACAATGATTTCTCTTAGAGATAGATAGAAATAGCCAGATTAATCTAGCTGTTTTTTATATTTATGTCAGACTATTCTACAGTATTATTTTAAAGCATGTTTCTATGATCTCTGAACTCTGTAATGTCATTGTGTTGAAGTAATAAGTATTGACTTGTGTTATTTATTATTTATTAATTATTTTTAAACCTTTCAACTGTGGCTGTTTCATGTAGAGATAATTTAAGCTCTAGAGTACTTGCTTGTATTTAGCGATACTGTACTAGGCCACTCCAGAAAAGCCTTAGCACTGGATTACACTTACTATTTGGATAACAGTAATATTACACAGTGAAACTGGTCACCTTTTGGGAAGGGACTTATTAGTAGCTGATAAGAGTAGCTGGTGGTAGTGATTATTACCTTATAGCCTAGCAGGAGGGGGCATAGCTGGAGAACCTGTGCTAGCCTTCCCCAAGAGTGTGTGTATGTGTTTGTATATATAAAAAAAATCAAAACAAGTAAATAATTGTAGATACTCAGCAGACACCAGCAAGCAGAGGTCCAAAATCACAAAAGTAGCAAAAACGTTATTAACCAACTTGGATAAGTGCTTTTGTCTTGTGTATAAGACTTCATCAGATAACACAACAATACAACTCATTTCTTTTATACCAGTCAAGAATTAACTGCAATTAAAATTTAAAGACACGAGTCCAAATAAAATGCAGAACACATGCATATACTACAACATGTATGCATATTAAACTTTAAAACTTTGAAGAAATGCTTCGTGAATGTTTATACAAAAATGAAAATAAAAAATACCAAGATATAAAAAGTATGGGAATTGTAAACAATATGAAAAATATGCTAGTTTAAATTGTTGTTGCTTTGGCTATTAACACAGGTTTAATAGTAATGTATTCATTCAAACCAGGAAAAATATTAGATTTTAGCCTAAGCCTCCACTTTAATTCCTTATTAAGCAATACATTTTAACATCTCCCTCCCTGGGATTAGTCTTCACAATGTCAATAATCCCAAATTTAAAACCACTACAAAAAGGAGAAGAACATTCAATAGAATGTTTGTACAGTGCACTAGTCTCCTTCTTAATCCTAATGGCATTAAAGTGCTCATACATTCTTTCCTTCAAGGCTCTCTCTGTCTTGCCTATGTAGAATGCAGGGCACCTTTCACAAATGGCCAAGCACACAATCATTTTGGTATTACAGTTACCTTTGCAGAACCTCACTATACTATTCATACCATTCTGTAAATGTATACTATCCTCCTTAATAATGTGTGAACACTGTTTACAGTTACCACAGGAACTAGTTACCTTACATGTTAAACTCTTGGGTAGCTCCGTTTGTTCAAATATTCTTTTAAAATTCTTTCCTGTTTTAAAGGAAAATGTGGGTTCATTCCCCACTACTTCATACAAGTTTTTGAGTAAGTTAACCAAGGATGCATGGAAGGAGAGTTACAGTTTTCTCACCATAGACGTTAAGGATCTATTCACTAGTATTCCGAGACATGAGGGACATGAATTCTTCAGTGAGAGCATTAACAAATATTCTAGTATGTCCAAAAATCAAATTCAGTTGATTCTTGAATTAATGGAAGTGGTATTAGACAATAACTGTATTTGTTTTCAGGGTGAACACTGCCAACAAATTAGTGGGGTATCAATCGGGGCAGTATGCACTCCCATCTATGCAAATTTGGTAATGCTGGAGTGGGAACATAGATATGTCTTCAACAGCCCATACATCAATAATAATATACGTCTTTATCTGAGATTTTTGGATGACATATTTGTTGTATGGGAAGGTAGACATGATACCGTGGAAACGTTTATGCAATATCTTAATGAATGTACCTCCTTTTTCAAATTTACACATACATGGGATAGAATTAGCATTAACTATCTTGACACCACTATTTTTCAAACCAGTGATGGGTTTAAATCCAAATTTTTAGAAAAAGCACATGGTGTAATAGTTACCTGCATTACACAAGTAATCATCCCATGTTTCAGGAAAAAAAGTCTTGTTAAAGAGCAGGCAGTCCGTATTGCAAGAATGACCTCAGAAAAGGTTGAGTTAATGGGGGAACTTAATCTTCTTGGTGAGATGTTTATGGAGAGGGGGTACCCAAGAGAGTTGGTCCAGGGTGTGTTAGATGAAATATATAAAGGGTGGGGTACTAAATACAAGGCTTTACTTGGTAAACCCTTGGACAACAAGCCTGTTAAAAGAAAGGATGACAATAAATTTCAAAGGGCTTGTGTAACTGAATTCAATAACTTTTCTGATACATTCACTGACATTATAAGGACCAATTGGAGTATGTTAAGAACTAGTAAAGAATTGTATGAAGTAGTGGGGAATGAACCCACATTTTCCTTTAATGCAGGAAAGAATTTTAAAAGAATATTTCAACAAACGGAGATACCCAAGAGTTTAACATGTAAGGCAACTAGTTCCTGTTGTAACTGTAAACAGTGTTCACACATTATTAAGGAAGATAGTATACGTTTACAGAATGGTATGAATAGTATAGTGAGGTTCTGCAAAGGTAACTGTAACACCAAAATGATTGTGTACTTGGCCATTTGTGAAAGGTGCCCTGCATTCAACATAGGCAAGATGGAGAGGACCTTGAAGGAAAGATTGTATGAGCACTTTAATGAGATTAGGATTAAGAAGGAGACTAGTGTGCTGTACAAACATTCTATTGAATGTTCTTCTCCTTTTTTGAGTGGTTTTAAATTTGGGATTATTGATTGTGAAGACGAATTCCAGTTAAAGTGGCAGCTTAGGCTAAAATCTAATATTTTTCCTGGTTTGAATGAATACACTACTATTAAACCTGTGTTAATAGCCAAAGCAACAAAAATTTAAACTAGCATATTTTTCATATTGTTTACAATTCCCATACTTTTTATATCTTGCTATTTTTTATTTTCATTTTTGTATAAACATTCACAAAGCATTTCTTCAAAGTTTTAAAGTTTTATTATGCATACATCTTGTAGTATATGCATGTGTTCTGCATTTTATTTGGACTCATGTGTCTTTAAATTTTAATTGCAGTTAATTCTTGACTGGTATAAAAGAAATGAGTTGTATTGTTGTGTTATCTGATGAAGTCTTGTACACAAGACAAAAGTGCTTATCCAAGTTGGTTATTAAAGTTTTTGCTACCTTTGTGAGTCTGAACCTCTGCTTGCTAGTGTTTGCTGTGTTTGTATATAAGCCAAGTCTCAAAGTGTGTGTGTGTGTGTGTGTGTGTGTGTGTGTGTGTGTGTGTGTGTGTGTGTGTGTGTGTGTGTGTCAGCTACTTGGGCAGGGACACGAAGCACTGGTTGGACAGAGAGGATACTGGAGGTTTTGCCTTGACTATTTGGCTGAGATCTGAACCCTATAGCTGTGCCAGTGGGGAGTCTTATTGGGGATCTGGAGAGTAAGGGAGAAACCAGCCCCAGAATGACTGTGATCTCTGTGTGCTCTTAAGGGAAATTGTACTTTACTGTGTTTGTACTTGTTATCCTTCCCAATGTGGATGCCTCTCACTGGTGCTAGTGGTGAGAATTGAGACTCCTTGATTACTGGGCCAGTGCACGGGTGTCACATATTAATTGGTTGGCAGTGGTGGGATATCCACATTACATATTAATTGTTTGATTATGGTGAGTTAGCCACATCACATACTAATTGGCTTGTAGTGGTGTGAACATTGAGTTCCTGTAGCTTGTGTACAGTGATTACTGAAGGTGATTTTGTACTCTAAATCAGCCACACAGTGAACATTCAGAGTTCAGATCACAATTGTTTTATTTCTTTTGTTAGCTTAGTTAGTCTGGGAGATCAGGAAAGCATGTCAGCAGAGGAGTATGGCAAGCTGACAAGGAGCCAGTGGGCTGAGATGTGCCAGGCTAAGGGACTGGTACATGGAAACCTGACTAAAGCAGACATGATTGCAGCTCTGGTCCAAGGTGCAGCAGAAAATAGCAACTGGAAGGATGATCAGACTGGCCATGGAGATGTAAAATACTCAGAGAATGGACAGCTCAACTTTTGTGCAGAGGACTTTCCATTTGGAGCTAAAGAGACTTGAGTTGGGGGCCAGGCATTTGGAAATGGAAGCTGAGGAGAAAGAAAGCCAGAGGCAGCATGAAACGGAGATGCTGACTCTTTGCCAGAGTCTTGGAGATAATGGGGAAAGGAGTAACCGGATCCCAGAAGCACAAAAGGTCCGTAAATTTCTTCCACAGTTTACAGAGAGGTATAATTTTGATAGTTTTATTCATATGTTTGAGAGGCTATGTAAACATTATGATGTTGACCAAATGCACTGGGTAAGGTTACTGACTGCCTTATTCCATGGTAAAGCTGTTAACTGTGTTGTCCAAGATATCCGATCGATGATTCTTTTGATTATACTGCTGTTAAGAAATGTTTGCTAGAAGTTTTTAAGCTAACACCTGAAGCTTATAGGAAAATGTTTCATGAGCACAGATGCAAGTCAGGTGAAAGTGTGTGTGAATATGTTGTTGAACTGAGCACTTATTTTCATAGGTGGGTGAGTGGATGTGAGGTCACCACTTTTGAAGGCTGGCAGACCTTTTGGTGAGGGGAACAAGCCCTTAGCACTTTGCCTGAGGACATGAGGATCTGGTTAGCTGATAGACAATGTGCTACTTCAGATGAGTTGGGGAAGAAAGGAGACCTATACCTAGAAAGCAGGGCATCACTGCACAGGAAAAGGACACCCAGTGCTGCTCATGGGTCTAAAGGAGCCCATGGTGGGCAGTCCAGACTGCCCCAACAAGTTCTGCTAGTAGCAGGGGAAGCCACTAGTCCAGGTACACGACCGGGACCTAGGGTTAAATATTTTGAATGCAACCAGTGGTTACAAAGACAGACTTGAGACAGGCCCAGCTCTCAGACCCTACATTGCAAGGCCTCATGCAGATAGCTAGTGAGCTACATGATTCTCAAGGGAAAGGGGGAATCTGTATACTGGGACAAAGGGTTATTGTATAGAGAGTGGGCCCCTGAGGGAGGGCTAGAAGGTGAGAGAATACAGCAGTTAGTAGTGCCTAGAGCCTACCATCTGGCACTTCTAGCCACAGCCCATGATATTCCCTTTGCAGGTCATATGGGAATAAAACGTACAAAGAGCTGTATTATGCAGAATTTCTATTGGCCTGAAATTTCCAGAGATGTAACAGGGTACTGCAGGACCTTTGACCAGTGCCAAAAGGTAGGCAAGGCAGGAGACAAGGTGAGAGCTCCTTTGATGCCTTTGCCTGTGATTGAGGAGCTATTTCAGAGGATAGCTATGGATATTGTGGGGACTCTGAGTACCCCAAGTTCCACAGGGAAAATGTATATCCTAGTGGTAGTGGATTATGCTACAAGATACCCTGAGGTAGTGGCTTTCTCCTTCATTGAGGCAGAAAAAAGTGGTAAATGCTTTGTTAGTATTTCTTTTGGGAAACCTACCCTGTTGAAAATTTCTGACTGACAGAGGTGCCAATTTTATGTCAGGCCTGCTGGCTTGTCTGTGGAAGTACTGTGGGTTAAAGCACCTAAAGACCACACCTACCATCCCCAGACTAATGGTCTTGTTGAGACCCTTGCCCAAGCAACAAGGACCTCCGAAGCCGAAACGCAGACAAACACCAGTCACAACCAGAGTGACACATAGCTCACAACACCAGTGTGCCACCCAACAACAGCCCCTAAGGCAAGACAATGTACCCAACACTTTAGTCATAGGCGACTCTATAGACAGGCACATTGATGTCCCACTCACCAGGCTGAACAAGGAGAAAATTACAGTCAGCTGCCTGTCGGGTGCCAGGATCCGCCACATAACACATGAACTCAAGTCACTCCACAACAAGTACAAATACGACTCTGTCATTATCCATGCTGGTGTGAATGACTTGAGATGTACCTCCTTGGACTACATGAAAAGAGACATGGAAGAGCTCTTGGATCATGTGACCCAGGCAGGTATAACTCTAGCCCTGAGTAGCATCCTGCCTTCGTCCAGAATGATACCACAGTATAAGGACAAAATGATTGACTTCAACAATTGGCTAAGCTTCTGGTGTCATTCAAAGGGGATCCAGTATTTGTCTGCCTGGGAAGACATGATCGACAAACCAGGATGCTTTGCCAGAGATGGTCTGCACCTGTCACTCCTGGGATTCAGGTTACTGGCTAAAGCTCTTGCCACCCCTATAGTGCCATTTTTAGGCAAGGTTCAAAGGATAAAACCACCACTGTAACAGATACAAGCATGTAAAATCTGAAGGTAATGCTACTCAATGCTAGAAGTCTAAACCTCAAAATGCACTCCTAAAAATGGAGAACATCGATATCTGTGCAGGCTCCAGAGACCACCCCTGCAGTACCAGGCAACAATTCTTACCACACTTTTCGGCCACAAAACCAAGACCAAAACACTAAAGGTGGAGGAGTGTCCATATTCACCAAGGATATTCACACCTCCAGGCTAGTTGCCCAACACAATGCATCTGAAACTCGCCAAGTGCAACTAACACTAGGTAAGACTGCAATCCAAATTGTAGCTTGCTACAGATCCCTCACCATACCCCAGGATTCTCACTACACCTTCTTAAACATATTGGAAAATATTAAGATACAACCAAACACACTAATACTGGGTGATTTCAACTACTCTGCCATTAATTGGGAAAACTACTTGGGTACCAACTCCTTTTCCCAACGGTTCTTGGAATTCATAAATTCCAACGCCCTGGATCAACTAATCCATTGTCCCACCAGGGGCTCCAATATCCTAGACCTGGTCATTACCAACATGGGAAATAGATGCTCCACAGCAGTGGTCACCCCTTCACTGGTCAGGTCTGACCATAAGCAAATCACCCTTGACATCCACATCCCACCCCCACCCCCCAGTAAGGAAACCTCCTTAAAAAACTTCTCCAAATCCAACTTCATGCTACTGAAGTCAGAAATGACAAACTTCACAACACCCATGCAGACGGGATTCTAACGTTCGACTACAGAATCCTACACTAAGGCACTGTACGAGCACATCCACTCGTGCATGAATCGTGCCATCCCAAATAGAACCAAGATGCTCTTCTCCAAAAAAAGGAAGCCAATCTTGTGGTCCCATGCTATAAACAAACTATACAACAGAAGGAAGAAACTGTTGCAGAAAAGATGAAAATCCCAGGATGCAAAAAACTCCCTCACCAGCCTCAGTAAGAAGCTGAGATCCCTCATAAAATCCTCAAAAGCTAGTTACGAAAATAAAATTGCATTCCAAAGACAACCACAAGGCATTCTATAGTTATGTCAAGAATCTAAATGGAAATGCTCAGATCTGCTCTGAGCTACAACAGAATGGCATTAAATATACCGATCCCAAGGATATTGGCAATATCCTGGCAGATCAATTTAGTGCCAACTTCACCCCCCTCTTACCCCCTAAAGGGCCCAACTCAATACCAAAAGATTGCCAAATTCCAATAATCACAGTCACACAGGTAGAAACAGCACTCTCCAAAGCTAGGAATACAGCATCAATGGGACCAGATGACATCCCAGGCTGTGTACAACATGAACTACAAAATGAACTGGCACCCCACCTAAGTGTCATGTTTAATCATAGCCTCACCCCAGGCTTTGTGCCCACTGAGTGGTGCACAGCTACAGTTATCCCGCTCCACAAGGGAGGATCCGCCTTGGATCCCAGGAACTACCGTCCCATCAGTCTGACTAGCCTGATCTGCAAGGGCATGGAACTTATAAACAAAAACATTGGCAACCTTCAAACACTGGACCCCACCCAGTTTGGGTTCGTGAAGGGCCGATCTTGTCTCCTAAACCTGATTGACTTCTTCAAATCAGTCTCCAGAGCTGTGGATGAGGGTAAGGCGGTCCACACAGCCTATTTGGACCTCGGCAAGGCCTTTGACACTATCCCCCACTCTGGAATCTTACATAAACTTACTAAGCTGAGCATAAATCCCTATGTCACTTGATGGGTTGCCAACTGGCTTACTGACAGAACCCAGACTGTAAAAGTAGCCGACTCCAAATCCAGTTCCAGACAGGTGACAAGAAGAGTACCTCAGGGTTCAGTCCTGGGACCGCTCTTGTTTGGCATCTACTTCTCTGAAGTACAGGCCAACACTAAGGGACTCTGGCTAACAAAGGTCACAGATGACTGCAAACTGGGAGCCATTATTGAATCCCCAAATGATGTGGATATTCTACAAAAGGGACTTACAGAAACAAATGCTTGGTGCCAGAGACATATGCTCAAGCTTAATGCCAAGAAATGTATAGTTATCCCCTTTGGGAAAAGACATTCACCCATGAATTACCACATAGATGGCAGTACACTAAACACTGAAAGTGTGATGACAGACTTAAGGACACAGGTAGACAGTGGTCTCACCTTCGATAACCACATAGCCACAACAGTCAGGAAATCATTCTATGAGGCACAATTCATCACTAAGGGCTTTCATCCAGGAAAAAGGAGGTCATTGTCCCACTGTACTCATCCCTCATTAGACCTGTTATAGAGTACAATGCCCCGTTTGCTATGTACCTCACAAGACATCTGCAACAGCTGGAAAGGCCACAGAACTACCTCACTAAAAGAATCACAGGCCTAAAGCAGATGCCCTATGCTGACCATCTAAAAAATTCCAGCTATACTCTGTGGCATATCTTCTACTCAGAGGTGATCTCTGCTTAACATACAAGGCCATGTCAAACCCTGAACTGTTGGATATGCTCCATTTAAAGAAATCCCAATCCCTCAGAGCCACACACTTCAGGGATCTAAACCTTGTCATCACAATGAATAAAACATGCTGGAGGGATAGGTTTCTGACCCAGAGACTCCCCGTACTCTGCAATAGATTGCCCATACATGTCAAGCAGAATGCCTCCTTGGCCCTCTTCAAAAGGAACCTTGACGATTGGATGGGAGATAGGAAATTCACCTCAGGGATCACATCAATCACCCTGCCGGACAGGGGTCCTGGGAAGTAAATATTGTGTGAAAAAATATCCAGGGAATTGTTATGGCTAGGTTTGTATAGGCCCTAGGTCCAATAGCCTAGTACCAACCTATGAACATATAAGAGGAATGGGAGAAATGCATAAAGAAACAATCCCTTCCAAGAGAAAGACATAGCATGCAATTTCCATCCCAAAGGATTTGTGACTGTTGATGAGAACTGAAAGAGTTGCTTTTTCAGAGGAGAGGCAAAGAGAGGCACTTGAGAAGTACCCTACAGATAAACTATATCCAGAGACACATCTTTGTGACACATCTATTAGTCAGCCTGTGTCTCAGACCTGCTGAAAGAATCTGCCACCAGATTGTACTCTGATGGTATGTAGACTGCCTGTAGGGTCACCTGCAGATTGATGGCTATTTCTCAGGCTTGAAGGGCTAGTCTGCAAAGAAGGTAAGACCCCGTGCCTCATTGCTTGTTGATGAACCACATGACTGCAGTGTCTGTAAAAACCTTCAAGGGACCTGACACCCAAAGCAAGTGGAAAGCTTGAAGAGCCAGAATGAGACCCCTCATTTCCTTGATGTTGACGTGATCTGCCTTCTACTGAGGGGACCAAAGGCCCTGAACCTTCAGGGTACCTGAAGTGGCTCCACACCCTGGCTTTGAGGCATCCATGAAAAGTTCCTGAGATGGCTAAGGAGGGTAGAAGGGAGATATCTGTTGAATCCACCAGTGAAGTTCCAGTTTGATACAAGGGAGCACAGAAACCAGATAGTCTAGCAGGTGGCAGTGTTGAAGCCACACTGATTTGACATACCACTGAAATGTTTTCATATGAAGCCTGGCCAAGGGAGGCATGTTGATGGTAGAAGCCCTGAACCCTCAGAGTCCTTAGAAACTCCCTGGCTGGAAGACAGGACAGTGGAAGCAGGAATAGGACATATTTCATGAAAGACAGAGCCCTGGTGGCAGGAAGAGAGGCTAGCACTGGAGAAGTTTGGATCCTGCAGCCTAGAAAGATATGGTCCTGAGATGGAGTCAACATTGACTTTTGAAGGTTGATCTCAAATCTCAAGCTGTGCAATAGAAGTTAGATAAAATGAAGATCCTGCACTAGCTTGGTTAGAGATGGGACCTGAAGCAAGAGGTTGTACACAAAGGGAAAAATCTGAATGCCCTGAAACCTGCAAAAGGCAACCAATGGAGCTAGGCATTTGATGAATACCCTTGCGGCCACTGATAGCTCACCGGTCAAAGTAGAGAACTGAAAATGAGAGAAAGAAACAGAGAAACACAAAACAAAAATGCCCAGAATAGCGGGTTGATAGGAATATCAAGGTAGTTATCCTTTAGGTCCAGGGAAACTAGAAAGGTCTGGGGAACAACATGGGAAACAGAGTCTGAAGAGAAAGCATTTGAAAGGAGGGCAGTATAAGAAAAGTGTTCAGAAAGGAAAGACCCAGGACAGATCTCCAAGACTCCTATTTCCTGGGGACTAGAAACATTCTGAGATAAAACCTTAAACTCTATTGTTAGAATCTAACTTTTTATATTTTATTTTATATACTTAATGTGTACTTTGGCTGTTTAAACCCTTAATATTACTCTTGTATTCTAACATGTTCAGTTATAAGTTGTATTCTGTTTCTCCTGTGTATATACACTTGTATGTTAACATTGTATGACATTTTTGTATTTGTTTATCTGTGGAGCTTTTCTCCTTGGGCCACCACTGAAAAAGGGCTCTGTAGCCTAGTTGGACTAACCTGGTTAACAAATGTCAAATAAATAAAATAAATAAAGCCCTCTCTGACTGTAGAACCAGTTGAATGCTATCCTGGTTTAAAAGGCCATGCAATACTCTTGGAAAATGAGGGAATTATTCTGCAGGAGGTTGAGGGATACTAGAGAAGGAGCAAAAGATTATCCAGGTCATAAACTAACCCTGCTTGATAAAGAAGATAAGTCAAGAGTCTGTGGTGATGTTCTGCTAAACTGGGAGAGACAAGAAAGCCTGACAGCTGAGAAGAAGAGATGGCAGAAAGTCAGATGGCTGCAAACTTGTCAGGAAAGGGCTACTTTTGGGCCTAGGCATTTGAGTAGGCTTATCAGAGAATATAAGCCTAGTAGCCTTCTTACCCTTGGAATACTGTCTAGGCAAGCTATGCAAAAAGCTGGTCTTGCTAGAATAGTTCCTTTGAACTTGGGAATGGGAGGAACAAAGATATGCTTCAAATCTTTAATGACCATACCCTGATATTGCAAGGTCATAAAGAGCTCTGTCACAACAGTATCAAACAAGTTTTGATTATCCAGAAGAGCATCCTGGAGTTTTGCTTTAGTATCATCTGGGAAGGTGAGATAGCCAGAGGTAGTAGCCCTAGAGGAGACATCCACTGTATCATAGCTGCACTTTATAGAATGACAGGCAACTTGAGAACTGGAATCAAGTAAGGAAAGAGCTGAGACCTTACCCTCAGAGCTAGGCATGTCAGCGACAATCTTCTTAACTCATTACATCCGAGTGACGCCTCCAGGTGCATTTGCAGTTAACTCCTACTGACACCTCTAGGTGTCAAATATTGCTTGGTCATATCTGCATCAATAATTCCAAAACCATGCTATAGCTTGTTGTGTCTTTCGGCTTTTCCCGGTTAGGGGTCACCACAGCGGAACTCCGGTCCGCTAATGATTGGCAGTAGATTTTTACATACCGAGTGGCCGGCTCTGATGCACACCCTTCAACGAAGGTACGCCCATTCACGCATGTCTCCACACAGAAGACGAGCTAGCTGAGAATCGAACAGGACAACATCTTACTGTGAGGTGACAACGTTACCACAGCACCACCACCGCAGTCAAAACCATGCTATATACAAGGTTTTAAAACATTTCATCTTAAAGCTTGTATAATAGTTAACTCAATTGCATTAATATTTGACCTTTGTCTAGTGCAGGTAAATATATATTAACTGTTGTTTATTTATATTAATTTATATATATAATTATATATATATTTTTTACATTTTTCTAAATATTTGAACAACCAGGTAACAGAGAACTCCTTAGCCTCAAATGAATGCTCTCAGCTAGATGAATAACATGTTGCTGATAGTATGTGTGTAACTTAAGTGGTTACTGAGATATCGTAAGTTATTTACAAAATATTACAAATGTAATAGTTACTGTCCTTACTGTGACTTATAAAGTGCGGTTTAAGGTAACATGTAAGCCACTGAAAAGTATAAGAAAAAAAAGGAACCCCGATGTGCTACGTGTATCTTGAAGATGTAGGCTCAGTATAACCAGCAAAGTGAAGGGAATTCAGACTGCTGTATGATAATGCTGTTTAGACTGGTGGCAATGAAATCCTGGATTGCGAGTGTACGTAAGTCACCTTTATGCCCTATGCTTGTGTGGGGAGCACATGTCTGATGTATGATGCTCTTAGGTAATAAAGGCTTTGATATACTGGACGGACATTGGTCTACCCTTGGCAGGAGATCCCATTAGTGATGAATACTGCAACAGTGATATGGAAGGACATCTGCTACTACACAATCAGAGAGGTGAAATGGCTTCCCATCAAAGAAGAGTTGATCTCCTTCTGGGCTCCCTGTTTTTTAAGATACAAAGCCAAGATACTCCTACCAAAAGGCAAGACCTATCAAACTGATAATCAGCTTACCATCATACAAACTCAGAAGTTCCTCACAATCAAGAAAACCTTGCAAGCACCTAGAACTAAGCTTCACCACAACAACTACAGTGTCAGTCTCCTAGCCCCAAAACTGTGTCAAGGCTACCCTCCTGCTTAAGAGTTCTCTTACCAGTTCAGTGCCTACCATATCAACCAAAGGAAATAGAATTGCCTCATGTGAGGTCACATGTTATAACCCCACAACATACTCAACACTTTCCGCCACCTAGCTATATTAACTTTAATCCACTCCACTGTCACCCAGATATATGTATGTGTGTATATATAAATATATATATATATATATATATATATATATATATATATATATATATATATATCCCTCTGTCTTTTTTTTCTCATAACTTATGGTTACAATTGCTCTCAAATCACACTGTTTGCAATTTGTACTCACTGAATTAAATCTGGGTCCAGCAAATCTGCATATACATTCAACATTTTTTTTTGTTTATTTGACACTTTTGTACAACTTGTGTTATTGTACCTTGAGTTGGACATGAAACTGGTCACTTCTGATTAGTGCTTTACCTCAGTAATATTAACAAATAAATAATTACTAAATTAAAATGAAAGTTTACTTGAATCTTTACTAGACTATTTATGACAAAAATATACAGGTGTGTGTGTGTGTGTGTGTGTGTGTGTGTGTGTGTGTGTGTGTGTGTGTGTGTGTGTGTGTGTGCTAGCGCATGTGTGTGTGTATGCACAAATATGGCTTCTGTTTCCAAGATGACCTGTTACTATTTATTGGCATTGCATTTTGCTTGCACTGGCTGTTGCTGAGTCGTAGCACATTAAAACTACACTATACCTTGGCACATCCCTCTCACTCTTGGGGCTCATCACTGATATTTCACTTTCATCCTGGATCTAGAAAGAAAGGCAGATGCTCCTGTTCTGCTTTTCTAAAGACTTGATTCAGCAGAGCCTCCCCTTCCATATTGCTAAGCATTCTGCTATCTCAATAAAGGACACAAAGAAAATAAATTCAAGGACACACAAACCTTCCAGGCAGCAAAGTCACAATACAAAAGTTTTGTTCTTTTACAGAGAAATACATTTTGTTAAACAAAGCTGCATTTTGTTGTTATATATATAACTATTCTATATGTTTTTAAATCTCATTTTTCTGGCATAGAAAATCAATGTTAATGACCACTTATAAGCAGCAGGTTTAAACAAACAAGTATAGACCTAAATCAAACTAGTCACCTCTCCCTCTGCACTTCTAGGATTTTACCAGACTGTCTTCAAACTTATATTGCTACATGTATGCTACGTCAGTACATATATATATGCCTAAGTGCACACACATACATTTACACACACATATAAACATATAAATATATATTTTTTCCCTGCCCAGTTTGGTCAACAGGAACAATGTAAGCTGGGGTCGGGCAATTTGCCCTTTCCCCAGTATTGAGTGTTCCTGCTCTTGATATATAAAATTAGCGAGGGGCATTGGGGGCAAAACAGAGTTTTTATCAGCATGCCCTGATATTAAATTGATTTATTTTTCCATGTTTTTGGTAGATGTTTTTCATGTTGACATTTTGCTGTTTTCCTGTTGTTAGCTAGATACCTACATACATACAGATATACATATATATATATATATGTATGTATCTGTAGATATAGTTGTAATTAAGTTGGTTGAAAAGTTCATTAGCTGAACAAGAGAAAAGCCAGTTCATTGAAAGTGAACTTATTCCAAATTACCAGGTTTTAAAACTTAAAATGCACTCAGAGAAAAACCAGTGCGGCACAAAACTGTTCATCTGAATTATATTTTTAAAGATGTGGACTTTTAACTACATATTTTTGATCAAGTGAATGCATTTTATATGATGTTATATGTTTTATGTTTTTACATGTCAAGCTTTGAGTGTCAAGAGTGATTTGTGACAGACGAGTACCAGTAAGAGTGAAAGGGAAGGTCTACAAGAGGGCAGTGAGATCAGATATATTATATGGGTTGGAGATGGTGGCATTGACAAAAAGGCAGGAGTCAGAGCTGGATGTGGCAGAGTTAAAGATGTTAAGATTTGCACTGGATGTGACGAGGGGATGGACAGGATTAGGAATAAGTATATTAGAGGGTCAGCCCAAGTTGGAAGGTTTGGAGACAAAGCCAGAGAGGCAAGATTGCATTGGTTTGGACATATTCATAGGTTCATACTAGGCTATCTGCCCTAGGGCATTTATAAGCCTAGCCAGAATGTGTTTGGCTTTCGCCACCCATTTTAAATTAATTTTGCTATGCCCTTTTTTGAGATTAGTATACTGTGCCTCTGTCTAACAGTGACACAGAAGTGATACCCGGGGTAAACCTACGATCTCCCATCCACTCATCAAGATTCCTCTTGAAGAGAGTCAATGAGGGACTCTGTCTAACCTGGACTAGGATTTTATTCCAGAGTGAAGGGAGCCTCTGGGTTATGAATCTGTCCCTCCAGCATGTCCTACTTATTTCAGTGCTGAGGTTCAAGTCTCTCGAGCGTGTAGCTCGATAGGATTTGGATTTTCTGAGGTGCAGCATGTCCATTAATTCCGGGTTGGACATGGCTTTATACGTCAGGCACAGATCGCCTCTGAACAGGCGGTATGCCACTGAGTAGAGCTGGAGTTTCTTTAACCAGGAAGCATACGGCATCTGTTTGAGCCCTTTGATCCTCTTGGTGAGGTACTTTTGGGGTCTTTCCAGTTGCTGCAGGTGTCTGGTAAGGTACATCCCAAAAGGGGCATTGTACTCAATTATGGGCCTGATGAGGGATGAGTAAAGAGGCACGATGACCTCCCCTGATCTAGATGTGAATCCTTTCATGATTAGGTGGGCTATATAAAATGTTTTTCTAACCACTTTGGCCACGTGGTTGTCAAGTGAGAGATTGCTATCAACTTGGGTCCCCAGGTCCCTAATTACTTCTTCTGTACTTAATAGATTACCACCTATGTGGTAATTTGTGGGCACTTTGTTTTTGCAAAAGGGGATGACTATACACTTTTTGGCGTTTAGCTTGAGGCCATGGCTCTGGCACCAGTTGTCTGTTTCTATGAGGGCCTTTTGGAGGATGCTTGTGTCGGCTGGAGAGTCGATTATGGCGCCCAGTTTGCAGTCATCTGCAAACTTGGTCAGCCACAGTCCTTCCGTGTTGGCCTGTACCTCCGAGAAATATATACTGAACAAGAGAGGTCCCAGGACTGAGCCTTGTGGGACGCCACTTGTAACTGGTTTGGAGTCTGACATGGCTCCAGCAATTCTAACCATGTGGGTTCTGTCCTTGAGCCAGTTTGCAACCCATCTAGTGACATAGGGGTTTATATTTAAGCTGGTGAGCTTATCTATAATGCCCGAGTGGGGTATTGTATCGAAGGCTTTTGCTAGGTCCAGGTAGGCTGTGTGGGCCACCTTCCCCTCATCAATGGCCTTGGTGACTGTTTCAAAGAAATCAACCAGGTTTAAGAGGCAGGATCTGCCCTTAACAAAGCCGAACTGGGTAGGATCCAGTGTCTGTAGGTCCCCAATATCTTTATTTATGAGGTCCATGATGATCCTTTCCATAGCTTTGCAGACCAAGCTAGTCAGGCTTATGGGGCGATAGTTTCCAGGATCCGATGAGGCACCACCTTTGTGGAGAGGGACCACAGTTGCTGTACGCCACTCTTTGGGTACATATCCTGTAGTAAGGCTGAGATTGAACAGTAGTTTTATGTTTGGGTTTAGCTCTTCTTGGAGTTCATGTAGGATGCAGCCCAGGACACCGTCTGGTCCCATTGATGCTGTGTTTTTTGCTTTGGAGAGGGCGGCTCTTACCTGAGCATCCAAGATGTCAGGGGGGCAGCACTCTGCTGGGATAGATATTTGCCCTTTTGGTGGGGGGGGGGGGGGAGAAGTTTGCACTGAACCTGTCAGCTAGGATGTTGGCAATGTCCGTGGGTTCGGTGTATTTTTTGTCATTTTGGACTAATTTTGAGCATATCTGGGAATTACCACCCAGGTTCCTAACATAACTAAAGAAAGCCTTGTGATTATCCTTAGTGTCCTGTGCAATTTTTCTCTCGAAGCTGGCCTTAGACGATTTTATGAGTGCCCGTAGTTTTTTGCTAATACTGATCAGAGATGCCTTCCCTTTTGGAATTTTGCTCTATCATTTAGTAGCTTCCTCCTTCTATTGTATAGTTTGTTTATGGCTGGGGTCCACCAGACAGGACGTCTGCCTTTGGAGGATTGGGTCTTGGTTTTATTTGGGATCGCATGATCCATGCATTCGTGAAGGTGTTCATAGAATGCGTTTATAAAGGATTCTGTGGTCTGGGCCGTATTTTCCACAGGCCCGGGGCTTTGAAGGATTCCACCTTGGTTTTGAGGAGTGTGAAATTTGCTTTAGAGAAGTTTTTCACTGTGGTTTTCTGGGCAGGGGGTGGTGTCGGGATGTGAATATCCAGTGAGATTAGTTTATGGTCTGATCTTACCAGTGAGGGATACACTTCTGGTCTGGAGCAAAGAGTCCCCATGTTGGTGATGATCAGGTCCAGTATGTTTTCCCCTCTTGTGGGAGTGGTAACAAGTTGTTCCATAGCATTTGAGTTTATAAATTCTAGGACCCTTTGGGCTAGGGTGTTGGAGCTAGAGTAATGCTCCCAGTCTATGTTTGGGTAGTTGAAGTCGCCCAATATAATGGTGTTTGGAGAGACCTTCATATTTTCCAGTGTTCTCAGGAAGGCTGAGTGGGGTTCCGGGGTTAGGGAGGGTGGTCTGTAGTAGGCTATAAACAGGAAGGCAGTTTTACCCACTGTTAGTTGCACATGGATAGTCTCTGATGCTTCGTGCTGTGCCACCAACCTGGAGGTGTGGGTATCTTTGACGAATATTGATACTCCCCCTCCTTTTGTGGGTCGGTCCAGGTTTTGGGGCCGAAAAGCATGATATGAGGTATAACCTGGTAGTGCTGGGGTGCTCTCGGGAGCCTTGAACCAGATTTCTGTTACTGCACAGATATCAATGTTCTCCATGCTAAGGAGAGTTTCGAGTGCGTGCATCTTGAGGTTTAGACTTCTGGCGTTGAGTAGCATTACTGTTAGTTTCTTATCCCTTGTCATACCAGTGGAGGTGGGTTTGTCTTTTGAGCCTTGTCTAAAAAAGGCACTATGGGGGTAGCAAGAGCCTTTTCCAATATCTGAAAGCCCAGGGGTGACAAGTGCAAGCCGTCCCTAGCGAAGCATCGTGGCTTGTCGAGCATGTCATCCCAGGCTGACAGGCATTGGATCCCCTTTGAATGACACCAATACTTAAGCCAATTGTTGAAATTGATCATCTTGTCTTCATATTGTGGCAACATTCTTGGTGAGGGTAAGATGCTACTCAAGGTCAGGGTCATACCGGCCTGGGTCACATGCTCAGAGAGATCCTCTATGTCTCTTTTCATGTAGTCCAGGGAGGTACGTCTCAGGTCATTCACACCAGCATGGACAATGACTGAGTCATATTTGTACTTGCCTTGGAGTGACCTGAGTGCTTGTGTTATGTGACGGATCATAGCGCCCAACAGGCAGCTCACCGTGACCTTCTCCTTGTTCAACCTGGTGAGCGGGACGTCAGTGTGCCTGATGATAGAGTCACCTATTACAAGTGTATCAGGTGTGTTGTTTAGCCTTAAGGGCTGTGACTGTTCGGCACACTGGCTTTGTGAGCTATGTGTTGCACGTGTTTTGTTTTGGGGTAGCGGTTGCTTGGGTGTCTGCTTTGGAGGTCTCTGCTGCTTAGGCAGATTTTTATTTAGAGCCTCCGAGTATGTTTTTGTGTGTTTATGTGTTTGGTTTGCTGTTGTGGTAGGTCTATGTGAGACTGGAATTGTACTGAGTGTGGTTTCCTTGTCCTCCTGACTGGTTACGCCAGTACTGAGTTGAGAGAGCTTAGCCTCCAGTTTGGCTATATGGATGCATCTCTCACATGTGTTGGAATTTGTTGGGAGGAGGAGAGGGTTGTCTGTGTACATGAGGCAGTTGTAACATTGCCTCAAGATTACCAGATTCACCAGCTGGACCGGAGAGAAAATTGACAACTGACCTTTGGACATGCTAGAATAGTATTGGGAATTCCTTTATAATTGAAAAAAAAAGGGCCAATGAGGAACAAGGTACTCAAGAAGACTTTGTGAGAGTGTAGTGCTTTTAATTTTTTAGTGCTGACTTATATAATTGCTTTAGTGAGCAAGTGCCTTTAGTGAGCAAGTGCCAGGTAACTTAAATGCAATGTGTTACAGGTAACTTAAATGCAAAAATGACAAACAGTAATTTTCTTTTAAGTGAAATAAGGAAATGAGTACAGTAAGCAATGCAGATATCACTAGGGATCCACAGAAGCGCTGAAAAGCCGCGTTTTAGGTGGTATTAGCGTTTCAGGGAAATAACAAGCAAACAACAAGCATACAAACAAAGCTAGATTCAGCAGGCCTGGATCTAGTCTATGCTACAGCAAACAAGGTGTACCAATTTCAGTAAGAAACAGTTCAAATATGCAGACACTATAAGCCTTTAACCAGAAATTCCCAGCTCAGAAGGGCAGAGTGCAGCCTCCCCTCCCACAAGAGTGCAGACCACAAACCTTCTTAATGTAAAATAACTGGCCTGAAGCCCAAGTGCTTAAACCAGAACTAATACACTTTTAGAATAACAGACACTGAGCCCTCAATCAGCAGTTCCCAACTTAGAAGGATGTAAGCTACCTGCCCTGTCACCACAGTGCAGGCCACAAACCTTCCTAATGTAAAACAACTGGTGTGTAGCCCAAGTGCTTAATCCAACAGACTTAGAATGATAGCTACACTTTAATCAAGTTACTGCCAAGCAGTAATAAATACAATTGAATACTTTGAAGAATGCCTGGATTAGTGCTCAAGTTATACAAACAAAGCTAGATTCAACATGTGCTGAGGAGGGATGCAGTGTGTATTGAGAAAAAGATGCTAAGGATGAAGCTACCAGGTAACAGGAAAAGAGGAAGGCCTAAGATAAGGTTTATGAATGTGGTGAGAGAGGACATGCAGGTGGTTGCTGTGACAGAGCAAGATGCAGAGGACAGGAGGAAATGGAAACAGATGATCTGCTGTGGTGACAAAAGAAGATGATGATGATGATGACATGTCAAGCTTTAGGAAAAGAGCCTATTGTTTAATTAATTATTCATGATTATGTAATAGGGTTAAGCAGTGACTTACTATTTCTGTAGCACATGATTACATGGAAAATTATTTAAATGTCTGATGCAACTGTAAACTATTAGTGGCGATGAATTCCAATTTCCACTGCTTATTAAATGCTGGCCAAAGCACTTAACTTATATTATAACATTTCTGGCTTACATTTTTCACACTAGTTCTTGTGTGACTTTTTCCTGTTTTGTGAGATTACCTGGGACTGCTTGGTGCTTATATCTTTGATATTTGGAATTACTGGATTTTCTGCAGTGAGAATCCTTGACAGTGAGAACTGGTAAATTTGCCCTTTCTGTACTGTAGTGTTTTCTAAAGATTAGTAAATATATAAATAGGGATGTGGGATATATATTTTATACATATATATATATATATATATATATATATATATATGTGTGTGTGTATATGTGTAGCTTGGGTCTATATTACGTCGAACTTACAGGAGTCTGAACATTGTAATATCGAACCCAAATGTTCGAAACATGGAAATAGCAAAGCAACAGAACACTGACTTTTTTCCTTGGGGAAAAAAATCGGTGGGCCATTTTCACGGTTTTGCTATTTCCTGCACTGTGGTGCTATCTCGGAATTGGTATATTTAAGTAGGGGGGTGTGGGGGGCACAGCCCTCCATGTTGCAGGGTATGGGATGCAAAGCCCCCCACACTAGATTAATGTTTTTTTTTTTTTTTTGTACTGGAACAGCAATTTTTTTCCCAGGGAAAAAAATTGCTGTTATGTGATTTCATACTTTTTGGGTTTCACACTTCGCAGTTCGATATTACATCATTCAGACTCCTGTGAGTTTGATGATGTAATATAGACCCGTGTAGCTTTTATACTATAATTTTGATATTATTACAGCTAATGCATTGTTTTCCTTCTTATGTCTGTGCTGTAAACTGCTATGGCTTCTGCCATTTTTAATTTCTGCAAGTCTTTTGGGTTTCTAATTCCATGACAGCAATGGGCCCCATTCCTAAGTCAAAGTAAGATTAAAGTTCATGAAATTTGTATTGTTCCACTCTTTGATGTCAGCCAAAAGTGCTCTTCGCAGCACCCGCAATGTGCCCATTAATGACTCCTCCTACAATTCGTACGATGTTACATGAATTAGTCTTCTTCTTCTTTTGGCTTTTCCCTGTTAGGGGTCAGCACAGAGGATGACCTGTCTGCTCATGATTGGCAGTAGCATTTTACAGTGTCGAGTTACCAGCCCGGCGCCCAACCTTCCACGTACCTAAGGCCAATTTAGAGTGTCCAATCCACGTACAGCATGTCTTTGGCATGTGGGAGGAAACCGGAGCACCTGGAGGAAACCCACATGACCACAGGGAGGACATGCAGACTCCACACAAAAGGCACCCCAGCCGAGGATCGAACTGACGAACCTCTTGCTGTCAGGTGACAGCGCTAACCGCTGCACCACCATGGCCACCCTGTTAGTAACATATCTAAATACGATTGTAAATTCTTTTTTATGAGACCCATTGCTCTTACTACTATTGGAACTCTCTGGGTATCTTTCTTCCACACGGCTCTCATTTCTGCCTGCAGATCCAGGTATTTTATGACTCTCTGTACACAAGACACTGTAGTCACTAGGTGTGGCGATTTAAATGATCAATGCTACTTTTGTCTTCTTTTCTTGGACCACTATATCTGGTTTTCTAGCATCTATCTTTTGGACTGTTGCTATTGAGTGATCTCATTTATTTTATTTATTTTACATTTGTTGACCGGGCTAGTACAACTGGACACATGTCCATTTTCAGTAGAGGCCCGGGGAGAAAAGCTCCAAGACATATCAAGCAAGATAATTTTATGTTACATAAAATAGACGTAGATGAATATATGTACACATTACCTAAAACTATTTACAATATATTGAGCTAAATATTTATATACACCAGAAGCTAATACAGTTTTCCATTGCTGCATAAATGCTTTCATGTTGCAGTACAGGACTTATTAAGTGGTGAGAGTAGAGTTAGAAAAAAAGATGTTAGTAGCAGTAGTAATTATTGATTAGTCAGGGTTGCTACAACAGCATAGCCAATGTATTTTCAGGAACATTTTCAGTTTTTGTTTAAATAGTGGTAAGGAAGGAAGGGATGTAAGTTCACTAGGTAGAAGGTTCCATTTTTCCCAATTACATTTGAGAACAGGGAGTCTCCAACCATGTTGTTAGATCTACTAATTTTAATTTGGAGTTTATTTGATGAACGCAAGGCATTAAGATTTCTATAAGGGGTTATACGGTCTAAGAGTATTGGAGTATTGTTAGGCTGGTTAAGGATCTTATGAGCAATAGTAAGTTGGTTGAGTTGAAGCAGATTCTGTAGTTCAAGCCACCCAAGGTGCTTGAGGTTATGATAGTGATGGGTTCTAAAGGGTTTACCAGTGGCCAATCTAGCAATGTTGTTACAGGAGGTAGTTAGTTTGAGAAGATTATTTTTGGATAGGTTGGTACATATTGGTGAGGCATAGAGAAGAGTAGAGATTAGATGGGAGTGGGCAACGGTAGTTCTTGCTATTGGTGTTAGGAAGGCTTTGATTCTGTACAGGGAGCTCATTTTTCTGTTAACTGATTTTATAATGTTATTAATATGAGTATCAAAGTTAAGGTTGTTATCTATTGTGAACCCTAGGAGTTTGGTGGTAGAGTCTGGTGATATGATGGTGCCATTATTAGAGATGACTGAGAAGTCTATAGGTGTTGACCTGCGAGTAGGAGCTTTGTTTTTTGGGGATTCAAAAGGATGCAGCACTTCATGAACCATGTCTCAACTATGTTAAAAACTTTCTGGGTTTGGGATTGAAGTTCATCTGCAGATTTAGCTGTACAGATTAAAGTAGAATCATCTGCATATTGTATACAAGTTGCATTGGAAATAGCTAAGTGGTGATCATTAATAAAACTTGAGAATAAAAGGGGATCTAGAATGGAATCATGGGGTACACTCAGTGTAACTGGCAGGTGAGATGATAGATTATTCTCCCAAAGCACAGCCTGTTGTCTGTTGCTCAGGTAGGAAGTGAACCATTTCACTGATAGAGAATTTAGGGAAAGTGATTTGAGTAGATATATAAGCAAGGTGTGATTTACCATATCAAAAGCCTTAGAAAGATCAATAAATATAGCTGAAGAGAGTATATTGTTATTGCGGCATTTATTAATGGTGTCAGTAAAGGATAGAAGGGCAGTAGTGGTACTATGGCATGGCCTAAAACTATGTTGGGTTTTAGCTAGTATGTTATGTTGAGTGAGATGGCCTATTAGATGATAATGGATGCAGTTTTCCGTTATTTTTGCTAAGGGGGATAGAAGGGCTATGGGGCATTAGTTTTAATAGTCCTTGGAATTCCCACCTTTGTATAGGGGGACGATGTGTGAGATTTTCCAGATGCCAGGGATGGATCCTTCCTTAATAGTTCTATTTATCAGGATGGAAATAGGATAAGCTACTTCCTTAACTGCTTTTTGCAGATATGAGATGTATATTTCATAATTTTCTATGATTCTTTGTGGCTCATGTTTCCAGTTTTTTCAGCCACCTCGATACCATAATGTTTGCACAATCTCCAGTGTAACAGTCTCGCCACATTACTATGCCTTTCAGTATACCGTCCCTCTGCCATTAGTGCATCGCAACCAGCAACAAGGTGTGTGACTGTTTCCAATTTGGTTTTACAAAACCTACATATGTCTGTTTCTCCCACATGTTCAATGGACTTTGTAGACCAATATGTATGTAGCCCACTATCTTGGGCTGCCAATATTAACCTTTCTTTTCTTGATGTGAATTCACCTCTCTTTAACCATTCCTGCATTCCTTCTTGATAATCATGAGGCTCTTCCAGAAGTTTTCTATACTTGCAACTATATTTATGTTTTTCCCACATTTCTTGCCTTCTCATCTGGTCCTTCACCTTATAGTCTTTCTTTTGTTTTTTAGCACATTCAGTTGCTCCCTGATTTTTATCTACTTCTGGTTTGATTTCCATTCCTGCTTGACATTGATATGCTTCTGTTAAATTAAGCAGAGATGTCATCTTGGACTTATTCTCCTCATGTTTCAAAACTTTCACTACATTTGGATCTTGTGAGGTCAGTAGATATGTGTGGAGTCCCACAATTGCAGATCTATACATTTAATCAATTTTAAGGAGGCCCATCCCTCCTTTGGAACAGGGAATATATAATCTTGGTATGCACTGATTTTTATAAATCATTTGGTAAGCATGAAGCATCATTCTTGTTTTAATATCCAACCCAACACTTTTTGGGGCTAATCATTCACTCCAAAACTATAAGTTAGGACAAGAAAAGCAAACTGATTTATGACTTGGATCTTGTTCCTAGATGTCAGTGCTGTTTTCAGGATTAATTTAAGTCTTCTAAAGTACTCCTTACTGAGTTTTATTTGCATTTGTTCATGTTTTATTGCTAATCCTTCATCAATTCCCAAGTATTTATACACTCCTTCTTGCTCAAGTTCTTTTATATCACATTCTTGCCCCAAACTGATGTTTTCCTGGCCTGCAGTTTTCCTTTTTTAAAGGTTGCTTTTGCACATTTATCAGGACCAAATGACATTCCAATATCATCTGAAAAAGTTTTGACAACCTGCAGTTGTGCTTTCAGTTCCTCATCTGATGAGCTATACAGTTTTAAACCATTGACAAATAGAAGATGAGAAGTCATTAGACTTTGTTGTTTTCTAGGAGCTGAATTGTAGCCATGCCCGAAGCTGTTAAGAAAACAGCTTAATGGATTACTGGCAAGGCAGAATAGCAACGGTGACAAAGAGTCACCCTGGAATATCCCTCGTTGAATTTTTATCCCTGGGATAATAATCTGTCCTTTATCATGGCTTAATTGCAAAGTGGTCTGCCACTGTTTCATGGTTACTGTAATGCTGTCAATCAGTGTAGGGTGTATCTTAAACATTTTTAAGCACTCTTATCCATGAATGTGGGATACTATCAAATGACTTTTTGTAGTAAATCCATGCCATACTTAGATTCTTTCTCTTCTTACAGTTCTTCATTATAGCTGTGTTTAAAAACAAATGATCATTTGTTCCATATGGCTTTCTTTTATTGCCCTTTTGTTCTACTGCCATAATTGAGTTTTCTTCTAAATGACTATAAACTCTGTCAGTGTCAATTCCTGTGTATAGTTTATATGTTGTTGGAAGACAAGTTATTGGTCTATAATTTTAGGGTAGCTTGCAGGTTCACTCTTAAGTAAGAGCATTGTTTTTCCTGTTGTTAACCAGTGCAGTGTGTGTTCAGGGTGCGCATATAAATAGTTCTTACTCACGGCTAAATCCTTGTGCAAAGAATTAATACTTTAAGCCAAAAGTTAGGTACTGCATCTGGGCCTGGGGTTTTCCAGTTAGAGGCTTTTCTCAGTGGTGGCTGTTGACTTCAAATCAAAGGGGGAATGCAGGAGACAGCTGAATGGGTGGGGTCAAGGGGAAGGGGTGCGGCTAACTAGAAAGGGGAGGAGCTATGCTCAAAACCACAAAAAATAACTTTAATTAAATATGCTGCCCTGGGTGGCAAACCATCATTATGAGAGTCCAATCAAGACAAAAATAAGTGTAGAAGAATAAAAATATTTCAATGCATTGGCTGCATGACAGCTTACTTAATATCTAGATGGAAACAAAAAGGTTGTGAGGCATGAAAAAAATAAATTACTTTTTAAATACATTACTGGAATGCCAGTCAAAATCAATTACAAGAAAAACCAGAAGCACTCAACTCAGACCACTTCTCCTTGCACTGCAATTCTAATTATAATTTATATTCAGCTTTATTAAAGTACCAAGTAACATGCTGAAAGTAGAAATCTCTGTGATGCCCCCCTTGTAAAAATGTTTCTTATCCAAAAAAGACCTGCTGCCTGACAACTATCTACTTGTTTCATGGGGAAAACATGAAAGTAAAAAATGAAAAGCAAACAAGAAACAAGCTCAAGATACATTGCTTAAAGGATTACTGTGCAGGTTATGGACCACACATGATTGGCATTCTGTTTAGTTTACGGGTAAAGTCTGTAGAGATGACTGGAAGTCTCCAACAAGTGTAATGAGCTTTTTTAAAATAATGGAATCCTGTCCTTTAATACCCAAGGCTTATACATTATCTAGTCAAGTATTCTCTGCATGGCAACAACAGAAAGGCTTTCAATGTTGGCAATTCTTTAACAGTATGCTTATTAAAGCTTACTTGCATCTTACGATCTCAGACAAGCTTACCTTATGGTCATTAAAGCATTGTTACTTAAACACAGAGCAACAGGCACTTTGAGTAATACGCATAAATCAACAGTACAAAAATATGACAGAAACCAGACCTTTCTGCAAAATCAAGGACAGATGAAAAGCCACTGTAGTACTTGTGTCTACCTTGGATGGGGGTACACACTGCACATTTACACTGCATAACTACTCCTTGCCTTGCTTAGACACATCCAGAGTCACTACATGGTGGAGTGGGGTGTAACAAGTATGTCACAATTTGAAATGTCTCTGGCTGACTGTGATGGCCCTGACACATTTGTCATACCTCTCAACCTCTGAGCAAGAAATCTGGACAAATCCATACACAGAAGTGGGACAAAGGCCCAAAAATAAGGACATTTTTTTAAATATTGCTCTAATAAACTTAGAAAGATAATAGAATAGGTCTTGCATTAGTATGACTTTTCTGAAGGGTATAAAATCTGAAACTCAAATGTCTGTCATTATTTTCTAACTTCAGTCTTTAGTGATTTGTCACTAATTTGCCAAAAAACACAATTTTATGAAAAATGAACCAAATGTGATGCAAAAATATAAAATAGCCACACAATACAGCTGGGAACCTGTCAAAGAAGGGACACTTTAATATTAGTACTGCTAACTTGAGCAGCTGACAAAATAAAAGAATCTACATGCATTTCAAGTAATCTATAACTTTGATTATTACAGTTATTTCTTAATTGTAAACCCTCCATGTTTTCTTCCAAAACTGCTATTTTGCGGAGGGATTATTAGGGGAAAGAGCAACATTTTGAGCCAAAATCGGGGATAGTTGAGAGGTTGGCTATGCCTAATTCTATAAAGCAATTTATTTGCATGTACCTCTCAACCTGTTAATGCAGTAAATCTGAACAAGGCCAAATATATTGGGGGAACATATAAACAGTACTAAAAATTGCTCTTGTATAAATTGAGACAGTTGATAGAATAACAGTTCTTACTTTAGCATGCATTTTTCTGAAGGTTATGAAGTCTGAAACTCGGTGTATCATTATTTAGTGACTTAATTTCTAAATGATTTGCCAGAAAACTACACATTTTATGAAGAACAAAGCAAAAATCTATTAATTCTTTGAAAATCTGGACAGTTGGGAGGTATAGTTCAGCTGGGCCTGTCTGAGTTTGCTGCCCTTCCCCCCTGACAAAATCATGGTTGAATGGAGCCTCTGCAGCCATTCCAATGAACCATTACTTGGCTATTTCACTCCATTTACCATAAACACTAATGTGTATACTGCTTTACTTCTATGATGAGTTGGACTTCATTTGAAAATTTTGTATTTTACAGCACAAACACTAAGTCATCTACTAAACAAAGCAATGCAGTCTCACAATGAAAACTTAGCATTAAAACTTCTCTGCCCTTGAAACTCACATTCATTGAAACCCACATTCAAAGAAAATACATTTTGCCAGTGGCAGATAAAGATTAATTTTGGGCTGTTTTCAAATCATAGGCCCCTTGCATATGAAACATACATGTGCTCTTTGATACACCTTCCTCATTGTACTAAATTATATTCCTTGTACAATATATTACAGTTGTTAGAGGGCGTTTTAAATTTGTTTTGAACATTTTTCCAGTAAGCAGTGAAACAAAATGCATGCACCCATAATGGCAAAACTGCCCAGTTCAGAACATTTATCATAAAAGTCTACTCAGACTTCCACAGTCCACCATTATCAGTAAATATGCACAATTCTACAGCCACCATTATCAGTAAATATGCACAATTCTACAGTCCACCATTATCAGTAAATATGCACAATTCTACAGTCCATTATCAGTAAATATGCACAATTCTACAGTCCATTATCAGTAAATATGCACTATCTCTGAAGAAGTAAAAGTCATCTAAATAATTCCACATTAAAGAAATCTGTAACTAATGAAGAGGTTGCTGCTAGCAAACACCTTTATATTTCATGGTTTCATCGAAAAGTAAAGTGTCTGTTGCCCCTCAGGAATAAATTGCCTATATTACATTAAAAAAATGATAAGCTAGTAATATTGCAAGAGGAAATGGATGGCAAACTGATAACGGACTCATAGTTAGTATCTTCACCAAGGAGAACATTCTCAGTATGGCAGCATCCACCCCTTGTGGGAGTAGAACCCACAGCCTTCTGCATGAAAAGCAAGTACACAACCTGTTGTGCTATTAACAAGGCAAACCAACTTCACTTAAGCAACACTAAACTTCTGTTCACCTGCAGCTCTCAGCTCCTTGTAAAATCTACTCAATACTCAACTTCACAGCACAAGAAAACTGGAAAAAGCCAAAATGTATTGGGGGGGGGGGGTCAAAAGCCCAAAAACCAGGGACACAAACATTGCTTGTATAATCTTGGAAAGTTGCTAGAATCATACATTTTACTGCCAAGCTCCCTGTGCAAAACAGTCAGAGCAACATACCACTACGCCAAATCAGCTGCTTTGTAAAAGAGGAAGACTGAAACTTAAATGGCTATCATTTAGTGAATTCAGTTCTCACCATAGCTGGCAACCTCTTAGTACAAAACACCTGGACAAACCCAGTAATGAGGGAATACAGCCCTCAACCATTCAGTGAATTCAGTTCTTCCCATAGCTGTCAACTTTAGCACAAAAAACCTGGACGAAGCCAATAATGGGGGAATACAGTCCCAAAAATAGGGACAAATTTCAAATATTCATCTTATAAACTTAGAAAATTGCTAGAATAAAAGGTTGTCTTACGGTTGTGTTACTATGTATTTTCTGAAGAACATGAAGTCTGAAATTCAAATGCCTGTCAATTTTACTGCTGACAGAACAAAAACAATTTTCAGCAGGGACCCAGGGAGAAATAGTGCAGACACGTCTTTGTAAAATGACAGGGCACCAGAGCAAATCCACACAAACACAGGGAGGAGATGCAGACTCCACACAGAAGGCACCCCAGCCAAGAATCAAACCAGAAAACCTATAGCTGTGAGGCAACAATACTACCACTGCACCATCAAATATGCAAGGATTTAAACATTCAGAAACCTGAAGTCTGAAATTCAAATGCCTGTCAATTTTATTTAACATTTGTTAATCAGGACAGTCTGACTTGGAACAAAAAAAAAATTCAGCAGAGGCCCAGGAAGAAATAATGCAGACATTTCTTTGTAACATGGGAGGACACAAAAGCAAACCCACACAAACACAGGGAGAAGATAAAGACCCCACAAAGAAGGCACCCCAGCCAAGAAGCAAACCTGAGAACCTGCAGCTGTGAGGCAACAATGCTACCACTGCACCATCAAATATCAAGCATTGCAACATTTACAAACCACAGATATTATGAGGAACAGATCAGATAAAATATGAGGCAAAAATCTGCAGTTTTTTTTTTACAAATGGTGGTGGGTAGGGAATTCAGGTCTTTAACACCTGCATACAAGGTACAGGGTTCAAGCCTGAGGTATTCCCTACCACACACACACACACACACACACACACACACACACACACACACACACACACACACACACACACACACACACACACACACACACACACACACACACACACACACACACACACACACCTGTAGTAGCAAACCGTCATTATGAGAGTCCAATCAAGACAAAATGAAGTGTAGAAGAATAAAAATATTTCAATGCATTGGCTGCATGACAGCTTAATATCTAGATGGAAACAAAAAGTTTGTGAGGCATGAAAAAATAAATTACTTTTTTAAATACATTAATGGAATGCCAGTCAAAATCAAGTATAAGAAAAACAAGCAGCACTCAACTCAAACCACTTCTTGCACTGCAGTTCTAATTATAATTTATATTCAGCTTTATTAAAGTACCAAGTAACATGCTGAAAGTAGAAATCTCTGATGCCCCCACTTGTAAAAATGTTCCTTATCCAAAAAAAGACCTGCTGCCTGACATCTACTTGTTTCATGGGGAAAACATGGTCAAAGTAAAAAATGAAAAGCAAACAAGAAATAAGTTCAAGATACATTGCTTAAAAGGATTACTGTACAGGTTATGGACCACGCGATTGGCATTCGGTTTACGGGTAAAGCCTGCAGAGATGACTGGAAGTCTCCAAGTGTAATGAGACTCTTAAAATAATGTAATTCTGTCCTTTATTACAAATACTGGCATATGCATTTCAATACCCAAGGCTTATACATTATCTAGTTAAGTATTCTCTACATGGCAACAGAAAGGCTTTCAATGTTGGCAATTCTTTAACAGTATGCTTATTAAAGGTTACTTGCGTCTTGCAATCTCAGCCAAGCTTACCTGATGGTCATTAAAGTATTGCTACTTAAACACAGAGCAACAGGCACTTTGAGTAATAAGCATAAATCAACAGCACAAAAAATATGACAGAAACCAGACCATTCTGTAAAAATCAAGGACAGATGAAAAGCCACTCTAGTACTTGTGTCTACCTTGGATGGGTGGGATTCTCTGCACATTTACTCTGCATAACTACTCCTTGCCTTACTTTGACACATCCAGAGTCACTACATGGGGGAGTGGGGTGTAACAAGTATGTCACAGTTTGAAATGTCTCTGGCTGACTTGTGATAGCCCTGACACATTTGTCATACCTCTCAACTTCAGAGCAAGAAATCTGGACAAAGCCATACAAAGAAATGGGACAGAGGCCCAAAAATAAGGACAATTTTTAAAATATTGCTCTTATAAACTTAGAAAGCTAATAGAGGTCTTGCATTAGTATGACTTTTCTGAATGGTATGAAATCTGAAACTCAAATGTCTGTCATTATTTTCTAACTTCAGTCTTTAATTATTTGTCACTAATTTGTCAAAAAAACACAATTTTATGAAAAATGGACCAAAATGTGATGTAAAAATATAAAATAGCAACACAATACAGCTGGGAACCTGTCAAAGAAGGGACACTTTAATATTATTACTGCTAACTTGAGCAGCTGACAAAATAAAATAATCTACATGCATTTCTGAAATAAAAGTAATCTGATTATTACAGTTATTTCTTAATTATAAACCCTCCATGTTTTCTTCCAAAATTGCTATTTTCGGGAGGGATCATTAGGGGAAGAGCAACATTTTGAGCCAAAATCAGGGACAGTTCAGAGGTTTGGCTATGCCTAATTCTATAAAGCAATTTATTTGCATGTACCTCTCAACCTGTTAATGCAATAAATCTGGACAAGGCCAAATATATTGGGGGAACATATAAGCAGTACTAAAAATTGCTCTTGTATAAACTGGGACATAAATCTGGACAAGGCCAAATATATTGGGGGAACATATAAACAGTACTAAAAATTGCTCTTCTATAAACTGGGACAGTTGATAGAACAGGTCTTACTTTAGCATGCATTTTTCTGAAGGTTATGAAGTCTGAAACTAGTGTGTCATTATTTAGTGACTTAATAAATGATTTGCCAGAAAACCACAAATTTTATGAAGAACAAACCAAAAATAAGAAGCAAAAAATCTATTCTTTCTTTGAAAATCTGGACAGTTGGGAGGTATAGTTCAGCTGGGGCTGTCTAAGTTTGCCGCCCTTCCCCCTCACAAAACCATGGTCGAATGGAGCCTCCCTGCAGCTATTCCAATGATCCATTACTTTGCTATTTCACTCCATTTACCATAAACACTAATGTGCATACTGATTTACTTCTATGATGATTTGAACTTCATTTGAAAGTTTTATTTTGCATTTTACAGCACAAACACTAAGACATCTGCTAAACAAACTTGGCATTAAAACTTCTCTGCCCTTGAAACTCACATTCATTGAAACAACATTAAAACCCACATTCAAAGAAAATACATTTTACCCGTGACAGATAAAAATTAATTCTGGGCTGTTTTCAAATCATAGGCCCCTTGCATATGAAACATACATGTGCTCTTTGATACACCTTCCTATTGCTTTGAACATTTTTCCAGTAAACAATGAAACAAAACTGTCCAATTCAGAACATTCCCATCATAAAAGTCTACTCAAACTTCTACAGTCCACTATTATCAGTAAATATGCACAATTCTACAGTCCACCATTATCAGTAAATATGCACAATCTCTGAAGTAGTAAAAAAGTAATCTAAATAATTCCACGTTAAATAAATCTGTAATGAAGAGGTTGGTGCTAGCAATCACCTTTATATTTCATGGTTTCATCAAAAAATAAAGTGTCTGATGCCCCTGAGGAATAAATTGCCTAAATTACATTAAAAATAAGCTAGTAATATTGCAATAGGAAATGGATGGCAAACTGATAACAGGCTCATAGTTAGTATCTTAATTTTCAGTACGGCAGCATTCACCCCTTATGGGAGTAGAACCAACAACCTTCTGCATCAAAAGCAAGTACACAACCTGTTGTGCTATTAGCAATGTGAGCTGACTTAGCATAATCAGCACTAAACTTCTCTTCCCCTGCAGCTCTCAGCTCCTTGTAAAATCTACTCAATACTCAACTGCATCTCAACTTCGCAGCACAAGAAGTCTGGAAAAAGCCAAATTTATTGGGGTGGGTCAAAAGGGCAAAACCAGGGACACATTAAACATTGCTTGTATAATCTTGGAAAGCTGCTAGAATAAAATGCTGTGTTACCACCATACATTTTACTGCCAAGGTCCCTGTGCAAAAGAGTCAGAACAACATATCACTATGCCAAATCACCTGCTTTGTGAAAGAAAAATGCTGTGTTACCACCGTACATTTAACTGCCAAGGTCCCTGTGCAAAACAGTCAAGAGCAACATACCACTACACCAAATCAGCTGCTTTGTGAAAGAGAGGAAGACTGAAACTTAAATGGCTATCATTTAATGAATTCAGTTCTCACCATAGCTGTCAACCTCTTAGCACAAAACACCTGGACAAACCCAGTAATGAGGGAATACAGCCCTCAAACATATTCAGTGAATTCAGTTCTTGCCATAGCTGTCAACCTTAGCACAAAAAACCTGGACAAAGCCAATAACAGGGTATTACAGTCCCAAAAATAAGGACAAATTTCAAATAGCCATCTTATAAACTTAAAAAATTGCTATAATAAAAGGTTGTGTTATTATATATTTATTGCTAGTATAAAAAGTTGTTTTACTATGTATTTTCTGAAAAATATGAAGTCTGAAATTCAAATGCCTGTCAATTTTATTTCTGACGGAACAAAAACAATTTTCAGCAGAGGCCCAGGGAGAAATACTGTAGACACATGTCTTTGTAAAATGGCAGGACACAAGAGCAAATCCACACAAACACAAGGATAAGATGCAGACTCCACACAGAAGGCACCCCAGCCAAGAATCAAACCAGAAAACCTATAGCTGTGAGGCAACAATTCTGCCACTGCACCATCAAATATGTAAGGAAATAAACATTCAGAAACCTGAAGTCTGAAATTCAAATGCCTGTCAATTTTATTTAACATTTGTTAATAAGGACAGTCTGACTTGGAGCAAAAAAAAACAATTCTCAGCAGAGGCCCAAGAAGAAATAATGCAGACATGTCTTTGTAACATGGGAGGACACAAAAGCAAACCCACACAAACACAGGGAGAAGATACAGACCCCCCCCACAAAAAAGGCACCCCAGCCAAGAAGCAAACCTGAGAACCTGCAGCTGTGAGGCAACAATGCTACCACTGCACCATCAAATATCAAGCATTGCAACATTTACAAACCACAGATATTATGAGGAACAGATCAGATCAAATATGAGGCAAAAATCTGCAATTTTTTTACAAATGGTGGTGGGTAGGGAATTCAGGTCTTTAACACCTGCATACAAGGTACAGGGTTCAAGCCTGAGGTATTCCCTACCACACCACCATGAGCCTAACCACCTGTATATTGCACCTAGGGCGCACAGACACACACACACACACACACACACACACACACACACACACACACACACACACACACACACACACCTTGTACATCCACTTACCTGGTCCTGTAGTAAATCCCTGTTCGCAAAACCACCATTAAATCCAGGTCCCTGTCCACAAAACCCCTGAGAGTGCAGCTGAAAACCCGCGCAAATCCGACCCTGCCCATCGCGGGATCTTCCCCTGCAGCAAACTCCAATCCAGACCCGAGATCCTTCCCCCAACGAACTCCTGACTGCCGACCTTGCAGTCCGACTCTGACGCGTTTCCCCAGCGAGTTCCCAGGCAGTTTATGCAGTTCAAATCTGCATAGACTTGTGGGAGTGCTCCTGTTCACGTTTGTCAATCAGGACTGCTGCTGAGACAATCTGCGCATGCTCCATGCTCCAGACTGTCTCAGCAGCAGTCTGGACTAGTGCGCATGCGCGAAGTCCACAAAATTTTTAAATATTTTTTTCTTTTTCTTTTTTTAGTTTGAAGTTGAGGGGGCTGCAGTCCGGCAGTCCAATAGCACGGGCCGCCCCTGGCTTTTCTCAACTTTGTTTCAGTCTCTCTGGCTATTATTTTATTCCATTTCATATCCCCTCCCTTTACACTTCTTATTCTTTCTTTTACTTCTTCTATCCATTTAGCATCTTTGTTATGTTCCACAGGATCTTCATAGATATTTCTCCAAAACGTATCTGCTTCCTCTTTTTTTGGCGGTCTTTCAATTCTTTTTACCTTATTTCTCAATTCTCTCTAAAACGTTTTTGGGTCATCAATAAATTGCTTATTTTGTACTTTTCCCTTATATTTATCTTCGTATCTTCTAAGTCTTTCTGCCTGTTTTGAAATTTATAGTTTATCTCCAATAGTTCATAATAGATCCTGGTCATTTCTAATACCGTGCATCACTTTTATCAAATCTATCTTTCTTAGTATTTTTGTTGCTCTATTCCCTCTTCTATAATCTTCTAACAATGACACTTCTTGTCTTAGCTGCTTTATAATTTTCTCTATTTGATATTTCCATGATGGTATTCGCTTTCGCCCCCCCCCTTTCCCTCACTACCCTGTATTCCTGTAGTAGAACTTTATCAGCTATTAATTTTGCAGCACAGTAATATCTTCTGTTTACTTCTGTTATATTGCATGGGTCTCTCCTAATTACTGTGTTCATTTGCTTTATCAAGGTTCTGACGTTTGGGGTTTTATTAACCTTCTGCAGTCTATTTCTCTCATTGATCTTGATAGATCTGTCTCTGGCCATGCAGAGTAATCTAATGCTCAGTTGCAGTTATTGAGCTTATGAATGAATAAACTGGAGAAATTGATTAATAAAAAACAGATAGGCAATGAAATTAAGAAATAAATATACAATCTGGCTGACAGAAGAAAGATGTTGCCAAAACATAGCTTTGAGTCTCTTCTTGAATCATCTGCACTTTTGCCCTCAAATTAAAGGCTTAACATAATCTGGTCCCAAATAATAGCCAGTGAGCATGATCAAACAATACTTCTACAGTTAAGACCCTTCTCACCTGATTAGTTTACATTTAGCAGGAGATTCTACTTGTTTAGAGAGAACTGTGAACTTTATTTCCAGAAGAAGAAAACCTACTAATCTCTTTTCATTTTTTTTACTTAATTTTGATTATTTTATTTTTCTCCATCTTAACTTCTGGTACTCAGGTATGCAAGTGAGGATTGCTACTAGGAGAAGATCAATGTACTGCAGAGTTACATACTTAAATTCAGGACTAAGTAACTGTTACATGAAACTCCTGGGTCTGGACTTCTAAAATGAAAATCTATAGAAAAGGCAAAGTACATGAGGCTGCATGGTGCAAATACATAAGTAGCAAATGTAAAATGGGCAAGCACACGCAGGCTTAACTCAGAACAGTAAAGTTATGTACGACACATACGCAGCCATGAAGTAAATGCATACCAGATAATGGAGGTAGCTATATAAGCAGACAGTGATAAAGGCATACAGATGGTCACAAGATGACTGCAATAGAAACTGGTACTGTAATCATTGATGGAAAAATCATAGTATAATACTGATTTATAGACAAAAACAGCCTTATAAAGACATGCGTGAATGGGCGTGCCTTCGTTGAAGGTTGGGCGTCGAGCTGGCACCTCAGCACCGTAAAAATCTACTGCCAATCATTAGCGGACCGGAGTTCCGCTGTGGCAACCCCTAACCGGGAAAAGCAGAAAGAAAAACAACAGCCGCCTTATAAAATGTAAGAGGCAGCAGCTGGGATGGAAGGGATAGGTACATGTTTACACAGTGTGTTTTCATGCAGCTGGGAAGGAAGGGATAGGTACATGTTTACACAGTGTGTTTTCATGCAGCTGGGAAGGAAGGGATAGGTACATGTTTACACAGTGTGTTTTCATGCAGCTGGGATGGAAGGGATAGGTACATGTTTACACAGTGTGTTTTCATGCAGCTGGGATGGAAGGGATAGGTAGATGTTTACACAATGTGTTTTCATGCAGCTGGGAAGGAAGGGATAGGTACATGTTTACACAGTGTGTTTTCATGCAGCTGGGATGGAAGGGATAGGTACATGTTTACACAGTGTGTTTTCATGCAGCTGGGAAGGAAGGGATAGGTACATGTTTACACAGTGTGTTTTCATGTAAGACGCACAAAGGCTAGAGCTTAGAAGAATAAGAAAATCACTCAGAACATAATGATTCATACAAATCCATTAATATTTTCACAGATACATACATGCATTCACAAAGTTATGTTTATCACATCTGGGATGTACCCCTCATGTGACATCAAATGCATTAAAATGCAGTTCCATTCTTCTACTGAAGGCAAATGAAGTGGATAAAAACCATCACGCAGCACTTGTTTTATGAAGTGTTTGTTTGAAGGGTCCATGTATATTTTACTTAAACTTTAACAGACTGTTTTTACTGTAATCTTATATATTGAAAAATAAAAACTATAGCATGCTGTATAATGTTCTTGGCTACATTTATAATTACTTCAGACACTTACGTTAGTCCTTAAATGCAGTGCTTTGCCACCATTTTCACTTTGACTTCTGCTTAATTTTCTTGTAATGTACAAATGAGGTTTGGCTATAAATCAATTTGTCCAGGGACATCTCCAGAAGGGGGTTAGATAAGTATTTTAGTGGGATTTAAGAGGGTGGGGGTGAAAGGGTTAAATGGAAGGAGGGATTATTGGGAGGAAATGAGCTAAAGGTAGGGAGGGACTTAAGGGGTTTAGAGAAGTGTAGTTGGGTAAGGAATCACATTTTGGTGTGGACTTGCTACAGTGCAAGTTTATGTCCTGGATGACCTTAGGTACTGCTGCTATGGTCAGATAGGCCTTGTGGCAGGGCAGAGGAAGGTAATGTTAGTTAGTCATGGGATGGGGGATGGGCTAGTGTTTGTGGTTGTTTAAGATAGCGTCATTGTCTGTGATTGTTAGATTGATCTGTGCTCTGGTGGTCCAGTTTGAAGGATTTATGGTTAGGGACTGTGGGGTGGTCGTTCGGGCTGAGGGTGAGGCTTTGTTAGTAATATTTTATTACATATGGTGAGCAGCATTTTCTACATCTAGCTGTCAGCATTCATAGGTGATTAAGGAGTTTTGTCCGCGCTACTGGGTTGTTGAGATATTTAGAAGTATGTGAACATTGTCTCTGTATGAGTTAATAGTGAGGGGCTGTTTGTCATGTTGGGGATCTGGCTCAGTCTCCCCCCCCCCTTTTTTTTTGTTCTTTCTTCTCTTTCCCATTTGTAAGGTGTGCTCTGTTGTTCCCTGCACTGTGGGGTAAGTTTGGGGGGAGGGTTTCAGCTTGGAGGGACATTGCTGGTGTCCAAATTGTGTCTTGTGTCTTCCTGTTGTGGGGCAGTGCTTGCCGGACTCGCAGGTGAGAGTTTATGGTGTTTTCAGGGGTTACCAGAGCAGTGTTTCTCATTGTGCATGTGCGTCTGCTGTGAGTCTTATTCTACACACAATACAAACCCAGTAAATGAACCACTGAAACTGCAAACAAAAAAGAAGCCAAGAGGTTCCAAAATCCACAACAGTATTAAATGTACTTAAAACAATAAATGTAAAGTGTTTTTCATCCGCTTGGATCACCGGAATTCTTCAGACAAAAACAGTACACAGACACCAAGTTTAAATACAAAAACTTTTTGCTCCATTCACTCATTCACCCAATCAAATAAACCACATAATTTAAAGCTTATTAGTCAATTAGCATTCACTACTAGTACTTAACCCTGTTTTAACCATGTACATTAGTATTCACTAAGATATATCCCCATTTAAATTGCCATATTTTTTAAAAAGTCATTTCATAATACTACTTTCTATATTTTAAAAACATAGATGTGACCAGTCTGCATTTTTGAGTTTCAGCCTTGGTATCCCTCAGTAAAGGTATGCTAAGTTTGTTAAGCGTAACTACCATGAGTTTGACAAAGGTTAGTTCTGTCTCTTTAAATTCCTCCTAAAAACTGAAGCCTATGGGAGAAAATGTGGTGAATTACTGATATACACAGTGACACTGAATGCTGTTGTACACTTATTTATACTGTTCTGCTTCTGTGGATTGTTTCACATTTTCTTGTTGTGTTGGCGTTTCAAGGTATTTGTACAAATGTTTTGAAGTGTCCCTGTCTGTCCTGATTGTATGTGGATTTGCCCAAATTCTGTTGAGATTTGTTCCTGATTAGTCTAAAGTTATGGTCACAGTGATGGGTGGGTGTGGAGGAAGGGAGATCAGGGAGGTTCTGAGAGAAAGGGTGGATTGTTTGCAATGCTGGCATCCGTTGGTGGTGGTGGAGTGGCTATGATGGAGGGAAGTAATGGTTTTCATGAGCTGGGGTCATATAAGCAACTAGAAGGTCAGAGAGTAATGCATGTTGCAGTAGGGAACTGTGTCCGCTGTTTGCTTATAATGTTGGTTTATTTGAAAAGCTGGCATATTTACTACTGTACAGGTAAGCAGGAGAATTTTGTAGGAAGGGAGTTACTATGCATAAGTGGCGTAAGTTACAGTTCAAAAAAAAAACCCCGAAACTTGAAGTTGGACAAATTGAAAAAGAAGTTGCCTCTGTGGGTAAATCATATTATTGTGCTGCAATTCCACATTTTAGGGAGCTATCTTGCGGTGTAGCCTCAGGTCTTATTTTATGGAAGTTGTATCGAAGGGGTTCAAGGCCTGTACTGCTTTGTCTTTTCATGGCCTGTATGGTTTTTGAGGTAAGGCTGGATTTGCGCATGCATGGTGAGGTTTGTAGTCTGCAGATGAAAAGTTGTTTTCAATAGGGAAATATGTTGTGGTTATGAATGGTGAGTGTGCGGTGAGGTGCATGAGCGATCATATCCACTGCATCAGCCAAGGGGTTTGGAATTTGTTTAAAATACAAAAGTTTAGCTTTTCAGTTGGTAAGAGCAATATTGAAGTTGTGTAAATTTGGGCTCTTTTTCTCCCAATGTTACTTATGGCTTTTTCCAGATTTCTTGCTCTAGGAAGTTGAGAGGTATGGCCACACTGGTGGCTGCTATATCCCCTTATATCGTAACCCCATTACTGGTATAAAAAGTTATAATTTCTCTAGTTTTGGGCCTTTGCTTCAGAGCTGATGTTGGTTTGTCCTTGGTAAAGAGTTCAATATTTACATTGTTTAACTAAGTATAGTGGCAGAGTTGTGGCCAGTGTGCTAGATGAGGCACGCTTGGTGAAGGAGTCAGGGAATGGTGTGCAGTCTGGAGAGCAGCAGTTTCGTGGGCTGGACAGCAGTTGGGAGTATCTTGGTGCTTTGTCATACCTTTCAACTGTGCAGTTTTTCATAGAATGTCCAGATTTTGCTTCATATTTGGTTGTTTCTTCATAGAGTTGTGGGGTTTGTATTACTGGCAAGGTATTAAAGACTAAAATTAGAAAATGAGACATTGCATTTTCTCACTTTATGCCATCAGAGGATACCCTGGCCCCCTTTTATTTATGGCTTGTGAACACTTACTGTTCTAAGAGGATGAGAAGCATGGGCTTTGTCCACATCACCTAGGCTAACGGGTTGAGAGGTAGGTGTGTTTTAGAGATTTACTTGTGTCATTGTCTGCAAGCTATAAGGGAGCAAATGGGCAGAATATGGCACTCATACTAATGGCATATTAACAGACTCAACTGGGTAGGTTAAGTGGGGGTAATAAAAAAAAATAACTAATTAAAAAAAAGGGGGGATTAGGAAAAGAGTAGAAGAGGAGCTCTAAGTCAAAATTAATTTGGAAAGAGTTGATGGGGGAACATGGCAGTGGGTCTCCTTGATAGCACTCAGTGTTAAGATATTTTGGTTTGTGGCAGTGAATTCACAGTTTCTTTTCTTTTACAGATCAATGATGGATGACAGCACAGTGGACATTGTACCAGTAGCTGGAATGATGGGCAATGAGGTTGTAAAAGGATGTGCGCAGAGTCGCATCAGTCAGTGACTTGAAGATGCTGGATGCTGCTTAGCTGGAGTAGTTCACAAGGAGGGCAAAGATGATCCAATTTTAGGTTATCATTAATCCATGTCAGGTTTGTTATTGTAGGGAGTAGTATGGAGGCAAGTGAGGATGAGGTGGCAATGGCGGAGTAGAGTGGGTTCATGGGGTTAAGGGGTGTTGGAGTTATCCACAGTAGGGGTGGAGTCACAATACTGTTATTATGGATTGGATTTTGGGGGGCATGATAGTTGGGGTTTGAACTTTCAGTGGAATGGTTAAGCAGAGGGGTTGCTTATTGGTCAGTGCCACTTTGATTGGATTTGGCATCTGGGGGCACATAGTCAGAAGTGGTATGTGATTGGTCTCCCTTTATATTTAGGCGAAGGATTGGATAGAGCACTGTAGGTGGGAAAGGGGGTTCATAAGTTACTGCAATGCTTTCACCAGGGAACGTTTGGTGTGGATTACAACGGTCAGTGGGAGGAATTTGGATGGAAAGAGTTAGTTATTTGACAGGCTTGGGAGCAAGGTAAGGCAGTTCAGTTGCTCAGGAGGTGGTAGCTATGGCTACTTCATGTGCATGAATGACAAGGTTGAGTGAATAAATTTGGGTAGTGGTCAATGATTTGAAGGGTTGGGGTAGGTTGAGAGAGAAGATATATGGACTTTGATGATTGTCAGGATGGATTTGATATGGAGTTTGTTGTTGGGATAGGGAGTTCAGGGGGTTACAGTTTGTGACATTTATGTTATGGCTGTATTTAGTTATTCCAGAAGTGTTTTGAGGGTCAACAAGGGCTAGGATGGTCATTGTGTGCTATGTTTACCTTGGATTGTTGGAGGGATTGCAAGATTGCTTTTGGGTTTTGATAAAGGGAAGCTGTTAGGATGTTGGTAGGCAATTGCCCTTGAGTGGTTTCACATGGCATTGGGTTTAATGTTTTGGTGTTGTCCAGGGCAGGTATGTCCTGGGGCTCATTGCATTGTTGATATTGGTAGTTAAAATGAATGGCAAGTTATTTAAAATGCAGATGTTATGCAAAGATATGGTTATTATTTAGTATTGTGAAGGGGATCATTGGTTTAACTGTTAGTAGTGTTTTTCGGTGGTTATATGACAGGGTTTTTTCTGATAGAGATCTAGTTCGGTTTAGAGAAGATGGGTACACTGAATGTGTATATGAATCAACACTTTTTGTATGGGTGGTTGTTGAAATTTTGGTAGCAGAGAGGGGGAACAGCCTGGTCAGGCTGGTGGGCGGAGAAGAGGGGCAGGCGTGCCCTCTTCTGTTCCTCCTCTGGTGTTTGGATGTTCATTTCAATAATTGGGGAAGAGGAAAGTGAGCAGTTGGAGGTTGCTTGATAAAGAAGCAAATGGAGCGAAGGACACTGCTTATTTGATTGAAGGCGTAATTCAATAAATGGTATATGAAGTTAGTTGTTGAACGGTACTTCATAAGTAAAGTAAATGAGTAGAGGTATGGACGCTACTTACTAGGTCAGGATGAGCAAGGTCACACTGTCATGACTTAATTGGATGGATGTGTAATTCAATAAATGGGATATGAAGCTAGTTGTTGAACGGTACTTCATAAGTAAAGCAAGTGAGTAGAGGTATGGACGCTACTTACTGGGTCAGGATGAGTAATGTCACACTGCCGTGACTTAATTGGATGGATGTGTAATTCAATAAATGGGATATGAAGCGAATTGTTGGATGCTGCTTCATAAGTAAATTGAGGGGTCAGAATGAATAAGGTCACACTGTCCTGATTAACATTACATGGATGTTTATTCTGTGATTAAAATCAACAATAGTATGTTCATCTGTAATTAATAAATATTAGTTATCAAAGTTATGTTATGGAAGTTTAATAAAGGTCACCAAATGTCATTCGGTGTGATGTGTTTATTGAAGTGGACTGGGACAACTTTGTATTTTATTTTAGACCCTTATTTCGTAGTATACAGTTAAGTGTGCTGTTGCACCCTACACTGAATATAAACATTATTCACGTCAAATGAAGTTTCTGCAAGATGCATGAGGATATGGAATGCTTTACCTCAATGTGAATGTAGATTTGAATGCTACATTTTGGAATTCCTGGCGATAGCACTCCTGATATGCAAATTGCAGAGTTCAGTGCTGACTGCATGCATCAGGAGTTTGAATTCCATGCAGACTAAAATATAATGAAGTAGAATTCATATTCCATGTTCATATGGAAAAGAAAGCACCTCATATCCATTTGCAATGGCTATGTGCGTCTTTGTTGAAAGCCAAAGCCATCCCCCAATCTGACCAATCCACTCTAAAAACTTTCCATATGTTCAAATACAAAAAACATGGTCATTATCTCTAATACCTGCTGGTCCAGACCTTGAAATTTAAACCTCCTCAGTCCATAAACCAATTACCCAAACATTTTCCAAAGCTCACTGAGGCAAACTTGAAAACAAAAATGCAAAAATAAATAAATCACCACCACTCACAAAAAATAAATAATGATTATAATTAGTTAGAAAAAGAAATGTATCTTAAAATATTTTTTGCATTCACAGTTTGTAGGGAGAGAGAGAGAGTCCGTGGGGAAAATGTCTAGGGCATAAAAAATCAAAATAATCCCCAGAATTGCATGCAGGAGTGGAATCCATGGAATAGACAACTGGTTAAGGGACATGCGTATGAAATGCACATTTGAATGAAACTGCCCTTTTGAATGAGTTTTAATGGTACTTCGTATTCTTTCCTCTAGATCTAATGGAATGTATATGTTTTTTTTTATTCCACTTCTCTTTATTTCACTAGTTTTCTATAGAGTATATGTATTGTTCTTATTGCCATTCCTTTGTAAAATTAAAATTTGCAAAAACAAGCATTTACCTTAACAAATCCCTTCAGAAATTAAACTGAAACTTACATTCTTGTTTCTTGTGTATATGTGGAAAAGCAACAGTTCCACAATATTTGTATACTTTAATATTAACAGCATTATGGCTTTTCAGGCTACCATAGGTTCATAAGTAGGCAAATGACTACCAGGATCTACATAAACATAATCACGCAGTCCAACCCAATTGTGTCCCTATGTATCATGGGAGTTTATTAGGAGGGGTATGTTAGGAAGTTTCTAGAGGTTATGTGGGGGGTATGTTAGTTTGGGCATTACAGTCTGTCTCTATCGGCCTATATGTATATCAATATTTATGAATTTTGCCATAATATAACTGTAACTGCAGAAGTACTTTCGCAAGTGATCTGTTAGAAATATACAACCTATTTGCTTGAACTCATCAGTTACTGCATGTTGTATTTCTTCAGTGAGTGATAAAATATGTTGCTTGTCTTAATTTGCCTGACATCAGAAGCAGTTATTGATTTTCATAAGAACCCTGCATAACTCCCATTATAAACTACAAATTAGAATGAGTGTTCTCTTTTTTCTTTCATATGTTTGAGTATGAGCAGACATCTGCCTTATTTTTTATCATGAATAGTTTTTCTCAGTGTTTCTGAAACTCTACTACAGACAATTCCATTAGAGCTTGTTTTACTTTGGGTAAAACAGTAAACTATTTGCATTTCATTTGCAACACTTCTAACTGTATACACACTTAAAGATAAATATCCTAGTCTATGAGATGCAAAAGTCCTTTACTAGGTAGTGGATAATATACATTCAAAGTGACTTGTCTGGCCTTTTTGCCAGAACACCCATAGTTTCCCATGAGCTTTGTTTGGATACAATTTTTTTCCCACTTCTAGAAACCCTGGCAGTTTGTAAGAATGCAGAAAAATGTTCTGCTTCTTTCACATATACTGGGATTTTAATTTAAATACCAGCCATGTGAAAATGAAGGTGAATGCTGTATTCACAGTTTATGTTGCAGTGATGTGATCTATTGTAGTTACAGTGAAGTATGCACTGACTTTAAGAACATTCTGGCCTAATTTTCCTTGCATAGCATAGAAGTAAAAAAAGTTCTGTGAAGATGTATTAAACATTATATAAGTATCTATTTTAATGATAGCAAATATTCTTTTGCTGCACATTGATACTGAAGATCTGTTTATTACATTTTATGAGTATCTTTTAGTAATAACATATCTGCTGTTGTTACTAATGATAAAATATATGCATTTTTGAGCATTCCTTTAGTGGTTCAGTTACTGTATGTTGTGCCTTGGTTCTGCTTCTGACCCAAGACGTCCTTTCCTTTTTACATAAATAATCTTACCACGTATCTAAGTGATTTAACAGCTACCCATTACAGAGCTGATCTGGCTATAGTTATAAATGGATGCAAATGTAAGAAGAATATGATGGAAAGCTGTAACTATAATTTGTAAACCTTCCAAACAAATCTACTAAGATTTTCTTTATAAAAAATAAAAGAACTGAATTCCAAAACAGTGTTGTTTGAAACGTCAGAGACATAAATAGTTGACAAAATACTAACATCTACATATATAACCTGGAACAAGTCTCCTCTAAAAATACCTAAGCATTTGACCGATTTCTTCCCTGTAAAACACTCATCACATGGACACTAATGCCACTTAAGGTAAAGGGAAAACTGAAAATATGTGACGCTGTCACAAGACTTCTTAGTACAGAAATCTGCTCTGCTTTAGCAAAAAAGTGGGGGGCATGCAGGAGGCAGCAGTTTGTAATTCCAACGGTTGTTAGCTCAAGTCCTGGAATACTCAGAGTGAATGCATGAGAATGCAGATTTCTGCATGAAATTTTTGTATTTCAAAGTACTGCCTTTTCTCCAAGTTATGGAAGTACTATAGTGAGTCAATAAAGGGTGTTCTGTAATGGACAATAATGTGGTAAATGGATTTGTTTACTTACCCTAAATCTAGAGGAAGTTATGTAATTGGCACTAATGTGTTAAATAGATTTGTTTATTGACATTAAGATTTATAAAGTTCAGGGTTAGCTCCATGTTGAGTATGATAAAAGGTAATGGGATAATGGAACAAAACAGGTACAGCTCAACAATCCACAGAGGGTCTGAATGAGTGATGAGAACTAAACACAGCTTTGGATGGAGTGTCTTTATTACAATGAATCAAAGTTTGGTAAGTATACATGCTCAGGCATTTTTATTATGAATTCTGGCAAGGTGATATAAGGTGGATTGGGATTTGGAAATTTAGTAGGTCTTGAAGACTGAATCTGCATAAAAGGAACTAAAGAGGTAGTACTTCCCTGGCATAGCAGGCATGATTGCTGCACATCACTTTGGCATGCTGTCACATATATGATCCCCAGCAATTATGAAATTAATTAATTTTTATTTTAATTGTACTATCAATCTTGGGGATGGCAAGTTACTGCTAAAGATGAGCTTCTTCTTAACCCCTATCACATAAACAGTGCTCAACCACAACTCTCAGCATCTCACTCAGTGCTGGATATCTAAGGTATTTCACACCCCAGATGTAGATCAACTACATCAAACAGATACTTAGGTTAGAGGGGTCTAAGTGAAAAAATGACATTAGGAATCCTAGAACCAAAGAGATATCTAACCATCATCCTCTCCTTGATCAGCATGATAAGTGCAGCACTGGTGTGTCTTGTGATGGTGGGAGGTACTGCCAGCCATGCTAGAAGTAGTAAAGCAGTGGCAGTGGAAGTGTAACATATGTTACCACAGTTAGCTGGAATTTTGTAAAGAATTATATGTTATTTATATATCAAAATGATTTGTAAATCTGCTTGTGTTAAAATGTATCAGCAGTGTACCCTATTGGAAAGAAAAGAAATGTACATGCATTATTGTAACTGAATTAAATGTATATGTTTTAACAGAGGATACTGGTAGGGAAGAGGTTAATCAGAATCCATCTACAGCAAACTTTAAAAAATCGTTGAAATTAAATTACTTTATGGGTTAAGACATAAAGATATCATCCCACAGTTTTGAATGGAGCCAAAGACACAATGTCTGTGCTAGGGAATAGTATGCAGCTCCTGTAGGAAGAGTGGAATAGTTTTATTGTTGTATGGCTTTCAGCTGCTTTAATAAAACTTAACTAAAGGTCTAGTGTGTATTGTAGCACACAGGTGCTAAACCCTGGCAGCTTCCAGTGAAGAGTGATAGTGTGGAAAACAAATTTAGCTGACCAGATGTGAGTGATATCATCCTGTAAGCCAGAAATAATATTTAGACAGTAGGAGACTGCTTTCAGTATTCTGTCTTGGATATGACAACAAGGACCACTCACCCACTTAGTCTTGCCTTGCACTAGTAAGTGACCAGGGATAGTAATTCTCTAAATCAGTTAGGAAACTATAGTGAGGATAGTTAAGTATTGTTTTTCTGTAACTGTGTGAATCTTTCCTGCTGTGTTATTTTCAACATTTCCTCTGGTTGAAACTCTGGTGTTTACTGTAAATAGATATTTAGTATTTTCATGTTCCTTTATTATTTATTATTAAATATATTTAAACTTTTCATTGTGGCCAGTCCTTTTAGAAAAATATTTATGTTTTGAGAGTATATGCATATATTTATTTGGTGATAACTTGGGCCACTCCTGAAAGTCTTACTGTTTGGTCAACATTACAATTTGTATTAATATTAATTTCACTTAGTATAATTGGGTACCCTTCAAGAGCCTCAGGTAGCTGGCTTTGTAGTGCCTAGTGGCAGTGATAACTATCTTATAGTCTGGGCATAAGGGGACACAGCTACTAAACCTGTGCCAGCCTTTCCAACGTGTTTGTGTGTGTCTGTATGCAAATAAAATCTTGAAGAGTGTGTGTGTGTGTGTGTGTGTGTGTGTGTGTGTGTGTGTGTGTGAGCTACTTGGAGCAGGACACAAACTGGTTTTACAGGGAATGTAGTGGAGGACTTGGCTTGGGCACTCCGCTGATGCCTTAACTCTGCAGCTGTACAAGTGGGGAGCCTTAGTGGGGACCTGGTGAGAGACAGAGAGAGAAACTCAGACCCCCAACTGAGTGTGTTCCCCTGTGTGCTCTTAAAGGAAATTGAGATTGATGCAGAGTGGTCTGCATCTGGAAATACTGGGTGTATCCATCTGTGGTCCAAGTGAATGTCCCTCTCCAGTGTCAGTGGTGAGGATTCAGGCTCCTTGATTACTGGCCAAGAGTGGGGACATGACATGTCTAATAATAGCATCCTCTATAACCAAGGATAGCTCATGGTACTGTCCACTGTGCTGAATCTCTCTACCAAATGAAAGTTAAACATTATATTTTTATATTCCTTATTTTTTTCATTTGTTTTGCCATCTTAAAAATCGTTTACTTTCTCATTTTGGGACTCTGAATTCTGAGTTCCAATTTCTTTACAGAAAAAAATGGCTTACTCGGAAGGGCTGTTTTTAAAACAGACCAGCATTTATGTGCATGCCTGTAGACAAAATAAGGCAATTAAGCCTTATTACAGGCCGCCTGTAGACATAATAAGGCAATTAAGCCTTATTATAGGCCCAACTAACATTTTGAGAAGGTAAAATTTATACTTTGTGGGAGAAGTTTGGACTACTAGATGTATCAGCAATACGCCTTTTTATTGTCACTTGCTGTATCAAGTGAACGGCTTCTTAGGAAGCCTGAATAAAAAGAGAAAAAATGCTCAAAGACTTATGGATGGACTCACATGGTAGAAGCACATGGTTGTTTTAATGAAATATATTTTATCGGCAAATACTGTTTTAGTTTGCGCTATATGATAAGATTTCTTGTGTTGAGGATGTCACTGATATTTTTCCATTCAACAATGTCAGTGTTGCTGACAGCTTGCCAGTAAGCATTTTTTTTCTGTTATATAGTAATATTCTGTGTTTGTAGTATAGGGTGGGTTGCAATGGCTTAAACTGTTTGTGTGTGAGACAATAAGTTGAAATAGGTTCATTGATTAACTGGTACTTACTAGGCTACTGATCTGTGAGGATCTTAAGAAACCTAGCCTATCATTACCATGGTAGGATTTATTTATTATGTTTTATCTACAAATAACACAAGGACAGACTGAACAAGGACATGTAAGGATATTTACATTACTGTGGCCATTATTTATTTATTCTTTCTTTTGATCACAGTCAGCTGAGATGTATAATGTCAGTATAGGCTTGTGAAGAGTGTGGATTACAATGTGTTGCACTGCATATACTCAACAACAATGAGCTGAAACAGATTACTGTGTCCATCATTTATTCATCTTTATCAGAGTCAAATATTTTATGTGCATACAGTCAACAAGATATACTTAGTGGGTACATCTGTGTAAGTGTATGGTATATACATGCCTAGGGGACTGCAGTGTATGTCTATGACAGTACCATGGTGAAGTACATTACTATGGCCATTAATTTACTTACTCATTCACTCAATCACAGATTGATGTGTACACAGTTAATAAAGTAGTTGCAGTTAGCATGCAATGAGTATGTGTGTGTCTATATGGAGGCATGGGGGTGCAATAAGTTGCACTATATGTAGCTGATGAAAATGTGCTGAAATGCATTACTGTGGCTATCAGGTATTCATTGATTTATACATTCATTTGATCACAGTCAAACATCTGAGATATACAGCGTGAGTATAGCATCAGTAATTGGTTGGCAAGTGTGTGGAAGATTGCAGTAGGTTGCATTGCATGTGTCTGACAACAATGAGTTTAAATACAGTACTATTACCATTATTTATACATCTATCACTCAGTCATCTGAAGTATACACAGTCAATATAATTGCTATAACTGGTTAGCATAGATGCATTATGTGTAAGAAAATTACTTCTGTTATTGTTTGATCATACTTAAGTAATCAATGATTTGTTTTGACAAGGCTAATGTGTATTTGACTTAAACAACTAAAATACATTACTGTGACCATTATTTTCTTCATTCTGTGAGTCCTATGAGGTGCACACAAGTCAATAAATTTGCTACAATTGGTGGATGCTGAAGCAGTCTGTAATTTGATCACATTTAAACAGTCATTGATCTAGCTTGACAGAGTTAGTGCAAGCATGAATGAATCAAGTTAAAGTATATTAATGTGGCAATTCATTATTTGTTCACAGATATTTGAGGTGTATAAGGTCAGTAAAGTGGTTACAAACATGAAGTCATTCATCTGAAATGACCTCTCTTTCTAAAAGTTGCTTTAGTATGTGTTTGGAAGAGAAGGAAGAGAAATTCTAACTTTTAGAATACCATTCAACATATGTAGTATGACAGACACTTATTTATATGAAATGGTAAGCACGCTCAAAGTTGACTATGTTGTAATACAGTCTTACCCCATTTCTATACCAGTAAAAGTGCTTCCTACAACCCCCTTTAATTTGAACCCACTGGCTGCCACTACTAATAAATAGAACATTGACTTGGATGGCTACATGCTCTGCTGAGATGATTGGCAAGTGCATGAGGTCTGTGTGACTCAAAGCAAATAAAAAAATAGTGGGTGCAGGTATATGTGTAAAAGATGAAGTGTGAGTCTGGCTGGGGTTTCTGGTACAGAGACAGATTATCTAATGGACTTCAGAATAGACTTTAAGACCTCAGCATATGAGGGCTTAATGTTGGGTTGTACTGAAGTAGAGTGATTCGGTTCACTGACCGCTTTAGTTTGTGAAAAAATATGCTTTATTCTGAATAAGGATTTGCACCTCTCACAGGTAGATTCAATACAGATAGGATTAAGGGGTTGTCAGTTAACATGAGGCAGGTGCTACACTGTTTCAGAGACCCTAGGGATAGTAGTCTGGCTGCAGATGAAGTTAGAGTAGAGTGACACCTGATCAGGATATAAACAGTTAAGGGATGGGTCCTAGCAGGAAAGAGGTACAAATTCAAGTAAACAAGGGAAATTATACTTTGCAAATCAGGAATGGTTAGGAAACTGAAAAATAAAATAGATTTATGCAATGGGTATTGAACAGCGAAGGAGATCAAATGTCACAAGTGCCCACCAGTCACAAACTGAGAGTTAAATATTATGCCAGACTAAAAAGCCTAATACTGCGAAGACAGAGCCTAAAGGACATGGGGACCACACTACAGTGCTACTCAGCTCAGGTATTCTGGAAGAGTCTACAAACAGGTTCAAGTAATGAGGGAGGCATGGAGGACATCAAAGGTATTTTGTGCACCCGATTCAAAACAAGTGTTATAGTTCTAGAGCCTTGACTTGTATGTATACTCTCTAAAGACATATTTAGGTAATCCCATCTACTATTCCAGTTGCTCTAGTCTTGCTTATGTATCCATGGCCGGCCTTAGACAAAGGCGAACTAGGCAACCGCCTAGGGTGCCTTACAGGCCGACCTCGTTAAGGGTGCAGTTTTGGCTTATTTATTTTTTTATTTTAATTAGTGCATTATTTCTTCCCAGTGCTTGCAGCAGGTGCTGGGAAGAAAGAATGCACTAACTAAACTAATTAAAATAAAATTAAAAAAAAATACAAGGGCATCGGAAGTTCCGACTCAGAACCATGGGGAGTGAGCACCCTCCCACTTTTACATCTGCAGCAGGTCGATTGCAGTATTAGCGTCTTCTCCTTAACGAGAATCATGCGTGCTTACGCCAGTGCGGAAGTAAATTCAGTTTGCGGTCGCGTGCAAATTTTAAGCTAGCAGTTCTGTGAAGGGGGCTAAGTCCATGTGGCAGTTTGAGTTAGAAAGATGGTAAGTAAGTGTATGCGTGTGTAATTCAAACTGTTTGTTACTGTATGCGAGAGAAAGAGTGTGTGTCTGTGCGTGTGTCTGTTCGTGTGTATATAGAATTTCAATAACCCCTTCTGTTTGTATGAGAGAAGGTGCGTAAGTGTGTGTATGTGTGTGCTGCTAACAGAGAGAAGGTAGATGTGTATGTGTATAATTTAAAATAGTTGTTTTGTTTATTTCTGTATGAGAAAGTACTTGTCTGTGTGTTGTTTGAGAGAGTAGGAGTGTGTGGAATTTAGACTAGTTGCTAGTTGCTGTATGAAAGAAAAGGTATGTGTACGTTGCTGTATGAGAGAGTAGGTATGTGTGTGTATATTGCTATGTTTTCCACAGACTCTCAGTTTGTAGTGTTCCTCACTTGAAAACACTTTCGGACTTCATTGAGTGACATATTTTTATGCATATCAATAAATTAGAAGACCAAAATAAGGAATATTTTTTTTAAATAGTACTCCGATTCACTTAAAACGTTAGTAGAAGAGAAGGTATATCTGAGCATAATTCTCAATTTTTAACTAAAAAAAGAGGGGGGGTCTCAAGAGGCAAAATTAGGAACATTTTGCTAGATCTGGGACAGCTGATTGATTCCTGTAAGGATACCGTGTTGTGGTATTTCATAAAACGATTAAAATGCATATCAATAGAAATTAATGCAAAAAAATGCTTCAGGAGGGCTGACACCCACCAAATGGTAGTTTGTTTTGTACTGTGGCGCAGGTGGAGAAGATATATAATGTATACAGTATAGCTTTTAACTTTGATTATTTATTTTCTGATAGATATTTATTTGAAATATGCAATATGGCAGGGAGGGGGGTGTCAGTCCCCCTGTTGAATGTGAGCATTATTGTTCAGGAGCTAATATCAAACTATTTTCATTGCTAACTGTGTATGACTTTTTAAATAGTCTGATGTGCCACGGGTGACTGAAAATATGTGAAAACACTTGTTCTTGCAGGCATACTTCTTAAAGGTATGATTTAGGCAGTGCGTTATAATTTTGGCCCTCAGAGATTGTCTTACTCCTTCTCGGTTTACTGATGTTCCTCATAATGGCAGACCCATTTATAGGTATGTACATTATCAAACAAATAAATACAACCCATGCAAACTCCTTTCCAGGAACTATATAGGGTCTAGCATATAAAGTTCTATTGTATAAAGTAAGACTCTGGTCTTCTTTCTGACCTTATAATATGATTTTTAAAGCTTAGAGGTTGAGAGGTTTTGGGAGAGGGGTGTCAGCCCCTTATTAGATACATATATTATTTTTAAATAATGTTAACAGATAAGGCATGTATATACAGTTATTGATTAGAATAGTCCTTAAAATATCTATGGTTTTGCTGATATACTGGTGTCACAGTACATATCCAGGGTCCTTATTTGCATTATTCATTACTAAGTGGCTGACTGCCATGCAAACATAATCAGCCAGCGTCAGTCATCTGAAAACATTCTCACATCTGTGTGAAAATGGTGTGGAATCGTAGCCTGCTTTAAGCACTAGCGAAACCTGTGATTGTTGGGGGACCTTGGTTCTAGGGGTCCTGCTGTTGTTTATAGGTTCATAGGTGTGTACTAGGCTAATGGCCCTGGAGCCTTTACAAGCCTAGCCCATATGATTACCCTGGCATCGTGCCACCTGACCTTAGTTCCCATTGCCTCTGTCAAGTAGAGCCACTGGAGTGATCCCTGGGGTGAATTTTCTGTTTCCCATCCACTCATCAAGATTTCTCTTGAAGACAGCCAGTGAGGTGCTCTGTTTGACATGTATGGGAAATCTGTACCATAGCATGGGCAGCCTCTGGGTTATGAACCTGTCCCTCCAGCATGTTCTGTTGATTGTAGTAAAGAGGTTGAGGTCTCTGGAGCATGTGGTGCAGACGGAATTGGGATTTCTTTAGAAGTAGCATTTCTAACAGAGATGGATCCTTCCTGTGGATGTGGGGCAAATAGGGGTGTTTCATGAGTATGTTGTGGGTGCGGCTTAAGGGGCACTACTTCACCTAGGGCTCCATTTTAGCTAAGGCCGGCCCTGTATGTATCTATATATATATATATGTGTGTGTGTGTGTGTGTGTGTGTGTGTGTGTGTGTGTGTGTAGCTTTATATATATATATATATATATATATATATATATATATATATATATATATATATATCTATATCTATATCTATCTATATATATATATATATATATATATATATATATATATATATATATATATATATCCTTTGCTAGTGTACCTCATTAACCCTGTACAAGCATGTTAATAGCTGTATTGAGGCAGCTGTACCCAGCAGGAAGAAGTACAGAACTAACCAAATAACAAGCCACCTTGGTGGAATCACAAAAGCAATTGGATGTATAACAAGAGGAAGAAAATCATTGCAAAAATTAGAAGGTGCCGCACCCAGCAGAATTAAATCACTCTCATTAAACTAAACAAACTCAGAGAAAAAGCAAAGTCTACTAAAGCCAAATTTGAGGTAAGTTTGTCCTCCCAGGCCAAGGACAACCACAAAGCATTCTTTAGCTATGTCTGCAACCTCAAAGGCAATACACAATTGTGTGCAGAGCTCATTGTAAATGGAGCCACCTATACTGAGCCAGAAGATATAGCAAACCTCCTGGCTGATAAATTCAGCTCCAACAATACTTTTCTGTTTCCCCCTCAACCTTCCCCTCAGGAAATATCATTAAATATAACTCCCCCTACCATCACTAGGGAAGAGGTCCTAAATGCTCTCTCTAAGACCAAGAACACTGCATCAATGGGCCCAGACAATATCCCAGAATGCCTTCTAAATAGTATGAAACATGACCTATCAAGGTCTCTGGAATTACTATTTAACTGTAGCCTCCAAACAGGCTTTATGCTTCATGAATACAGGAAGGCAACAGTCATCCCTCTGCATGAAGGTGGGCCATCTACAGACCCAGGAAACTACAGACTCATAAGTCTCAGTAGTTGTATATGTAAAGCCATGGAAAGAATGATCATGGAGATGATCAGTAGAGATATAGTAAACCTCCAGACACTTGACCCAACCCAGTTTGGTTTCGTAAAGGTCAGATCATGCCTACTCAACCTGGTGAACTTCTTTGAGAAGGTCACCAAAGCAATGGATGATGACAAAATCGTTCACATTGCCTACCTTGACCTGGCCAAGGCATTTGACACAATACCTCACTTGGGCATTGTTGATAAACTCAAGAGGTTAGGTACAAACTCATATGTCACCCAGTGGATAGCCATCTGGCTCATAGACAGGACCCAGGAAGTTAGAATTGGGGAGTCCACCTCAACAAACAAGCCAGTCACAAGTGAAGTCCCTCAGGGATCAGTCCTTGGACCTCTTCTTTTTGGCACTGGTCTCTGGCTGACTAAATTTGCAGATGACTGCAAATTAGGAGCTGTCATTGAATCTCACACTGACACAAATGTTCTCCAGGAGGGGTTGACACAGACAAACAACTTGTGTCAGAGTCATGGACTAAAACTAAATGCCAAAAAATACATAATAGTATCCTTTGGGAAATATCCATCCCTGGTAACTATCATATTGACAACACACCCCTTAGAGTTGACCCAGTAGTCAGAGACTTAGGGACACATAGTTAGTAATCTAGCCTTTGATCATCACTTGTCTACAGTGGTGATGAAATCATTCTATGTTGCGGAATTTATAAACAAAGGTATGGCATCTATGTCCTAGGAAGTCATTGTTCCACTGTGTTTGGCATTCACCAGACCTATCATTGAGTACAATGCCCCCTTTGGTATGTACCTAACCTGGCATATCCAACAACTGAAATATCCACAGAGGTTCCTCATTAAAAAAAAATATAGTGCATAACTAATATGTCCTATGCAGACTACCTCAAGGCCCTATCATTGTATTCTGTCTCCTACAGGCTTTTGAGGGGAGAGCTATGCCTGGCATACAGAAAATTGTCAGACCCCACTCTGATGGACCTACTGCATATCCACAAAACACACAGTACCAGAATTATCCATTGTAAAGATTTAAACCTTGCCGTGATATAAATTGGACCTGCTGGATAGATAGGTATATATCCCAGAGACTACCCCATCTATGGAACAGGCTCCCCATCCATGTGAAGCAGATTCCCTCCCTAATCTAATTCAAGTGCAACTTGAACAACTGGATGGGAAACTGGAAATTCATCCCTGGTTTGGCTCCTGTCTCTGATGCAAACAGGTAACCTGTAAATGGTTCATCTCCCAGGCCCATGCTTACACTTATCAAGGGTATCAGAACTCGTCAGAGAATTGGGATGCATAGCTAGGCTTAAAAAGGCCCTTGTGGTCATTAGCCTAGTAAACACCTATGAACATTCAAGATAAACATCAGTAAAATATATTTCCGTTTTTTAAATTATTTTAACACTATTTTCCTTTAATGCAGCATAGTATAATCTCATTATTTCTGCTCAGCACTAATCTTGCAACAATAAAACAGAGAATTTCTCAGCCAAAACATAAACCGATTTAATTTGACATATTAACTCTGAATATTTTGGCATACTGCATTACTGTCAAAGCTACATAGCTGTTTTAAATTAATATTGTCCTAAAATATTTTGCTTACTGTCTGTTAATTTTATACTTGTGCCTGTCCTGTGACTGAAGACGGTCATAATGTACAGCCAACCCACATGATTAACAAACTGATACATAAATAAAACCAATTAAGTGTACTGTGAGTAGACATCTAGTCTAACAAGCAGGGAGCTGACCAAATGGGAGCATTCCAGGCAACCACAGGAAGTTGTACAGACAAAGGTAAAAGTGAGTATGCTTGGGAAAGAGGTATCAGGACGTACATACAATAAAACCAAAATATTGACTGCCCATTGCCAGAATGCAGCAAGGTATAGTCTGCCTTTTTATGCATATAACATGATTCTTGATGGAGTTATTTGCACAATTTACAATGATGCTCATAGATATTTTAAAAAGGCCTCCAAAAGCTATAAAAACAAAACATAAGAAATACAGAGCATTTCATATACCTTTTAAATGTGTGTATTTCAAGTGGGCTGATCTTGCTGGAAGAAGCACTACTCAGTCACCCTGGGGACTACAGAGCTTGTAGAATCTCATGATGGAGGCCGTGATAATATTAGACATGATGTGAAGTGTCAGGGGAGGGAGGGAAATGGTTACCGATCCTTCATTTTCTACCAGTGAATTAATAGCCTTGTCAGTGAAACTCTAGTCATACTGGAAACCTATGTCTCATAATACCCCAGAGGTGCAGATAAGGTGGTTTATAATAGCATAAGGAGGATGAAAACTGTAAACTGAAGCATTTTCATCAACAGGCAACAGCTTTATTAACTCCGCAGTCTTTTTTGCTGTAAAGTCTGCTGCAAATTATTTTTGGACAAACATTCTCTACATTGGTAGGGACTGCCTAGCTACCAATTATGTTATACACTTGTCCTGCAGTGACCGACCATTTGTAGACATGCCCATTACTAAGGAAGCAGCTAAATTTTAATGTCAGTAAGGCATCATGTAGTACAACAATGCTAAAGAGAAAACTGCAGTGTCAAGAGGATTGCGTAAAAGTGGAATGTAAAATTATAGTTTACTACAGGTTGTATATGTGTGTGTGTGTGTGTGTGTGTGTGTGTGTGTGTGTGTGTGTGTGTGCATGCGTGCGAGTAAATGTGAGTGTACCAGATCTGGCATAATCAGAAACAGCAGTTGTTACTCGCAATATCATGTTCAAAGAAATGTTTTCTTAACCTTTACTTTCATTCCCTGATTCTGTGCCAGCTTTAGTCAGTTTCTACTTCTATTTGTTTCATTTTTAGTATAATTTGATTTACACATGGCAGCTGTGTTACTATTACATTGTACTGACAGAATTTCCATGACATGTAACTGAAACTATTGTGTTTGAAAGGGGAAATCTGGATGAAGCAAAGATGGACAAAAACAATATAAAAGTGGAGAAGAAACAAATATAGAAAAATAGAAAAAAAAGATGCTTTGTGTTGATTATCCTGCAGTGTAGGACTGCCAGTTGATGGTTCATATGTTTCTTTTAAGATGTGTTGTTATCTGTCAAGCAAGATATAGTTTTTGAGGCTTAACATATTTTTAACCAAACATATTTGTAAAACAAACATGGGTTAAAGTACAGTAATAAAAAATATCAATACACATTTTTCATTACACCTGTCATTGACATTTTGATGTGCTCACCAAAGACACTGAGAAGGTTGTGTGTCAGGTAAGAGGCAAAACATAAATACAGATAAGGCATTTAAGTTGTAGTAGATACAGTGTTGACTCATTATAAGAATAATCAAACTGAGTGAAGCTGATCTATTTAAACAAATTATGCAGTACACAGCAACTAGGAAAACATGGAATTGTAGCATCAGATAACTTTTTTGCATAAACTTATATATGCGCCTGTTCATAAATTCACGGTCAGTGAGTTTGCCCATAACTGCATGGCCTTCTCCAGAAACAACTAATGCCTGCAGAACAAAATGCCATGGAGACATGTAAAAAGACTATCACTTTAAAAGTCTGAGGTGGGCAAAACTTGGTGGAGCATTAGCACACGTCTTTCTGCAGGACAGTCATGTCCTTAATAAAATTCTAACTTTCCTGTAATTGAAATGTTGCAGAAAATAATTTCTTTATCTAAAACACTTCTATGTACAAGAAACAATGGAAACATTAAAATGAAAATTGGCTCCTTTTTGGCCCAATGGACTTTCCAGGTAAACAAATTGCAAATTAACCTCACCAAGGCTTTCAATACCATCCCCCACTCTGGAATTATAGATAAACTCACTAAACCGGGCATAAATCCCTATGTCACAAGATGGGTGGCCAACAGGCTCATTGACAGAACCCACACAGTAAAAGTAGCTGACTCCAAGTCTGACATCAGACCAGTGATGAGTGGAGTACCACAGGGTTCGGTCCTAGGTCCTTTCCTGTTCGGCATCTACTTCTCTGAATTGCAGGCCAACACAGAAGGTCTTTGGCTAACAAAGTTCACAGATGGCTGCAAACTGGGAGCCATAATAGAATCACCTAATGATGTAGACATTCTACAAAAGGGCCTCAGAGAGACAGATGCTTGGTGTCAAAGTCATGGCCTCAATGCCAAGAAGCGCACTGTCATCCCCTTTGGGAAAAACTTGGTACCCATGAACTACCACATAAGCAGCAGCTCACTAAACACTGAAAGTGTGATGAGACATTGGGACACAGGTGGACAGTAGTCTCTCCTTTGATAACCACATCGCTACAGTAGTCAGGAAATCCTTCTATGTGGCACACCTCATCACAAAAGAGTTCTTCTCTAGAAAAAAGGAGGTCATTGTTCCTCTCCACTCATCCCTCATCAGACCCTTTATAGAGTACAATGCCCTGTTTGGCATGTATCTCACAAGACACCTACAACAATTGGAAAGGTCACAGAAATACCTCATTAAGAGGATTACCGGCCTCAAACTGATGCCATACGCATATTGTCTTAAAAACCTCCAGCTCTACACCATCACATATTGCCTACTCAGAGGCGATCTCTGCCTAACATACAAAGCAATGTCAAACCCAGAGCTGTTGGACATGCTACACTTAAAGAAATCTCTATCTGTCCGAACTACATGCTCCAGGGTCCTAAACCTTGTCATCATAATAAACAGAACATGCTGGAGGGATAGATTCCTGTCCCAGAGACTTCCATACTCTGGAACAAACTACCCATTCATGTGAAGCAAAGCTCCTCACTGGTTCTCTTTAAGAACAATCTTGACGACTGGATGGGAAATAGAAAATGCGCCCCAGAGATCACTTCTGCAGCACTGCTTGACAGGGGCACAGGAAAATAATTTTCTTGGGTGGCAAAAGCCAGGGAACCTTTTTGGCTAGGCTTATATAGGCCCCAGGGCCGATAGCCTACTACCTACCTATGAATGAAACAAAGTCCTTTATAATTATAATGGGCATAGTTTGTCCTGCAAAATCTCATGTTTCTGTGCAAAATGCCCAGCCCTGAGCTTCAGAAAAGGTATATGTGATTCACCTGTAGTTTACTTCTCAGGAGGGGAGCACTAACGTTGAATGCATCAGTACCTTGGGTTTGACAGTGCATGGGATTTTTGGCTATGGCCTTAAGGAGGAATATAATGCCTTGGTTATTAATAAACCAAGCATGAGAGGTTAATTTTGATGATGTCATTGCTAAAGTATTATGAGAATTAAAGTTAGGTAAGTTGCTGTCAGGATTCCTCCAACATTAAGAACAGCCTGAACCTGAAACAAACCTAATCACACCAAGATAAGGCACGTCTAGGCTTACTTACTCCTCTTCATTGACAGGACACAGTAAAGGTGCAGCATGTTTTGAGGCTGAGAATATGTGCACTGTTTACTATGATTTACTTTGATTCTGCAATTAGCAGAGAAGCTAGGTAATATGACAGTCCATGATCCTTGAGTCGATATGTTTATTAATCTTTAGTTCTTAAGCAAAGAAAACTTTAGAGCATGCCATTTGCGACACTACACCTTTGCTCCACTGCAACATTCCCATATATTCATGTACAAAGATATTTGATACAAAGAGCACTGCTTCAGTTTTATTAAATATATAAGAAGAAATTTGTATGCAGCTGCTGTTCTGGTTCATTTATTTGTTGAATGACAGCAAACCACTAAACATGATTATTAGACTGTCTGACTTCTCAAACCAGTATGATTTTTGTTATAATGCATTTGTTTAAGTAGTTCAGTCATTCATGAACCATTTTTACCCACAATCTGAGACACAGGCACAAGGACAGATGACAAATCAGAGTATCCAATCAAGCAATACACTTTTGGGAAGCAGAAGGACACTGAAGTATCTTGTATCGAGCAAAACATAAAGAAGTCTAAATGTAATGTATATGGGTATGAGGGGTCAGGCTTGAACCCCGGACTCTGAAGATGTAAGACAGTACCATTAAATATTGAGAATAGATGTGGTCCCAAGATAGACCACTGATGCATTCTATTCTTGATGTAAGGCAACAAAGAGAAACCTACTTCTCATCTGATAGCATTGCAAGCTTTTGCAATGACAACATTGGAACCAAATCAATCTGGGGAGTCTAGTTGCACAGCCTGTATCCTTGCCAACACAAATTCTTCATTTGTCCAGACAGACAAATACCTTTGAAGATCAATTAAAACAAATTAAAAGTGTAACTTATAGTGAACAAATCAAAGATGTAAACAAATTTTAAAGATTTTTAGACTACATCTAAAAATGTAATGCAATTTTATGATTAATTCCTATCCAGTGAACTATTTTATTTCAAATTTTTTTAAATTATTATACTGGTATTCCAGATTCACATTTTAAAGTATGCATTATTTTGTAAAGGAACATGATCAAATTTCCTTTATTTCATGTATCTAAAATGCTGAATTGTAAAATGCAAAAACAAAATAAAGAGAGCAAGAATGTCATCTTGGATCAGATCTCCTTAAACGGAGTACTTTTATGCAAGCAATAATGCCTGGAAGGTTGGGAGTTATTGGGTGTTGTGATCCCCAATGCTGCAGGTAGAGGACATTTCCACCCCTGAAAGGTTTATTTCCCCTTTAACACCCACCCTGAAGGATACTGTTGTGCTTATATAATGTTTAGTATGCACATTTTTTTCATATTTTTGATGTAAAAATGTTCTTCTGCCTAATGTTTGAAAGTTGATGTAGAATATATACTTTTTTTGTTGAACTAAGTATTTTATATACAAAATATAAGGTATTTAACTTTTTAATGTCCAACACACACGCACCCAGACAGAAAGAGACAGAAAGAATTATAAACACATGGAAACACAAACACCCAGATACGCATATGCCCAGCAGTTACAGACACTCCACTGAATGAACAGAACTGAGACATCTCATTTTGATCAAATGAATGAAAACAATTCATACAGTACAAAGCACTGCAACCCACCCATGCATCTCAACTCTCTCTGATGTTGTCTCACATTTTTCTCTGTCCCTAGAAAATGTTTGATTTCAAGTAAACCACAGAGGGTTACAATCAAAACAGACATTGCAGTTTTAGACTTCTTATTGTTCAGACAATAGTGATCACAGAAAGCCTTTTGTTGTTATGATGTGGATGTCCCACCACTGCCAACTAATATGTGATGTGGATATCCCAGCACTGCCCACCAAAATGTGGTGACCTACCACTGGACCAGTAATCAAGGAGCCTCAATCCTCACCATTGGCAACAGTGGGGATATACATTGGGAGGATGACAAGTACACACAGTATTTCCAGATGCAGCTTTCTGCATCAAGTACAATTTCCCTTAAGAGCACAGAGAGACCACAGTCAGTCCAGGGCGGGTTTCTCCCTTTTTTCCAGATCCCCAGTAAGACTCCTTACTGGCACAGCTACATAGTTGAGATCTCAGCTGAGTGACCAAGCCAAGACCTCCAGCACCCTCTGTGTCCAACCAGTGCTTCGTGCCCCTACCCAAGTAGCTGACAGATGCATTCTGAGGTTTGATTTAAACACACACACACACACACACACACACACACACACACACACACACACACACACACACACACACACGTATGCACACGCACACCTGGGAAAGGCTGGCACAGGTTTACTTGCTATGTCCCCTTCTGGCACAGACTATAAGGTAGTTATTACTGCCACCAGTCACTCCTTACCAGCTAGTTTAAGGCCCTTAACAAAGGGTGTCCAAACTCACCTTGTAATATTAATATTAATATTAATATTACTACACATGGTAGTTTGACCAAGAGCAAGGCTGTTAGGAGTGGCCCACACAGTGTTACCAAATAAATATGCAAGTACTCTCAACTTAAATCTCTATACAGATTAGCCACAACGAAAGGTTTAAATATATTTAATAATAAATAATAAAAGAACAAGACAATACTAAATATATATTCACAGTGACATCAGAGTTCAAAACTACAGGAAATATTTGAAGCAACATTCCAGGACAGTCTCTGATAAAGAAAAAGATGTAAACTATGATTTACTGTATTCCAGACTATATCTAAGAGAATCACTATATCCTAGAAACTTACAAACAATCAAAATGCCAATACAACAACTAGCAAAAACAAAATCCCTAGGCTGAAGTGTACTCAATAAAAACGTACTTTAATAAAAAATGTTAAAGTGTTAATATCCATTTTAACAATCAATATGTTACTTTGATCATTAAAATGGATTTTAACACTTTAATATTTTTTATTAAAGTACGTTTTTAATGAGTACACTTCAGTCTAGGGATACCCTAGAAACTTACTTCATTAGAGCAAGGCAGATGTGGTGAATGGATCTTCTAGTTGCTGTTAGGTCCTAGACAGAATGCAGAATGCTCGGTCTCACTGAGAGACCTCTCAAATTAATATCTAAAATATTACTGCTGGGACAGCTTGCAGAATGACATCATTTATTGTCATCTGACTTTTAGTTCCCAGGCCCAAAATAACCATTGATGAAGCTGGCATTATTTAGCATCTACCTGTAAAAATATACAGACAAGGGCTTCTCCTCAGATCTCTGTCAGATGCAGTAAGTCATAAAACAACTGAATTATTTCATGCTTTCAAGACTAGTAACTAATTCACCCTAAAGACAATAAAGTTTTCTAGTACAGACATTGTGTCTCTTGCTGGATTGAAAACTTAAAGATACCATCTTTTATGGCCTAGCCATAAAGTAATTTAATTTCAGTTATTTTTCTAACATTTACTAGAGTGAGGTTAACCTCCTGTATCCCAGTTTCTACTATTAAAATATATACTTTTAAACAGTTACAATAGTGCATGTACATTTCTGTTCTTTTCTGGTAGTGCACACTGTGATTACATTTCAAACAGCACTTTGCAAATACCTCTTCAACACACACACGTCTGTACAAGCAGTTTGATATACATATAACATATAGTTCTAATACATTTGTAACACAATCATCTTATATAAATAATTTCAGTATTCACCAATGACATAATTATTTACAAAATTCCACCTAGCTGGGCTGGCAGTATCTCTTTTCATCACAGTTTTATTTCCTTTTTAAAAGACTCAGGGTTAAACTACACTGACTTAACTCTTGAGCAAAAGTTGTAAGGTATGCACTCTCTCTCTCTCTCTCTCTCTAGCTTGCTCACTCCTTCTCTTTCTCTCTGACACACCCACACACAAAATTACATTACTCCTCCTTTAATTGTTCCTCCTCACTAAATGTATGTAGTGTTTTAATTTGCTCTTAGTGAGGGAAAAGTAAAATGGCAAATCTTTGCAACTCCTGCTGCAGTCACTTTTGCAAGCTTATTTTTATTTATTTATATTATTTATTTATATTTACTTTCTTTATAATTTTACATTCAATAAAAAGCAGTGCTGCATATAGTGAGTATAAAAAAGATGGCAGACCTTTTTTTCAGTTCATATCCCAAGGAAGTTTAATATGTTGCTTTGAAGCAGTGGACTTGCTTTTGCGCAGTATGATATCTGTATGTAAATACCCTGTTGGAGAATGTTTCTTTATCAATACAGTATTGATGTAAATTTTGCTGATTATCTCACCTTCCTTATTTTCTAAAAGGCTGAAAATGGGCATGGTTTCCTTAATTTTTATCTTTAACATATTTTCTTGCACCCCTGAGAATGGCTGTCAGAACCATGACTGGCTATCCATACAGGTGGTGTAGGACCATTAAAGGAATGAGTGCTTCCACTGCTGGAGAAGCACATTCAAGGTAGGCAGATGTTACCTGTGTGGAGTCCGCCATTTCTGGAAAAAAGACTGTTTCTGTATTAAGGACAGTGTTCTAAGGAAATGGTCAGCCATTGTAGTGATGATGATGATGATGTAGTGATGATGGACCATAGTTAACATCAGAAGAGTTCAAGGCACTACACAATGACTCCTTGTCATATAAATAACTACAGTGAAGCTGGTAGAGAGATTTGTGTAAACATTTATGAAAGTTATTATATCCATAAGACATGACAACAGTCCCTTTCATTACAAGATGGAACATTTCGTTTTTGCATATCAACATGAATCTTACACAAACACTAATACAAAGTCATTGTTTTTATTCCTAAATCAAAAATTACAGTCATGCCAAAATCAATATATTGAAGCTAAGTTATTAAAACTTAGACTAGAACAAATGGTCAAGTCTTATAAATGATCAGCTAAACCAGAAGTGGTGCTACAAGCTGAATTGCTATAGAAATGGCAGATGGCAAACTTCAAATCCCAGAAACATTGGGGTCCCCCTGAAGTATGAAATTGAGGCAGGAGATGGCATGTGGAAATTATATGTTGACCAGATTTAGTGTGCCTGCCTACTAAAATGGTTATGACTGAATGAAAGACAGGCAGATGCTATTTATTTATTCAACTTTTTTTGGGGCGTGGGTTGGGGGAGTGGTGACTTACCCTTCAATATAATCAAGCCGTGTTTGTATATGTGAATGCATCTTATAGCAGTATCTTTGCCAAAGTGTACAGTTGTAATAGCTGTGGAACACATGGCTGCATTTTTCAGCTAGGTTTAATACATTATACTATGCTTACATTGCATCTGCACTAAGTACTTTTAATTTTTTTCCACATAATACTACACAGTTCTATTATTGCATTAATTACTTTTCACTGCATTTCTGATCTTCCTTTATTGTGGCAATTAATTGTGAGAATCATGCCTGCACTGCTCAGCCACCATTTGATAAACCACATTGCCTGTTTTCTAATGAACTACACTGCATTTATATAGTACACTGTGTCTTGTCCTCTGGCCAGCCTTTGCTACCTTGTCAATCCACACTTATGCATTCTAGTATATTATTAGTGCACTAGTTCTCTGTTACCACAGGACTGCAGTCTGGACTTGCTTTATTTCTTGCCACTCTGATAGCACTAGTTACCCTGAGGCAGCACAGCAGCTGTCTCATGTTCATTAACAACCCCTTACTGATAGCAGGCACACAACTCACTTGTGAGAAATGTAAGTACCTAGGCAAACTGGAAGCTACTATCCCACCCCACCACGTTTGTCAGTATACAAGATACTACTATACCACAACAATCTGCCAAAAATGTTAAGAGGTCATACATGGGGGGCACTGAAGAAATGTCTTGGTAAGTCTCAGTGTTAATGGTATGATAGATTCAGACTTCAGCATCATACCTATACTTAAGCTACAAAAAACCACACACACTCACATACATACATACACACACACACACACACACACACACACACACACACACACACACACACACACACACACACACACACACACACAGTCACGGTGTCTTTCCCAAATACAGGCTACTTGATCTGCATTCTCAAGCCATTAAAGCTGTTGAAACATACTGCTGAACGGAACAATGTTCTAGTCATAGGTGACTGTAATTAGACACACAGATGTCCAACTACCAGACTGAGCAGGAACAGACTGGCAGTTAGATCACTTTATCTGAGAATTTGTGATGTCATAAAAGCCTTTAGGTCCCATCAGCCAAAGTATGCATTCATACTAGTGAGCTGTCGATGTATTCAAATGAGGTTGGGGAGCAGCAAGCCTTAAGCAACATGTTGCAATCACAATGAACAATGCCAACATATAAATAGATAATTATTGGTTTTAGCAACTTGCATAGTATAGGGAAACATTCAAAAGGGATGCAATGTGTGTCTTCTTGGAGTTGGATGAGCAATGGTCCTGCCTGCTTCACCGTGGATGGCATGTACCTGTTACCTCAAGTCTTCTGCATACTGTCAATGATTTTTCAACCTCTGTAGTACCTTTTTGTCAAATTATGTGTAATCATTCTCCTAGACAGTTGAGCCTAGGAAATTCAAATCAATCCACTGTAAAATTGTCACTCCTCAGTACCAGAAGTCTGAACAAGGACTACCTGACCTTGAGGCATTTCCTGAGCCTTCAGCACATATAGCAAGAGTTGGTTTCAGTGTATTGATAAGACTCTTGTTATACATGGGTTCAGCATCAATCATTTATTCAGACCCTCTGGAAAGGAAGGGGGCATATGTATATTTATCTTACAATCGCATAACCCCACATGATGACGACCTAGAATTCCTCACATTCTAGAGTCAACAGAGAAGTCAAATTACCATACCACTGCAAACTACAAGAACCTTCTATGTCTCCCACAGCTACTGCTATCAATCAGAGACCTTAACTATTGATCCCGACATCACTATTACAGAGGACTTCAATTACTCATCCATAAACTGGTAAACAAATTCCAAAGCAATGAAGTGACTACAAATCTTAGTATAAAACATTTAAAACAAGTAGTTACGATGTTTTTAAAACATTACCTATGAAAATGGGTGAAAGGCAGTTTGTCAAAATCTGCTGTCAACATAGACAAAAAAAGCCTGCACAGACGATAGAAATGCACTTGATCGAACTGTACCATCTTTTTGTTTGTACAAGATCATGGAACAGTGGAGACTGGGGAATTTGTCCTTTTTTCTTGCAGTTCACTCTCAAAGTTGGTATATTTAAGTTGCGGGTGGGCTTTTCCCCTTCTAAAAATAGTGAAGTTTGTTCTTTGTTTTTGGTGGATTTCTGTTTTGAGCAAAAATGCACATTTGAACAACCTTTTAAAATATAGTCAGAAAAATTAAATATTAAACTTTTATTTTTCAAAGGCTTTGCTCTTAAAAAAAAAACATTTTTATTAATTACTTCAAGACATGTTTTTTTTATTGGTTTTCAGTCTTAATTGCCATAAATATTCCCTGATCTCCAGCTTATTCTTACAATGAGCAACCCTCAAGTTCAGACATAAATTATCTAGTACAAAAAAAACTTTTTAAAAGTATTTAAACAAAGCATTATGTTTTTTTATTCTGTATATTATAGTAAGTTTTAATGCACTTAGACAACTTTCTAGTTGTCCATCAACATAAAAACTTTCATATAAAATGTAAAAAGCAACTGCCTGTGAATTGCAAGTATAGTGTAAATATGCATATTTAGTTTAGACACACATGGTGCAATAACAGGCAGACATTCTTAACTATATCTACAGACTGAATGACTTCCATATTTATAGGTGCCATGTGTCTTACTGGTAATTTAACAAGGGGCAGTAGTGAAATGCTTTTGTAAAATACTTTTTAAATTTGCTGTCCCACCTTGGCTAAATCAGTATTTCCAAGTAATATCTACCAATTGTTTTCAAAGATCTTTCTAATGATGGGGTTATCAACTGTCTTATCTAAATTAACAGACAAACTTCTATTTAAAGATCGTTTTGTCTTCCATTAGGTAAAATGGGGGTGGGGGAATCTTGTCTTTTATGTAAAATTTCAGCAGCCACCTTTGTCAAATAATGCATTTTTTACCCTCTCTCTACAAATTACTGAATTAAAAATTAATAAGATGGAAAGAGTACTTTGAGGGGTTGATGAATGAAGAGAATGAGAGGGAGAGAAGGTTGGATGATGTGCGGATAGTGAATCATGAAGTGCAGTGGATTAGCAAGGAGGAAGTGAGGATAGCTATGAAGAGGATGAAGAACGGAAAGGCTTTTGGTCCAGATGACATACCTGTGGAAACATGGAGGTGTTTAGGTGAAATGGCAGTGGAGTTTTAGATTGTTTACTGAAATCTTGGAAAGTGAGAAGATGCCTGAGGAATGGAGAAAAAGTGTTTTGGTACTGATTTTTAAGAATAAGGATGATGTGCAGAGCTGTAGTAACTGCAGAGGGATTAAACTGTTCAGTCACAACATGAAGTTATGGGAAAGAGTAGTGGAAGCTAGGTTAAGAAGGGAGGTGATGATTAGTGATAAGCAGTATGGTTTCATGCCAGGAAAGAGCACTACAGATGTGATGTTTGCTCTGAGAGTGTTGATGGAGAAGTACAGAGAAGGTCAGAAGGAGTTGCATTGTGTCTTTGTGGATTTAGAGAAAGCATATGACAGGGTGCCTAGAGAGGAGTTGTGGTATTGTATGAGGAAGTTGGGAGTGTCAGAGAAGTATGTAAGAGTGGTACAGGAAATGTACGAGGGTGGTGTGACAGCTGTGAGGTCTGCGGTGGGAGTGACGGATGCATTTAAGGTGGAGGTGGGATTACATCAAGAATCAGCTCTGAGCCCTTTCTTATTTGCAATGGTGATGGACAGGTTGACAGATGAGATCAGACAGGAATCCCCACTGACTATGATTTTTGCAGATGACATTGTGATCTGTAGTGAGAGTAAGGAACAGGTGGAGGAGACCCTGGAGAGGTGGAGATATGCTCTAGAGAGAAGAGGAATGAAGGTCAGCAGGACTAAGACAGAATATGTGTGTGTGAATGACAGGGAGGATAGAGGAATGGTAAGGATGCAGGGAGTAGAAGTGGCGAAGGTGGATGAGTTTAAGTACTTGGGATCAACAGTTCAGAGTAATGGTGAGTGTGGAAGAGAGATGAAGAAGAGAGTACAGGCAGGACGGTGTGGGTGGAGAAGAGTGTCAGGAGTGATTTGTGACAGACGAGTATCAGTAAGAGTGAAAGGGAAGGTCTACAAGAGGGTAGTGAGACCAGCTATGTTATATGGGTTGGAGACAGTGGCATTGACAAAAAGGCAGAAGTTAGAGCTTGACGTGGCAGAGTTGAAGATGTTAAGATTTGCACTGGGTGTGACGAGGATGGACAGGATTAGGAATAAGTATATTAGAGGGTCAGCCCAGGTTGGAAGGTTTGGAGACAAAGCCAGAGAGGCAAGATTACGTTGGTTTGGACATGTGCTGAGGAGGGATGCAGAGTATATTGGGAAAAAGATGCTAAGGATGAAGTTGCCAGGTAACAGGAAAAGAGGAAGGCCTAAGATAAGGTTTATGGATGTGGTGAGAGAGGACATGCAGGTGGTTGGTGTGACAGAGCAAGATGCAGAGGACAGGAAGAAATGGAAGCAGTTGATCTGCTGTGGCGACCCCTAACAGGAGCAGCCAAAAGAAGAAAAAGACTGAATTAAAAATTAATATCCTTTAAAAATGATTATTCATAATAAGCCTTGAGAGATGATTTGCCCCCAGACACTATATTTTTTCATATATCATGGGTGAGTGCTTGTGCACTGTAAATAATTAATTACGGAAGTTTTCTTTCTAAATATAGTACTGTCAAATCTACACTTGGCAAAATCCTCTGTCAGTGTAATGTCTAAGAAACTGACTGAATACCCTTTCGTACCAATGGCTGATTTGGGGTTGACTTTGTTGGATCTGAGACTCTGACAGAATTTATTTATTTTATTTATTTATTTTACATTTGTTGACCGGGAAAGTCCGACTGGATACAAGTCCATTTTCAGCAGAGGCACGGGGAGAAAATCTCCAAAGTCAAAAAACAAGAAATTATATAAACGTGACTATTTTCTACCAATAAAACTTAATTAACAGTGAGGAATTACGACATATTAAAACACATTTATAAACAGATTATAGAGAACAAATTATAAAAACAGATTATAAAAACAGTACAGTCCTAGAACTTAACATAACTAGGGCAGAGGTTTTTGCCTAGGCAACAACCTTCATTAAAAGAGTTCAAAGAGAGAAAGGCACAGCAGGAGGAATACAATAGTTATAGGCTTTAAAGAGATCAGTAAAGAGGGGACAGTATCAATCAGGATTTGGGCATGAGCAAAGCCATTGTGATTTTAGGTAGATACGTAGCTGTGTCTTGAAAAATGGAGTGGATGTAAGGGATGTTAGTTCTCTTGGAAGCTTTTTCCAAGAGTTACCAATACAGTTAGTTAACAGGGAGTCCCCAGATTTGTTATTGGTTTTTAGGGTAGAAACAAGTACTCTGTTGGCTGATTGTAAGGTTAAAAGATTTTGATAAGGGCTAATAAGGTTTCTGAGTATGGGAGCATTAGAGGGATGATGCAGGATCTTATGAGTGATCGTGAGTTGCTGAAAGAGAAGCTGGTTTTGCAGTTCAAGCCATCTAAGAAGTTTGAGATTTTTGCAATGGTGGGTACAAAATGGGGCATCAGTGGCAAATCTGGCTATGTTGTTATAAGATGTTGCCAACTTATTGATATTGCTTTTGGAGAGGTTTGTATAACTCGGGGAGGCATAGAGGAGGGTAGAAATTAGGTTAGTTTGGGCAATAGTAGTCCTGGCTGAAGGTGAAAGAAAGGGTTTAAGTCTGTAAAGGGAGCCTGGATTTCTATTAACTTATTTAATAGTTAGGTTGATATGTGTGTCAAAGTTAAGACTGTGATCGATTATTACCCCTAAAAGTTTGGTGGTTATGTCAGGAGCTATTAAGGTACCATTGTTAGATATGACTGTGAAGTCGATGGCAGGGGATTTCTGAGTGGGGGTGAATAGTAGTAATTTATTTTTTTTACGATTTAGGAGGAGACAGCATTGATGGAACCAGTTTTCAACTAAGGTGAAAAATTTTTGGGTCCTGGATTGAAGTTGGGAAGGCGAGGGGGTGGCACAGATTAAAGTCGAATCATTGGCATATTGTATACAGGTGGTTTGAGGAAGGGAGGTTGTCAGATCATTAATGAAAATAGTAAGAAAGAAAACAGAAAGGTTGATTTAGAATATATTTTATATCAGGTTAAAGTTAGAGTTAAGAAAGGCCTCCACCTACAACTACCTACTTGTTTCTACTCTGCAAACATTTCAGAACTTTTGTGAAATACATATATCAAGTTTTAACAGAGTGCAGTACATTTTTTATAATTTGAATCCATGGAAGGTAGGAAAGCATTATTTTATCTTAAATCTAATTCTGAATCATGTTTTACAAATGCTGATAAAGGCAGGCGATGGTTATCATGTACTAAACAGATTAAGTTAGTGCTATGGCTTAAGCACTGGCCAATAATTAATATAAAGAAGCTCTCTTACATTTTATTCAGAAAAGATACAGTTTTAACTAACTTGTCTGTACAAGGTTATAATGACACAAACTTGTATGATTTTGTGACTGTGTTGACACTGATGTTGGGACTGATTGTGGCACTAGGTTCACAAGAAATTATTGTTTTTGTTTCTTTTTAAATAGTGCCAATGCAACATGAGCAATGAATGCCCTTATTAATGTCTACAAATAAATACAAGGGGACATTAAAAGTACTAAGGTCATTAAGCTAGTGCATCTCAGTATAAGTATTAAACTGCTTGCAACAAAAAAAACACAATAACTATGGTTCTGTTTTTATATTAATGCCAACAACAACATAAATGCACCCTTCTCTCTGAAGAAAATGCCATACTGTTTAGGTTCATACTCAAAAGGATGCAAATCATAGGTGCTGGAAGCTGTTGAAGACTGGGGGGGCAGAGGGTGAGAGGTGCACTTAGTGATCTAAAAATGGCAATTTTTTAAACACTATTTACTACAGCAACAAAGGTTCACTTAGAGGACATTTTAAGCTTAGCCATTTTCCTTTTTCCTATGTTCATAGGTAGGTACTAGGCTATCGGCCCTGGGGCCTATACAAGCCCATCCAAAAAGGTACCCTGGCTTTTGCCTCCCAAGAAAATTATTTTCCTGTGCCACTGTCAAGCAGAGCCACAGAGGTGATCCCCGGGATGAATTTTCTATTTCCCATATTGGTGCTTGAATTAACATTTCCTGATTGGTCTTACCTGTCCCATGGCTGATAATTGTACATTAGCCCTAGTGAAAATAACTGATCATACCATAGATAATTTGAAGGGACCCACGTAAGGGATGCAGCATTTAGGAACTGCCTCTATCCATTAGTGCACAAGAGGCAATCCTGGAGTATTAAATTACCTATCCTTAGATCCAAGTTACATTTGAATATGGACAGGGATGAGCTTTGTTTTACTTGAATGGATAGTCTGTAACCCCCTGCTGCTCCAGCAGCAGCCCCCTCCCCAGCCACTCCAGTGTTCCTTTACTTGACTATTTCTTCTCAGTTACCATAAACACTGTTCAAACCTGTCAGCCTGCATACTGTTTTCTTATTTACTTCTACAATGATTACAGAAATTGAAATAAAATAGCACAAACACTGAGCCATTTGCTAAACAAACAATATAGTCTTGCAATGAAAACAGACTTAGCACAAGCAGTAAACTTCTCTGCCATTGAAATGGCAGTAAAACTCACATTCAAAGAAAATGCGTCTGGACAGTGGAGGATTACTTTTACCTTTGGTTTGTTTTTAAATCAGAGGTAACTTGCACACATTTTTATAGGTTCATAGGTTCATACTAGGCTATCTGCCCTAGGGCATTTATAAGCCTAGCCAGAGTGTGTTTGTCTTTCGCCACCCATTTTAAATTAATTTTGCTATGCCCTTTTTCGAGGTTAGTATACTGTGCCTCTAACAGTGACACAGAAGTGATACCCGGGGTAAACCTATGATCTCCCATCCACTCATCAAGATTCCTCTTGAAGAGAGTCAATGAGGGACTCTGCCTAACCTGGACTGGGATTTTATTCCAGAGTGAAGGGAGCCTCTGGGTTATGAATCTGTCCCTCCAGCATGTCCTATTTATTTCAGTGCTGAGGTTCAAGTCTCTCGAGTGTGTAGCTCGATGGGATTTGGATTTTCTGAGGTGCAGCATGTCCATTAATTCCGGGTTGGACATGGCCTTATACGTCAGGCACAGATTGTCTCTGAGCAGGCGGTATGCCACTGAATAGAGCTGGAGTTTCTTTAACCGGGCAGCATATGGATCTGTTTGAGCCCTTTGATCCTCTTGGTGAGGTACTTTTGGGGTCTTTCCAGTTGCTGCAGGTGTCTGGTGAGGTACAACCCAAAAGGGGCATTGTACTCAATTATGGGCCTGATGAGGGATGAGTAAAGAGGCACAATGACCTCCCCTGATCTAGATGTGAATCCCTTCATGATTAGGTGGGCTATATAAAATGTTTTTCTAACCACTTTGGCCACGTGGTTGTCAAATGAGAAATTGCTATCAACTTGGGTCCCCAGGTCCATAATTACTACTTCTGTACTTAATGGATTACCACCTATGTGGTAACTTGCGGGCACTTTGTTTTTGCCAAAGGGGATGACTATACACTTTTTGGCGTTTAGCTTGAGGCCATGGCTCTGGCACCAGTTGTCTGTTTCTATGAGGCCCTTTTGGAGGATGCGTGTGTCGTTTGGAGAGTCAATTATGGCACCCAATTTGCAGTCATCTGTGAACTTGGTCAGCCACAGTCCTTCCATGTTGGCCTGTACCTCGGAGAAATATATACCAAACAAGAGAGGTCCCAGGACTGAGCCTTGTGGGACACCACTTGTAACTGGTTTGGAGTCTGACATGGCTCCAGCAATTCTATCCATGTGGGTTCTGTCCTTGAGCCAGTTTGCAACCCATCTAGTGACATAGGGGTTTATATTTAAGCTGGTGAGCTTATCTATAATGCCTGAGTGGGGTATTGTATCGAAGGCTTTTGCGAGGTCCAGGTAGGCTGTGTGGACCACCTTCCCCTTGTCAATGGCCTTGGTGACTGTTTCAAAGAAATCAACCAGGTTTAAGAGGCAGGATCTGCCCTTAACAAAGCTGAACTGGGTAGGATCCATTGTCTGTAGGTCCCCAATATCTTTATTTATGAGGTCCATGATGATCCTTTCCATAGCTTTGCAGACCAAGCTAGTCAGGCTTATGGGGCGATAGTTTCCAGGATCCGTTGAGGCACCACCTTTGTGGAGAGGGACCACTGTTGCTGCACGCCACTCTTTGTGTACATATCCTGTAGTAAGGCTGAGATTGAACAGTAGTTTTATGTTTGGGTTTAGCTCTTCTTGGAGTTCATGTAGGACGCAGCCCGGGACACAGTCTGGTCCCATTGATGCTGTGTTTTTTGCTTTGGAGAGGGCAGCTCTTACCTGAGAATCTGAGATGTCAGGGGGGCAGCACTCTGCTGGGATAGATATTTGCCCTTTTGGTGGGGAGGGGGAGAGAAGTTTGCACTGAACCTGTCAGCTAGGATGTTGGCAATGTCTGTGGGTTCGGTGTATTTTTTGTCATTTTGGACTAATTCTGAGCATATCTGGGAATTCCCACCCAGGTTCCTAACATAACTAAAGAAAGCCTTGTGATTATCCTTAGTGTCCTGTGCAATTTTTCTCTCGAAGCTGGCCTTAAATGATTTTATGAGTACCCGTAGTTTTTTGCTAATACTGATCAGAGATGCCTTCCCTTTTTGGGATTTTGCTCTATCATGTAGTAGCTTCCTCCTTCTATTGTATAGTTTGTTTATGGCTGGGGTCCACCAGACAGGATGCCTGCCTTTGGAGGATTGGGTCTTGGTTTTATTTGGGATTGCATGATCCATGCATTCCTGAAGGTGTTCATAGAATGCGTTTATAAAGGATTCTGCGGTCTGGGCCATATTTTCCACAGGCCCGGGGGCTTTGAAGGATTCCACCTCGGTTTTGAGGAGAGTGAAATTTGCTTTAGAGAAGTTTTTCACTGTGGTTTTCAGGGCAGGGGGTGGAGTCAGGGTGTGAATATCCAGTGAGATTAGTTTATGGTCTGATCTTACCAGTGAGGGATACACTTCTGGTCTGGAGCATAGAGTCCCCATGTTGGTGATGATCAGGTCCAGTATGTTTTCCCCTCTTGCGGGAGTGGTAACAAGTTGTTCCATAGCATTTGAGTTTATAAATTCTAGGAACCTTTGGGCTAGGGTGTTGGAGCTTGAGTAATGCTCCCAGTCTATGTTTGGGTATTTGAAGTCGCCCAATATAATGGTGTTTGGAGAGAACATCATATTTTCCAGTGTTCTCAGGAAGGCCGAGTGGGGTTCCTGGGTTTGGGAGGGTGGTCTGTAGCAGGCTATAAACTGGAAGGCAGTTTTACCCACTGTTAGTTGCACATGGATAGTCTCTGATGCTTCGTGCTGTGCCACCAACCTGGAAGTGTGAGTATATTTGATGAATATTGATACTCCCCCTCCTTTTGTGGTTCGGTCCAAGTTTTGGGGCCAAAAAGCATGGTATGAGGTATAACCTGGTAGTGCTGGGGTGCTCTCGGGAGCGTTGAACCAGGTTTATGTTACTGCACAGATATCCATGTTCTCCATGCTAAGGAGAGTTTCGAGTGTGTGCATCTTGAGGTTTAGACTTCTGGCATTGTGTAGCATTACTCTTAGTTTCTTATCCCTTGTGATACCTATGAAGGTGGGTTTGTCTTTTGAGCCTTGCCTAAAAAAGGCACTATGGGGGTATCAAGAGCCTTTGCCAATATCCGAAAGCCCAGGGGTGACAGGTGCAAGCCGTCCCTAGTGAAGCATTGTGGCTTGTCGAGCATATCAGCCCAGGCTGACAGGCATTGGATCCCCTTTGAATGACACCAATACTTAAGCCAATTGTTGAAATTGATCATCTTGTCTTCATATTGTGGCATCATTCTTGGTGAGGGTAAGATGCTACTCAAGGTCAGGGTCATACCGGCCTGGGTTACATGCTCAGAGAGCTCCTCTATGTCTCTTTTCATGCAGTCCAGGGAGGTACGTCTCAGGTCATTCACACCAGCATGGGCAATGACTGAGTCATATTTGTACTTGCCTTGGAGTGACCTGAGTGCATGTGTTATGTGGCGGATCCTAGCGCCCGACAGCTCACCGTGATCTTCTCCTTGTTCAGCCTGGTGAGCGGGACGTCAGTGTGCCTGATGATAGAGTCACCTATTACAAGTGTATCAGGTGTGTTGTTTAGCCTTAAGGGCTGTGACTGTTCGGCACACTGGCTTTGTGAGCTATGTGTTGCATGTGTTTTGTTTTGGGGTAGCGGTTGCTTGGGTGTCTGCTTTGGAGGTCTCTGCTGCTTAGGCAGATTTTTATTTAGAGCCTCCGAGTATGTTTTTGTGTGTTTATGTGTTTGGTGTGCTGTCGTGGTAGGTCTATGTGAGACTGGAATTGTAGTGAGTGTGGTTTCCTTCTCCTCCTGACTGGTTTCACCAGTACTGAGTTGAGAGAGCTTAGCCTCCAGTATGGCTATATGGTTGCATCTCTCACATGTGTTGGAATTTGTTGGGAGGAGGAGAGGGTTGTCTGTGTACATGAGGCAGTTGTAACATTGCCTCAAGATTCCCAGATTCACCAGCTGGATCGGAGAAGAGATTGACAACTGACCTTTGGACATGCTAGAATAGCATTGGGAATTCCTTTATAATTGCAAATAGGGCCAATGGGGAACAAGGTACTCAAGGGGAGTTTGTGAGGGTGTAGTGCTTTTAATTTTTTAGTGCTGACTTATATAATTGCTTTAGTGAGCAAGTGCCAGGTAACTTAAATGCAATGTGTTACAGGTAACTTAAATGCAAAAACGACAAACAGTAACTTTCTTTCAAGTGAAACAAGGAAATAAGTACAGTAAGCAATGCAGATATCACTAGGGATCCACAGAATCGCTGAAAAGCCACGTTTTAGGTGGAATTAGCATTTCAGGGACATAACAAGCAAACAAACAACAAGCATACAAACAAAGGTAGATTCAGCAGGCCTGGATCTAGTCTATGTTACAGCAAACAAGGTGTACCAATTTCAGTAAGAAACAGTTCAAATATGCAGGCACTATAAGCCTTTAACCAGAAATTCCCAGCTCAGAAGGGCAGAGTCCAGCTTCTCCTCCCACAAGAGTGCAGACCACAAACCCTTTTAATGTAAAATAACTGGCCTGAAGCCCAAGTGCTTAAACCAGAATTAATACACTTTTAGAATAACAGACACTGAGCCCTCAATCAGCAGTTCCCAACTTAGAAGGATGTTAGCTACCTGTTCTGACACCACAGTGCAGACCACAAACCTTCTTAATGTAAAACAACTGGCCTGAAGCCCAAGTGCTTAAACCAGAATTAATACACTTTTAGGATAACAGACACTGAGCCCTCAGTCAGCAGTTCCCAACTTAGAAGGATGTAAGCTACCTGTCCTGCCACCACAGTGCAGGCCACAAACCTTCCTAATGTAAAACAACTGGTCTGAAGTCCAAGTGCTTAATCCAAAAGACTTAGAATGATAGCTACACTTTAATCAAGTTACTACCAAGCAGTAATAAATACAATTTAATACTTTAAAGAATGCCTGGATTAGTGCTCAAGTTATACAAACAAAGCTAGATTCAGCAGGCCTGGATCTAGTCTATGCTACAGCAAACAAGGTGTACCAATTTCAGTAAGAAGCAGTTCAAATATGCAGGCACTATAAGCCTTTAACCAGAAATTCCCAGCTCAGAAGGGCAGAGTCCAGCTTCTCCTCCCACAAGAGTGCAGACCACGAACCCTTTTAATATAAAATAACTGGCCTGAAGCCTAAGTGCTTAAACCAGAATTAATACACTTTTAGAATAACAGACACTGAGCCCTCAATCAGCAGTTCCCAACTTAGAAGGATGTAAGCTACCTGTTCTGCCACCACAGTGCAGACCACAAACCTTCTTAATGTAAAACAACTGGTCTGAAGCCCAAGGGCTTAAACTAAAAGGCTTAGAATGAGATACACCAAGCAGTAATAAATACAATTGAGTACTTTTAAGATGACGCAAAAGCAAAATAAATAGGAAGAAACACAAATACAGTAAAAGCAGATAAAAAAAAAAAAAAAAAAAAAATTGAGTGAGCAAATGAGATGGGCCCAGGAGTTACAGGACAGAAACAAGTGCAAATGCAGGCCTTCAAATCAGAAAGTTGAGAGAGATGGAAGACTGCCCAAACGGCCAATAACTACAAATTCTGGGCCAGAACCACTCCTTATGTGGTAGACAGGTTACCTAGTGCTTACCACTCTCCTACTGATAAGCTAGAAGGCTTCCCTCCAACACAGAAAGGCTTCGGGGGCTCAGAAGCTTACAAATAGTCCTGGATACAGCAAATCTGTATCTGGAACACTAATTACAGGAAAGGTAGGAAACAGGCTTACAATTTTTTTTTTCAGAAAAGTAGCAAAAACAGTAGTAAAAACAATTCACATGCAGTGCAAGCTGGCACACTTAAGTATGTAGCAATATAGGGACATGCATATATGTATGTGTTCTTTCATTCACCTTCCTGATTGTATTAAATTATATTCCTTGTATAATACAGCACCACTTGTTAGAATGCATTTTAAATTTATAGTCTTGAACAGTCTTCTAGTAGCAATGAAACAAAATGTATGAACCAATAATGACAAAACTACCAGTTTCAGAAAATTTCAACCATAAAACTTCATTCAAACTTCTGTTATTACAATCCACCAATATCAGTAAATATTCAAAATATCTGAGTAAAGTCATCTAAATAATTCTACAATACAGGGATCTGTAACTAATGAAGAGGTTGCTAATAGCAGATAACTTTATATTTCATGGTTTCATCCAAAAATAAAGTGCTTGTTACCCTTGAAGAATAAATTGCCTATGTTACATAAAAAATGATAACCTAGTAATACTGCAATAGGGAATGGATGGCAAACTGATAAGTTCATAGATACTAGGTAACTCCTCAATAGGAGGGCAGTCACAGGACTGCAGCATCCACTCCATTTAATGTACAACATAGTACAATATCAGTCATCCATCTGCATACTGTGGGAGTAGAACCCACAGCCTTCTATATACATACATACATACATATATATATATACATATATATATATATATATATATATATGTAGATACACACACACACACACACACACACACACACACACACACACACACAGACACACACACAATCCCTGAAGCAGCATATATCTGAAACATCTATACACACACATTCCCTATAGCAGCATATATCTGAAACATCTACACACACACTCCCTATACAGCATATATCTGAAACATCTAATCCCAATAGCAGCATATATATTTGAAACATCTACACACACACACACACACACACACACACACACACACACACACACACACACACACACACACACACCATCCCCCAGCAGAAAATGAAACACAGCAGCATAAATCAGAAAGTGAAACACAATCCCCCTACAGCATATATCAGAATCATAATCCCCCCACAGCATATATCAGAAGCTAAAAGCACAATCCCCCAACCAGAAACATGATCCCTGAAGCAGCATTTATCTTAAATATCTTACCAGAAACACGATCCCTGAAGCAGCATACTCTCCTAACCAGAAACTCCCTGAAGCACGCAAAACACAATCCCTGAAGTAGCAGCATACTCTCATAACCAAACACATACCACTACATTTCAGGTAGGCAGTTTAAAATTTTGTACCTAAGTAATCCGCAATGCAGACTGTTTAAAAATTTGCGCCCAACTACTCCGCGGATGCAGATGACACATCATCTGTAAGAGACCAGCGCTGTTTTCACAGGTTTGTTGTATCATCATTCTGAAGTACGTCATTCCTTCCTCATACACATCCACAGTTCAAATAATACAAAACACAGCATGATGCAAACCGCAGGCTCCACCTAGTGGTATACCCAGAAAAAGACTTCCCGCCACTACATGCTCACTCTGCTTCACAAACCCGCTCACTGGAGCTATTCAAAAAACGCTTTTTCTAGCTAGTTATTGCAGTCTCCTTCATTTCACTCTACATTTTGTGAAATGTGTTACCGTCATGGTTACACTATTACAGACTCTGTGTATCACCACTAACTTTGCGTTCTTTGAAAGCTGTACACTAATACTAATTATATTTAACTAGATAATAGCAGTACCCACAAAAGTTCCTCTAATTATGTGACATTTCTTGCTATCAAGCAGAATCAGTCGTGCAAACGAACCAGTAGCATATTTAGGAAAGACAAGAATCCAATGAGGAAACACATTAACATGATGGCACATTACCAGTCTACATGCAGAGGGCACTACCAGATGTACTGTATCTGAGGTGGAACAATTTTAAGGGGAATATACGCTTAAGCAAGCAATAATGCTCGACAGGGAAATACTGGACTGGCATGGGGTTGTTCTGACACCTGATGCTGCCCCTCACGGGCAATCTGTTATTTTGGTGGGACGCCCACTCCAGAAGGCATACATGCATGGATCTTCTGGATGCTTTCTTGTTTCGCTGACATGGGGACTAGACAAGACCATCTTGTCTTGTAAAAGTGGGGGGCATGCTGTATCCCCCCTCGCTCAATAGTTCTGGCATCTATGTGGCTAGCTAACACTTTTGTTATCTTTTCACACACAGCGCAGTCCGGAGAGTAGCTGTGTACCTATTCCAAGTGCTGCTTCTACACTTAGATCCCACTGTGGGTTTATTTCTCTCGACAGTCCTCCCTGTGCAGTTACTTCTAACATGTTGCCAACATCACATTGCCGCACAGCTGAATATTTTAGGAGCAGGATACAACCCGACCGAGTTCACCCAAGTTTATGCACTGACAAGCTGGCAAGTAAATATGTCTACTAAACAATCTGTGGCAGTCCTACAAATAGCACTATCATAGCTTGGAGCTGTTTTAATTGTCATATATCTGTAATGGTATACTTGTAATATATAGAGCCTAGAGAAAGGGTCCACTTTAAAACACAAGCTCTTCAGGCTTGATGCCAATGTAAAATTCTTATGTGACTCTAACCTAAGTCTGTCCAGCAAGGTAACTGGAATGACTTTAGAACTGTGTAGGTCTGTTTAGGAAAGTACTGACGACAGGTCCTTTTCTTAATCATTCTTCACTGTAGTGCGATTTTGGTTGGAGAGTTTGTATATGGTTTGTGACTGTAACCGGGTGTGGGTCCGTTTGTATATGTAAGTTGCTGGATCTGCAAAAGTGGGGGTGGCCCCTCCCCCCTCGCTCTATAGTTCCGGCACCCATGATGTAAATACTGATTGTTTAAAACAAAGTAATAAATATCTTCATGAAGAACGTAGACTATCAGGACCACAGTTTAAACAAGAACTGTCATACCAATAGTAAACATTTGATTTTTTATCAAGTTAAATAACATTTGACAAGCATTCCAAACTTCATTTTTCTGTCAACAATTAGTTGAAAAGGGCCTTAAGACAGTGAACTTCAAAATAAACAGATTTTACTAGCATTACATTTTCTTTGAAGAATAGAAAACAGAAAATATCTGTATACAGAAATCCCACTCTACTGAATGACCATCTGTTTTGTATAATGTTTTTAGAGAAGTACATTAATTATAAAGTTAGCAGACATCTGAAAAAGATACTCACCTTGAATTATATAAAATAGTGGGCCATACAACCACAGGATAGGTGAGACTTGACTCGTTTAGTGCAGGACCGACAAAGTTAACAATGAATTTAACAACTGAAACAATATTAGAACTTTAAATATTTCAGGCTAGTAACTAGCTAGATGAGATTTTGTGATGAATGAGTCACTTCCCTAAATGTCCATAGTTTGAACAAAATAACACCTTCATAAAACTGCCAAAAAATGTAAAGGACTGAACTAATACAAAATATTTAAAGACAGCAGCAAGTAGTTAAAGATGACTGAGCAAATGTAATCAAGACATTCCCTGAGATTCAGAAAAGACTTTCCTGCTTTAAAGGTTGTTTATGCACATTTATCAAGACCAAATGACATTCTTATATCATCTGAACGTTTTGAACAGTTGCAGTTGTGCTTTCAGTTCTTTTTCTGATGAACTGTATGGTTTTAAATCATCCACAAAAAGAAGATAAGAAGTTTTTACACTTTGTTGTTTCATGGGAACCAAAGTGTAGCCATGACCTAATCTGTTTAAGTAGACAGCTTAATGGGTTAAGAGCAACAAAAAAGAGCAGAAGTGACAAAGAGTCACCATGGAATACCCCCCCCCTTTGAATTTTTATCCCTGGAATAATAATTTGTCCTTTATCATGGCATAATTGCAAAGTGGTTTGCTACTGTTTCATGGTCACTGCAATGTAATCAATTAGCGTAGGGAGTATCTTACACATTTTTTAGCACTCTTTTATCCATGGATGTGGAATACTGTCTAATGCTTTTTTGTAGTCTACTCATGCCATACTTAAATTCTTCCCCTTTTCACAGTTCTCCATTATGACTAACAATGAATGATCCTTTGTTCTTTATGACTTTTTTTGTTACCCTTTTGTTCAGTTGCCATGATTGACTTTTCTTCTAAATGACTATAAACTCTGTTGGCATAAATTCCAGTGTATAGTTTATAAGTTGTTGGAAGGCAAGTTATCGATCTATAGTTTTTAGGATAGCTTGCAGGTTCACTCAAGTAGGAGTATTGTTTTTCCTGTTGATAACCAGGCTGGTGTTTGTCTGGGGTGCACACAAATAGTTTTACTCATGGCTAGATTTTCACTTAAAGATTTTAGTACTTTTAGCCAGAAGTTAGGTAGGCATCTAGGCCTTGGGTTTTCCAATTAAGAGCTTTTCTTATTTTTGTTTCAATCTCTCTGTCCATTACTTCGTCCCATTTCATATCCTGTACATTTGAACCCACCCCCCCAAAACATCTTTACTAAATTTACACATATGACAAAGGCACTCTTATATTTATGCAAATGGAAAACATACAAAATGAAATCACTTTAGTTGCAAACAGTTTACATCACAAACACCATTGAAACAACTCTAGTTGTAAACATTATACCTCACTTATAAACAATCCAGTCATTGTCAGTTAAGCATTATATCGTATTCAAATCCTGCCTCTTAAACCTCATTCCTGCTCTGCATATATTGTTCCCAAAATTCCCATTTTTCCTATACAGTTTGTTCCTTCCCTTTTCTAAAGATCTCAGTTCGAGTTGTTTTATCTCTATTACTATACTCGCTACTTCTAGTAAAGTTGGTCTAGACTTTTTATTTCCAACTTCTTATTATTTCTTTTAGTTCTTCTATCCACTCAGCATCTTTGTTATGTCCCACAGAATCTTCACAGACATTTCTCAAAAACGTGTCTATTTCTTCTTTTTTTGGTTGTGTTTCAATTTCTTTTGCCTTGTTTCCCATTTCTCTATAAAACCTTTATGGGCCATTAATCATTTGCTTATTTTGTACTTTTCCTTTATATTTATCTGCATATCTTCTATTTTTTCTGCCTGTGTTGATATTTTCAGTTTATTTGCGATAGTGCATGACAGATCCTGATCTGTTCTGTTACTGCACATTGCTTTTATCATGTCTATCGTTCTGTTGATCTGTTCCCTCCTCTGTACTCATCTAACAGTGATCCTTCTTCCCTTAAATTGCTTTACAGTTTTCTCTAATCAATACTTCCATGATGGCATTTGATTTCTCCCTTTCTCCCCTGTGTTTTTGTACTAAGACTGTATATGTTATCAATTTAGCTGCACAGTAACATATCCTATTTACTTCTGTTATACTGCATGGATCTCTATGAATAGTTAATTACTGTGTTTATCATGTATATCAAACATCTAACTTTTTGAGTTTTATTGACTTTCCGTAGTCTGTTTCTTTCATTGATATTAATAATTCTATCCATCTCTATTAAATCAAGAAACTCTTCTCTTGGAGATCATTTTCTTCTAAACTGAGTCCACATTCTTAGTTCTCTGTTTCCTGTGGGCCTTCTACAAAATGTTCCAGAGCGTCTTCCTGTGCCACATTCTCTTTAGTTTCATCACGTGTCATCCATTGCTTTCATATGAGAACTCCCTGGCCTATCACTCCACAACATTGACTATGCCAGAATTGCCACAGTTTCCCGTTCCTTCCCTTGCTGTGCAGCTCCAGCTTTTGTACTGGTTTCCTACTGAAGGCTCCGAAGTATCTTCATATAGCAACTGATCAGATGTTTCCCGCTCTGCTGGTTTCTCATTAATTTGGGGATCCATTGTTCTACCTTGTTGTGAAATGTATTATATTTTTTTACTCTAAATCCTTCACTTTGCAGGTAATCCATACCCTCAATTTTGATTTCTTTAACTTCTCCATTACTAATCCTCATTTCTAATTTTCCTCTGTTTCCTTATTTTTTGTATTGCAAAATGTTCCATATCTGGATGCCTTTGCTTATGCTTCTCTTCAAATATCTTTGGTGCTGCTCTTTTTGTATTGATTAGTTTTGCTTTCACCTTTGCATAAATCTCTTTTTCTTACCCATGTCCATATTCCTTCAGATATCTCCAGCTCCCCCTTTTTCTCCTGACTTGGGGGACAAATTGTTCCATCATGCTGTGTTGGACTTTCAACACTAAATCCTTCATTTTGCATGTATTCCATAATTTTAGCTTCTATTTTTTAACTTCTACTCTATTAATCTTCTGTTCTACATTCCCTCTTTGTGATCTTATTTTTTGTATCGTGAAAGTTTCCATATCTTGTTGCCTTTGCCTGTATTTCTCTTCAAATATCTGCGGGACTACTTTTTTATATTGATTATTTTAACTTTTACCTATAAATAAATATTGTACCATATCAGATCTCTCTCTTTCCCATGTCCATATTTCTTTTTTTATACCTTTCAAACATATATAGATTTTGTTTTTTATATTTTAGCATTTCTTTAGTTTGCTTCTTTTTCCAAATGGGCTAAGGTTTCTTGCTCTATATAATGTTTTTCATAAATCTGTTGTATTAATGAACCCATTATATTTCTTGGTGCAGCTTTTCCCATGTCTTTGAATATCAGATTTTTGCCATTACAACCATTAGCACTCCCAAATTAACTGATTAACACTGGCCGTGATAATCTCTTTAAATCCAAGAAATTGTCTTTGGGAAATTGGTAACCGGTGTACAAAATGATAAGAAACAGAAACAAATTACATTAAAGGAGAGTCCAATTAAATGAGTGACATAACATAAGTACAAATAGTACAAAACAGGCACAAAAGGAGAAACCAACAAAAAGAGTTACAACAACTGTACAAGTAATATTGACTTTTTAACAAACCAAATATCACCATCTCTTAATTTTGTTAATTATCTGCAAAGCATAAGTCAACTCTTCTATAAAATGGCTGGTTAGTTCACAAATCTTATTTTGGTTACAAGAAGAAAAGTAAAATACAGAGTAACTAGAATTTGCAGAACATAGCTCAAATCTTCAGTGTATAATCACATTCTGTTTTCATATATCCATCTAAATTATATAAACTTTCAGGAATGTAGTACTATTTTGATAACATGAAAGAAGCAAAAAAATGAACTCAAAGCCTTATTGATACCTTAACAGAATTATGTCTTTCTTTTTCTCTTTCGGTCTTTAAGTTACTAACTAGAACTTGTACAGGGATTTTCTATTAAATTACCTTTTAGGTGAAAAGAATGGTTCAGTCACTTGGTATTTGTATTATATTGATATTCCAAATTAATTTTCTTTCTGGATTTATTTTGTGACGATGCTGATGGATTCCTGCAATGTTAAGATAAAGTTTAAAACGATGGGTGTGAGGCAGAATGATTGCATTTCATTCAAACTAGGAAAAAAGAAAGGAATCAAACATCTTAAATGTAAATACCACCTACGTCATTTGAAGAAAAGGAGGAGCAAGTCTTATTATGAAGAAATTCACAAACACCAACAACAAACAGTGGCAGGATCCAGAAACGGCAACTAATCCAACTTTATTCACTTACACAACCACAATTAGCACCTTTGTCTGTGATAAGTGGACTTCATCAAATGAAATACACTTAATATTCCACCATATTTAAAACTCATCCCATCATGTGACTTCCAGTGTATCACACTTAAAGAGCTCACACACAAGATTTATTATGAAGAGAAAGTGGACTATCTATTCATTTAAATGAGCAAAACATAAATATTTTAAAAAGTCACATAAACTCAGGTGGTCAATGCCATCTGAAAAAGCTAACCAAGACAGTAGACCAAAATATAAAATCTTCTTTATGTATAAGAGACATTACAGTAGGTTAGTTATGACATCAGTTTGCTGTGTGCCCCTTTTCAGGCAGTACATTTCTGTTACACATTATACATTGTACAGCATAACTCCACCTTTATCCACCTCAGAAATTATAATAGAATGTGATTTTATTGCAGTTATTAGTCCAGTATTAGATAAATCTTTTAACATGATCACCTTTTCTCAAAAACCTTACAAGCTTCTAAATATTATTCCTAAACATGTAGAAATAATATACTGCTGGGGAAAAATATAAAGAATCTATATATTTAGATAAAACAATTGACTTAGAATTTTGCCAATCATTCAACAGTAATTTGAAGTAAAAATGGACGTGATGTTATTGCCTCGAGTTACATACAATTTCACAACTACTGAATTTAAGAGTTTATAGCTAAAAAAAGATAACATTTAGTAGTCAGATTGAAACTTTTAAAACTGAAATGTTGGAATATATTTACACAGGCCTGATTACAGACAGACAGCACGTAGAATAAATCCAAAGAAATTCACTACATAGTGTTAAGTAGGCAAATCTCTTTAATAAAGTGTAAAACATGCTTTGAAAACTGATAACTCCAAATTAACTTTTAATAGAATTATTACAGAATTTTTAATTTTTAATGTCAACAATTTTGAAAGATTTCTGTCCCTCCAAAAATTAAGGAAGCTATTGTATTTATATAAGAAATAAGTGGTGGTGGTGCTGCGGTAGCATTGTCGCCTCACAGCAAGACGTTGTCCCGTTTAATTCTCAGCTAGAGCTTCTTCTGTGTGGAGACATGCATGAATGGGCGTACCTTCGTTGAAGGTTATGCATCAGGGCTGGCAACTCTGCATGTAAAAATCTACTGCCAATCATTAGTGGACCGGAGTTCCGCTGTGGTGACCCCTAACCGGGAAAAGCCGAAAGACACAACGAGCTGATAACAAGAATTGTTAAGATGTATAATGCTTCCTAAGTACTTTCAAGATGAATTTTGTCCTTATAAACAAACATATATATGTGTGTGTGTGTGTATATATATATATACACACACACAAATATTGGACAGGATTTAGAAATAGTGTCTTGAATTGCATGGGGATGCTTTGTGATCTAAACCACTTAAGAGTATCCTGCACAAGTCATAAATGGATCTGTTTATAATGGACTAGGAACACTGCATACTGCATGTCTGGAGGTGTCATGAACATGTGAAATATGACTTACATCATGCATCACTTGCCGGGACTTAAAAGGATTTATAGGTGATGGGAAGGGTTATGGTCCTATAAACCAAACCACTGACCACAATTAACGTATTATGTCATCAACTGAAATATAAGAAATAGGGAGTTATGGACTCAAGATATGCACTGCAGCCACCATTTTGCTTGTGATAAGACAACTGCCCTTCAAAGCATATAGCAAATGCGCATTACTGCTTTGGATTATGTCCAGCACTTGCCACAACCGAATAAGCAGATCAGAGTTATAATCATTGGTTTCCAAGGATTTTAGCCACCTTGTTGACAGACAAATGTCTTGCAGTACATTCTTACCAATGCCAATAGAATTAGAGACTTGGGCAATGATTTAAACACACACACAGACATATACAGTTTTCCAGGGCTCCCTTTTGTAATTTTGACATCTGTAATTGAAAGTCTGGAAATACGCACATACATCATAGGGAAAGTGAGGGAGAAGAGGACATTTAGAAAAATCACTGTATTCATTTTAAATTATTTTTGCAGGGTACAAGCCCCTGTTCCCTTACACCCCTAATACTAAACTGTGATAATGCTGCAGATCAGAAAAAAGGGAATGCTTAGTAATTCATAACACTTTCACACATTTAGTCCTTCTCTTCTGGACATGCTTATAAACATCTCAGAATTCCAAACTGTTCTTATTTTCTTAAGGAAATAATGGCAATTCTTCTGTGCCAGTACTCCTCCTTTTATGTCTGTGCTGCCAGTCACTATAACAATCACAAACACCAAGTGCATACCTGCTCTCTAAAATACATCACCCATGATATAACCTGAAAAAAAACACCTTTCAAAAGGAAGATGAAACCCAATAATCAGTTAAGTGCAAAAATGTGAAATACATTTAGTTGTAGTTAACAGTTTTATGTTGGCATCTCCTCTTTAAAAATCTTTAATTGTATTAATCCCTGTGTAAGCATACACTTTTCAGTGCACATTTTTCAATTCTGTTGACTAGTTTATACAACTATGCAAAGTAAAATATTTTTACTAATTAAGAAATGTACTTCAGTGGAGAAGAAACACTTAAATTTCAAATGATTTAAAATGGTATTTAAAACCAATTTGTAGAAAAAAATAAAATAAAATAAAATACAATTTAAATAATTTGAAATTTAAGTGTATATTTTGTTTCCATCATCATACATATATATATATATATATATATATATATATATATATATACATATATATATATATATATATATATATATATATATATATATATATATATTTATTTTTATTCATATATTTTTTTTTTCTGGTTCTCTTTTTTCCACTTTATTCAAAATGATGGTAATAACAATACTAACTAATTATACAATTATATAGGTTTTTAGGGTTCTTGTACACAGATCTGAAGAAGTCTAGAAGGACGAAAGCGATCTTTGTTAACAATAGGTTATGAAAATAGAAACTGATTTTTACATGCAAAATGTTTATGTATATATTTATATATAATTTTTGATCGCAAAATGAACTAAGGTTGATATATTTCCAGCCATGTAGTATATTGCCTTGTATAAAATCACAGACTTAATAATCTACTTAATAATTTGGTTAAATAAGATGTACCATTAAAGTACATTAGGGCTATATATTATTATGACAGCTACTAGGTAGGGCAGGATTAGATCGAATGTCACAGTGATGGGGGAAGGGATGTGAATTTAACATATGTACCAATAACACTTTGTTTTACAGCACAATACACCACTCCTATGCCTGGTAAAAAGTATATATATATATTTAGAAAGCTTGTGAGGAAATTATTACTCTATTTTTGTTTTACTTGGATCGCTTGTCTGTGTACTTAATAAAGGATTTTCGTCTGGAAACAGACTGCCTGCCTTGCTTGGACTATTTTCGAATACTTAGTAATGCTGTAGAGTTATATATTTTCTATTATTACTTTTTGACTTGACGAGTTTACGTTCACTGCTTCTACTACTATTGTCTGATCTGATTAATATACAGTGATTAACTAGAAATATATGGACTGAAAATCTTCCACACAGAGAAGTTTCTTACACTGTTTTGTTTTTAGACCCACTACACTTTAGTGGGTTGTTTTGAGACTTCGGGGATACCACAGAGATTACTTGTTTAAAGTATTAATTTACTAACACGTGTTTAGTTATATATAAATGGAAAGGTATCCACCATTTATTTTTTGAGACAAATGTCAGGGCAGAGAAAGTTTGTTCAGCTCCCTAACATTTTTTTTCCATGCTTCTAATCATCAGCTTACCTGGTGCTTCTCCTCACTCACTAGGACAGTTTACCCATTCTCAACTCTTCCAATCTTCTCTAATATTAGGGATTGGGCCAGAGAGGAGACGGATGTGCCCCTGGACAGTGTCATACTACTGCTGCTGTAGGTTTCTCCATTAACCTTTATCCCTAAACATGTCCTGCAGTGTCCTGAGGATGGGCTGTGCAAGGTGGAGCAGTGCTCATTTGCACATCACTTTTTCAAGCTGCTGATGCCAGCAGACTTTCCTTCCCACCACCAGCAGCAGCAGGATTCAGTGGTTACTTCCAGTAGGGAATGTGAATCATTTTGTGTGAGCTGGACACATGCTCCTACCCTCCACCTTCATCAGGATGGACATGCCTATCTTTGCCTACCAGTGCCTCAGACGACTGAGCACTAATCAAACCTGGGTTACTTTGACCATAGATATTCTATCTATGCCATGTCACTGGTGTTAACTATATAGAATTTGAATGCAGCTCCAGACTGCTCTCACAATACCTGGGTTTAGTGCATTCTCTCCCTTTCTTCACATTCAGGAAGAAAACACATGTTAAATGCAGAGAGTGAAAATCCAGGTTAATTGTGTGGTAACATTTTAACTAAGACAACTTTAGTTCTCCTTGCTATTAGGAATATGTGGCTTGTTCTCTATACCTTCCTTATATTAAAGTTCTTCCTACAGCAACAGGGCATGGTTCTTTATTCCCACTGTGTATACATCTTATAGTTTGTTGACGTCATTCTGATTTGGAAAGAAAAAAACATTACATTCAGTGATGGTTTTTATCTTTCAGAACACAGGGAAACCAACCACATGGATATTCTGCTTAGTGACATGGAAGAAATGTTCAGTTTAGTGAGACCATTAAAACAACAACATTTGAAATTGGATACTCTTGTTGGTCTTACAGTATATCATGTTTGTTTGCTGTTTTTTTTTTTTTTTTACCTCTTAATTTTTATTCAGCATTTATGCCTTATGAGGTTGTGTCCTTTAGGCACCATCCTTGACAACATGACCTTCACATAAGCTATTTCTGAAAGTTGTTTTGTAGGTAAAAAATTAAAAAAATCAATTTCTTCCCCTTGTGGCACTTGAATTTATTGAGTACCTCTGTCAGTCACCCCAATTCTTCAGCTATGCAGGTCTCTGACCTATATGCCACGATGTATGCTCTTTTTGTATAAATTTCCATACATATAATGTACCTTTCTTTGAAAATCCACATATTATATTTAAATGCATGTCTGATGTGCCTTTTAATCAGATGTTCTGCATGGTGTACCTAGTACAGCAAATGTAAACCAGGAACAAAGATGTTAAGGAGTCTGATCAGCTCTTTAGTTTTTTTTTTCTTTATGAATCAAGGACTCTTTTAGGTAAACAGATAATTTTGGGTATTTGTAATGGGTTCTATAATGATTCAATCTAACTCTTCCATTTCCCTAATGCTAGTATCATTTTTCCTTCCACCACCTACTTATAAGCCTGCACTACTGCTACACGGATACGTAGATAATTCCATCTATCTTAACAGAAAATCCCATTTCTATATGTTAACAGACCTTAGCGCCGCTGTACTATTCCCTTACTCCTACATTAAACTTGCACACTACAGTGCTACTAATTAACCTGCTTTATATTTAAATCCAGTTGTGCTTCCCTAATACTGTTAGTAACACAGCTTCATGTACATAGGTCACATTATTTTCCTGCTTTGCTTATTATATATGTTACAACAATGTTTTGTTTAAATATATATGCAATGCTTTTTATAGATGTCCTTCTTTGTGTATATATATATATATATATATATATATATATATATATATATATATATATATATATGCCTCTGACCTGAATAAATAAATAGATAAAGAATGATCCTGTTAGACCTCATTTGACTGGTAGGATAGCAGTTTCATCAGCCTTTTTTAGAGGAATGCCTGCTAGCAAGATCCTTGGAGTAATTTTACAAAACTTTACAAACTGGATTAAAAGTCCATAACTGGGTCAACATTTTCCTACAGTTGTTTTACAAGGAAAATTCACTGATTTATATAATTATATTTTAGATGTATAGCTTATTTTATCTTTGTGTAATAAATGTTAATAGAAAGAGATGAAGAAATCTTAAGGAAGGGTTATGATAGTCAGCAAAGCAAATAATTTCTATATCTGCAATATCAGTTACCTTCTTTCATCCTCTTTTAGTTGTTATTATGGTAATTGCTGATAGGTATGGTTGATTTTTATGGATGTTACATTGATGTTGTGCAAATAACACTGAATTAAGGACAGAATCATTTTATTTTGTCTTCCCTGATGCCTTGTAGAATTGCTAGATGGCATACTTGGTATACAGTATGGTCACTATGAGATGATGAATGAGTCTTCTGTATACAAAAGGACAGTATTTAGAAAACACTTATGCAGCTAGATTCACTCTTTCATGATGTGGTCTTGGGCATATTAGCAGCTGTATAGCTTTCACATGACCAACAGATTAGTAAAACCTATACTGATGATTTCTAAAACAATTTAACAAAACACAGCAGATAATATTTCTGACTGTAATCCTCTTTTGATACATTGCTGGAGATGGCAATGGGGGTTGACATACTGACATGTATACGTGTCCTGAATGCATTATCCTTGTTGTGTACTAACATTCTCAGTTTGTGAATTGTGTTGAGGTTTGTCGCAGAACATTAGGTTAGACATGATGTTCAGTAATTTAGTGAGGAGCAAACATCCTCCTCTGGGAATGACTACTAGTTAGTATAGCCAGATTCTGGTGGCATTGCATGGAAAATGTCTGAAGCCAGATGGAAACCTTGAAAAATGTAAGTCATATACCTTCTGTTATGTTGAATTCCTCACACAGCTGTGAGTGCCTTATATAAACATACGCTATTACAGCCAAAAGACCAGCTTCATCTTATTTTGAGAAAATGAGGATGTGGGATCTGAAACTTTCAGTCTGAATCTGTGTATGTGTGTGTGTGTTTGAGCGCGCACGTGTGTTTTTTAACTAGAATGATGACTCAATAAATTAAATAAGCAGACCAATTAGTAAGGTGTTCTTTGGACCACACATTATCTTTAACGTGTTATCTCATGAGCTATAAACAAGCCTAATGGAAAAAGTGATTTTTTTTTTCAGATCAGGAAATTAACTTTCATATGATCTGAACTTATATTCTTTATGAAGCCTTGTTGCTCTGATAATCTACTGTTCTTGTTTCTGGTCTTACTGCTGGAGTCTGTTACTGGAAGAAAAAAGTGCCTTGCAAACCACAACTCATTTTTAACAGGACTGGACTGAACATAATTATTTTGAGTAACACATACTCTGGGAAGAAGAGACTGAAGGTTGAAATAATAGAGTTATGTGGTCAACAAGAGCTGAAGAGCAGAACCATTGCCTTTTTCAAGGTTACATTACTTCAGTAGATGTCAAATGGTTTGTATATATTTTTTTGCTTCTCTTAAATTATTGGTAGCATGAAGATTTCCTTTTAGTAGCTTTCTTCACTTTATTGAATCATCTTGTCCTTAACTACAGCAAAAAGCCCTGGAATACATTTCAGTAAGTTCAGTTGAGATTGGCCTGTCTTCCCAGAAAAAGTGAAACAAACATTAGGCAGTATCAAATTTAGTGTGTAGGCCAGCAGTTCAGATGGACAATACCTACTGGCAACAGGGTCTATATTATAACAACGAATGATCAAATGATCGAACGTTGTTATATTGAACTCAAAAGTTTGAATTCACAACACATCAAACTACCAGAACAGCGATTTTTTTCCCCCAAAAAAACACTGTTCCAAAATAAATAAATAAATAAATAAATCACACTCATTCAAACATTACATAAAGTGGGGGGCTTTGCCCCCCACCCACCCCCAATCTGGGGGGGCTGTGCCCCCTACTTAAATATATCAACTCTAAGATCGTACTATAGTGCTGAAAACGGCAAAGTGATGGAAGTGGTCAAGCGACTTCTTTCCCAGGGAAAGAATTTGCTTATATGCCGCTTCGTCATTTTGCGTTTTTGACATTTGAAGTTCGACCAAGACGCATTTGACAAAATGTGTCTTCGATCTTCTGATAGGAACCCTGGAAACATTGGCCAAGTTAGAATGATGATTATTTGCTGGACAGCTAGTGGGGAGATTAAGAGTGAATAGACAAAAGGGATTTGATACAGCATAAGAAATAAATAATAAGATTAGGAGGTGTCAGCTTAAAGGTAGGTCAAGTTTTTTTTTTTTTTTTTTTTTTTTTAAGAATAAGGAAAAAGCAAATATAGTTTTACTGAATTCTATAGTTCCATAATTTAAACAGAAGTGCTTTGGAATGTAAAGATTTTATGGATACTTTGCATTTATGGTGTCTATTAAAAGTTGTCAAAAATAATGTAACGGAGCTCATATAGCTGAAAATAAAAATCCTCAAACCTAAAATTTATAAACATGCATGCAATACAATGCACATATTATGTACAGTATATAGTTTAAAGGTGAAGAGGTAAACCTTTGCTCTTTCACCAGTTCACCTATTAATGCAGACACCTCACGTTTAGGGCACAATGTGCCACATGCCTCATAACCCTACACAAACTAAGTAACTCTAACCTTTCTTTAACTCAGACCTAAGCATAATCCTAATGCAAATTAACTATAATTCTAAACATAAAACTAACCTTAAACTTAATTCTTATTCTAATCCTGTCTTTCTACTTGATGCAATCCTAAACCTGAGCCTAACATAATACTAAAGCTAAACCTTACAAACTCCAATGGTAAACTGACAATATCTTGAATCCTTGCTATCAACACAAAAATCATTAACATATGCAAGTGACATTTCATTCAAATGTTACATTTGCATAAAAAAAATTCATCTATAAAGAGATTTAACCAAACTGTCCTGTAGCAAGTAATCTGATCCTGAGTATTTCTCTTCTATAGGGAAGGCTGTGTGCAGTTAAAAATTATAGTGCTAATATGATTTAGAAACTATATGGCTGACTTGTGTAATACTGCAGCATTAATACTTTAGAAAGTATAAACTCTGAAGAGAATATCCAGATACCGAATGCAACATCATACCAGTTAATGAAGGTGCAGAGAAAGTAATCAAATTTTCATTTCTAACACATACTTTATCCTGCTCAGAGATGCAGGGTATGAGAGTCTGTCCTAGAAAAATTTTAGGGGGAATTTTTACTGTTATACCAGTTTGGCTAGGGTTATAAGAAATCCATTATTCTTTATCAATAACAGTCACTGGAGTTATAACATCGAACAGAACTGCCAGAAGAATGGATAGATGCGACCGAGGTTTGCTCTTTTTCCCATATAAATGCATACTACTTACCACATGACAGTGAATCAAAGTGGTTGGTGGGAAGAAAGAACCACAACTTTCTATTATTTTGGTGTCAAAGAAGAGCATTCAACTTTTTAAACTGCAAGCTCTGCTGAGAAGTACAATGTTTCTGTGCACATACACAAGATTTCTTGTTTAAATAGGTTGTGGCAAGTTAAATTCTCAACAATCGGCAATGCCAAGTACAATATACAAAATTGTTATATTTTGGCTATTGCTTTTTGAAAAGCAAAATGAAAGTGTAAAAATGTCTGCAATATCTAAATTAGTGCCTGAAAAAAAAGAGTGTAAAATTATAACATATTCATGTTTTATCTTGCTGGTTTAGTTAATGTGTTAATTCAGAATAGTCTATTGCTGGTTTCTTGCTGTGACTGCATTTGTTTCAATCAGTTGTACTGAATACACAATAGGCACGCTTTATGGTGTTACTAACTTTATTGCTTATTATGCACTAATGGAAACAAAACCTAACCGTAAATGGAGTATTCAAAACTCCTAGGCAACATTACATCATTAAAAGGGAAGCAATCTTTTATGACTTCATTAGGTCTGAACAGCACTACAAAATTCAGACAAAGTATTGCAATGACGTTCTGATATCTGCAGTCTAACAAAATTAATTCTGTAATCCTGCTGTAAGTTAAATAAATGGGCAGTGTCCACATCACGGTATGGTTATGTTACAGTTGTACAAGTTATTTTGAATCCTCCATAAATAGATTATAACTTAGCATGATACAAATGGTCGAATCTGTGTTTCCATATACAATGAATTTCCTGTATGAAGTCTAAGAATTGTCTTTTTTCTGGTCACTTAAGAAAAAAAAGGTACGTGTCCATCAGTGGTTTTTCAGTATCAGTGTTCCCAGAGAATGTAAAGAATAAGTGGGTCCCAAGCCACATCACCAGATCACTGAGATATCATTAATAACTTCATGGTTAGAGGGCATCTGAAGTTAGTCCATAGTTTCCTTCAGCTCTCAAACGTGTGAGGAAATAAAGAAATGAAGTAAGGACCATGCCGTATACCTTGAAACAGAAAGAAAAAGGATGAAAGAAATGTTAGTGTGCGTCACAAAACTGAAAACACACACACACACACACACGCACACATAGTAGCATGAAGTATTTAACTTTTAAAAGACATTTTAAGATTCTTCAGTGATCGAAGAAGTGATTAGAAATCCTTTCCAAATCTAGACCCTTGCCTTAACAGAAACACTAATGAAAATGTAATGATCATGAACCATAATACAAAGGATTATGCGACATTCATATGTTATATGTGGCACTGATGGTGAATCGTATTGTTTCATTTTATTAGATCAATCTCAGTCACTAATAAACTCTACATTCTATAAAGCTATTTAATGCATTAATCAGATGACAAACGGCAATAAAACACACACTTTTAATAAAATAAAAATAACCGGTAAGCGCTTTCATTCATATAGAACTTCTTCAGACCTGGTTGCACCACATACAAACCTCACATTTATATGCTAATTAAATCACATGATTAAATCTATTTACTTACTTAGTATTCATTGACTGTGTTAGTCTCACTAGGCTGGTGGGATCCTTTCATGGAAGACCTAAGATTGTACTTGCACTCACTAGGGAAAATGTGGCCAGAAGACCAGGTAACTTCCCTACTTTTCGATACGTGTCATTGGATCTTTTATATCCATCTGAGCAGCCATAAACTCATACAAATGGGACTTTGGTCATAACATCTCTTTTGAAAGACAGCTTTACCATCTAGGTTTGGGAAGGTGCAGTGGTTTGTATGAGTTAAAAATGTTTTAATCTGAAGATAGTGTAATGGGATGCAATATATGCTTATTTCTGGTTAATATGGGATAAGGCAGAAAATTCTGACTCAGACACTTATGTGATACTTGTGTTCTGTTGCTGTCTATAGTGGTACTGGCCATTCTTAACATGAACTCCTAATTTTTGTTTGTTTACTGCTGTACCAACCAACTACCTTAGGGTGCTTTGTTTTATATGTGCTAAACATTGTGATAGTTTGAATGTCCTCAAAGAAGCTTTCTTCCCTGGGTCCAATCCAAAAGCAGACAGCCAAAGAAAGATTATCTACCTTCTAAAGTATAACAGATAAACAAAAAACATATCAATGGACCAATCAATCAATTCGAAAATAGATTTACTCAGCAACAGGGAATAGGACTAAAATCGGAACATTCTTTGCTATACTGTCACAAAGCCTTTTCACCTGCAGCGTAAAACAACCACTTGATTAATGAACACCAAAGTAGATTTCAACAGATGTATTTCAGTTAGGTGTTAAATTTATTTACAGACAAGTAACATTCTGAAATATTCACACAGAAATGCTTAAAATACACTTGGTATTGTGCAAACAGGTAATAAAGTAACACCTAACTAGAACAAACGGAGTGAATCAAATTAGGAAGCGTAACACAGGTAAAAAAAAGGAATTTTTAAAATACAGAAATGATTGGGGTTATGACAATTATGGTTGAGCATGAGGAAATGCAAGTTAACAAAGATTAATGATTAATATACAACTGCAGATGTAAAGGATTGCAGAAGCAAAGGTACATTAACAGAACAAAAACATAAGCAGCTTTAGTGTATACCTCTCAAACCTATTCACATAATTTAACACCATAACAATGGATACCACCCTGGAGAAGTGTAGCTGTTGAGATGCAGAGGTGAATTGCAGGTGTGCAAATCTAGACCATAAGGAAGAGGCAGGCATCCTACAGCTTCTCTGAATGGGGTTTATAGTTTTCAGAAATAGCACTGTGATAGCACTGTGATCTTGAAATGAATGAAGTCAGCAGGCCACAATATTTTCTAAGTGCAGGACAGAAAAATGAAAAAGACAGCAATTGTGATGTCTGAAATGATGACATGAATAAAGAAGACTGAGGACCCATTTCTTTAAATGAATAAACATGATTTATTTAAAAAGAAGGGAAGCAGGGAAGATTCATTCAGTGCTGTGTTAGAGGAATGAGGTATGGATCCTAAAACAGTTTAAAGTCAGTTGGTGGTGGTGACATTGTACCAGAGACACTTACAAGCTGATAGTATAGAGTGACAGCTTCTGTCAACCTAGAGAATTCACCATGAAAATGAATTAAAGTTATCATATATCTGAGGAGAAAGTAGTAGTTTAAATAGATACATTGTTTTTGCTATTACAAAGGGAGGAGGTGATAGAACTGAATGGCTTGCAGACCCAAGTTAACCAGCAAGGAGGAGTCCTGGAAGAACAGAAAATGGTGCAGTAGGTTGAAAAGAAATGAAAGAAACAGCTGCTACTCTGATGCAAATACCACATCACAAGTATTTGTTTGGATATGGGGAGGGAAGCATTAATCCTAGATGAATATGAACTTCCCCTCAAAGCAAGAAAACAATTGAATTTATATAAAATAAAAGGAAACCAAACCAACATGGCAGAGTAAAATATACATGGCAGAGAGTTTGGACATTAAGTCTGACTATAATCCTTGCGGCTCGGGAATGGTTAAATGTTTTGACTGTTATAATAAGTTATTGAATGTGAAAGATAATCTATTTTTGAGCCTGAATTATTGGACAATTCAAGGAACACTAAAGAGGCATGTGAGAATATGGATCAGTTCTAAGGTGAACTGAAATATCTGGAGAACAAATTGTATGAAATGAATCAAGTGATGGAAGCTTATCTGCGCCATAGGATAATTCTCAGAGGACTTTGCATTTATAAAATACTTACCTATGTTGATGAGTTCCCCGAGCTCTTAAACAATGGGAAGCACTTAACACTGAACAAGGTTTTAACTATTTGAAATTAATTAACTTTTTTAAACCAATGGAGTTGGAACTTTATGAAACTGTTAATGCTTTGTTACATAAGATGAGAACCACATATGTTACACATTTATGTTTATTGAAACTGGATGATTTATGCAACAATATTCATACTTATTAAATCAGGCTACCTCAACAGAAACAGTGGAAAATTGAGCATAAGATCAATGATTTTAAATTGGTCATATATTTGTATGGCCCCAGGGAGCCTCCAATGGTACTGAAAGAACTGATACGACGAATGCTACATATAATTTAATTGAGAGTGCTTCTAATGTAGCTTCCATTAATATATCCGAAGAACATTACCTCCAGTTCTTTAGATCTTGAAGCTCATAAGAAGACTATGGTACTGTTGCCTCTATATCTATGGTGTACCCATCCCCTTTTTCCATGACAAAATTTTCAGTGCTACCCGTAGCTTTAAGAACTCAGGATGCCTCGAGGGGAGCATTCGCAGAGCAGAGGGAGATTAAAATGGAAAGCATCCATGGAACATTAGAACAACAAAGCAAAGATAATGATAAACTGACTTGAGTTTATAACATCTCCTCAGCTAAATGGACTCAAGTAGAATTTTCTTTGTTGAACAAAGGACTTTCTTTTATACCCATAAAAGGATCTGAGTAAATGGATGTCATTTTGGATTTGCATATGTTTGCTAGAAGGGCTAGGTTACAGTCTATGTTCCCACTGAACAATGTGAATGATTCTACTAAGGTATTATGTGCAGCTAGCACTTTTAATCCTGTTCTTTGCTCTACACAGTAAAAGTGTATGAGTCAAACATATATGAGATATGTAATAATCCATGTCCAGGTAGATATTATAATGTAACTAGTGATAACCAATTGCTCTAAAACAACTGAAAGGAAACACCAGGGTACATATATGACTGGCTGATAAAGGTGTTGTGGTCATTGTGATGGACAATTCATTTTATTTAGATGCTATGCATCAACATTTATCTGACTTAGAGACCTATTTATGTATTTCTAAGACCCAGATTGAAAAGAATTATATGTAGTGTACTTAATGAGCTATATGATTTACTTATGAATCAATTAATAACTTATGAACAATATAATTTCTTACTTACCAACAAGCCAACCATATACATGAGTTTCCTGAAATTCACAAGAGCTTAGAGAGATTTCCCATGCATCCCATTGTTTCTGGTAATGGCTGGATAACTCAATATTTATCAGCATTTATGGAAGATAAACTTTAACCAGTCTTAGCTAAATCTCCATCAGTCCTGAGGGATACTGAACATTTTCTGAATTCTTTATTTATTGTGTTAGTCAATGCACTGATATCTCAGATTGTATATTAGTGACAATGGATGTACAAACGTTGTTCACTATTATCCCCAATATGGAGGGAGTAGGTTTAGTTTCTTTCACATCATAGCAATTATCCCCATAATACTAGCTCAGTAATATGTATGTTTCTAGATTTAATATTAGAAAATAATTTTTTGTTTTTGAAAAAGAATATCATGTTCAACAAAGAGGAGTTACAATGGCTACGATTTGTGCCAACAGTTATGCCACCTTAGTGTTGGAGCAATGGGAGCAGAATTATGTTCTTAAGTCACATATGTATACATCTTCCATCAAGTATTATGGTAGGTTTGTGGATGACTTTTTTTTTTTCACTTTGGAATGGTTGGTGTCAGACTTGCATGGACTTGTATAATATTTGGAAATAGCACCACTTTTTTAAGATTTACTGTTAACTTTTCTTTTGATAGCATTGAGTTTCTTGATGCATGTCTTCCTAAATCTAAAGATGACCATCTTAATACTACTTTACTCAGAAAACCATGTTGGAAGAATGGTCTTTTATATTGTAGCATTATGCACCCTAATCATATATATTCTAGCATTGTTCTGGAACAATCCAAGAGGCTATCTAGACTTTATACAAATGATGCACAATTGAATACTTCTTTGAGAAGGTTGCATCAAAATGTTATTGATAGAGGCTATTCTACAGCTGAACTTAATGGGTTACCTAGTGATGCTGGTTTATTACGGGAACAAGGAGCCCATCCCTATTTTTCCTCTGTTAGAGGAACATATAGAAATACCAAACACTGATGACAAGATCAACTAAGATAGTTTTTATCTGTTGCAATAATATTAGCTTGATTTGTGATGTAGTAAGAAATAATTGGCCCATCTTAATGACTGATGATAGCCTTTGGAGTGTAAGGGCAATAATCCTAATTTAATTTTCAAAAACAATCATTCTCTAAAATGTCAGCTTTGTTATAGATGCAAAAGCATTATAGGAACTTTTAGAAGTGTTTATGATATGTTGGGTACATATCCATGTCTTCCCTGTAAAGCTTGTAGTTTTATTTCTAAAATCAAATCTTTTATCCATCCTGTTACAAGCAAAAAAATTATTCCAAGGTTTTATGCATATTATTGTAGCAGTAATTTAGTACATCTTGCAATCTGTCAGAAATGCAGTGGATTCTATGTGAGCAAGACAACTTGTCATTTTAAAGAAAGCATTTTACAACATGTTAGCGACATTTGTACAGGTAATACCTGTAATGCCCTAATACAACATATTGCCAATAATACTCATTAATTTTTTTTATTTTTAGTATTGCAATTAGTTTGTAATGATAAACATGTAGGTGACTTAGCCAATAGGTTAGAAATGGCTAAACTTAAATGGATAGTAGCCTTGAGAGCTCATAGAACACAGGGTTTAAATGTTAATATACCTTTAAAACCAGCTCTAAAGGCTCATAGATTGTGTAACTAATTGCATGAAGTATTTTACTATTCAGATGAAATGTTTGATTACAAATTGTTGTTAGTATATATATATATATATATATATATATATATATATATATATATATATATATATATATATTTGTGTGGTTATAACTGATTTTATGGTCTGATGAAGCAGGTGTTCTCCACAAAAGCATTTACACTCTGCCGTGTTGGTTTGGTTTCCTTTTATTTTATTTGTTCTTCAGAGTTTGGAGTTAAACAACCTTTATCCTAGAGGTCTTACTTGTTCATTTGTAAGCAATAAAGTATGATAAATGGAAGAATGCATTGCAAGTATTTTATCATTTCTTCGAGACCTTAGTTTTATCTACAATTCAAATCGAGAGTGAAAACCTTAAATGTGATCTTGTGGTTGCTGTAACCAGCAAATTTAAAATTAGAGGGACAGTGTTTGGTATGACACTTCTCATTGTAACTTAATATGGAAACCTGGATAATGGCCAAGTGGACTGGGTTATGCTGACAATAAAGGAAAGTAAGGCTGCAACCAGAAAGCTTAAAATTAGAGGAGCAGTGTTAGGTGTGGCCTTTCCCATTGTTTCTCAGTAAAGAAGCCTGGCCAGCTTCCAGGTGGTCTGAAGCATACCTTTCAAAATCTCTGCTCAAGAATTCTGGACAAAGCCAAAAAATAATTATGTGAAAAAACCCAAAAGGGACAACTTTTACATTTTATTCTAACTCTCTTAGAAAGTTAATAAAACAACAAGTTCTGCATCAGCATGCATTTTCTGAGTAATAAGTACTATAAAACTCAAATATTGGCATTACTGACCATCTGTAATCCTTAGTGATTTACCAGAAAATCAAAAAAAAAAAAAATATGAGGGGCTGGGTTAAAATACAAAACAAAATTAGGGACATTCTGCAAAATTAGAGGCTGTTGAGGGATATTGGTTTGGTTCTGTTTGCAAGAAAGATATGCAAGGACAAACCCGAAGAATAGGGCAGAATACGATAATTTCCCACAGTACAAACTGTCCACTTATTGTAAATGTGATCTTGAAATGAATCGCATTCTGGGTGTTGGAAGGATGCAAGATAAAACTAATGCAGCAAATTCTAAAACTTTTTTTTTTTTTTGCAGAAAACTTCATCCAGAAACTGTTAGAGTGGGGGACAGTGAGACTGCTGTACCTCAGAATAAGATAACTTTTCTGAAACAGAGGAAGTCCTCATTTACCTTCCATCTACAGCACACATTGATTGCAGTTTAGAAAGTTGATCACTAAGGTGCTGCATTTTTGCCTGGCACCCTACTTATGTATGTATAATAATATAGCATGCTCAGTAGTAATGTTTTTTTTTTTTTTAGTTAAAATATATATGTATGTATGTATGTTTTCATTAGATTATTCCTTATGCTATGTGACATACTGCCAGAAATACTGAAGTCAACAGAGCAAGTGTTACATTGTTCAGTATTTAAACTTTCTTCCTTACAATGTCAAGGTCCACATTTCAATCCTGACCAATGGTCACGTTTTATGTGGATTTTGCATTTTCACCTCATGTCTGCTTAGTTTTCTTTCACAGGTAGGCCCTACTCTAGTTTCTTTCTCTCCTTTTAAAAACATGCTGTCTGGTACTTTAAATTTTCCATATATGTTGCATTTACTCTTGCTCTATTGTCTGGACAGCTTCATGTTTGAAAATGTCCCAGACAGACTAGTTCATTTAAATGTCCAGCAGATTAATAAATGTAAAAATATTACATAAAGAAAATCCATAATATGGGCAACTGCCTATAATGTTCAGGGGTGTAAGATGATGAGCAGAATATATTTGCCAAAGTATCAAATGTTTAATACAGTCGTAGTTTTTCCTCTCTAGCGTTCTGCTATAATCAAAGACAATCTTGCTGTGCCTTTTGTTTTAGACATTAGCTTATCTTCATAAAAGCTTGATGTATTTTACTTGTATATTATTTTTCTACTGAGTTAAGATGGTTTGTGGATGACGTGTATCATCTTATGCTGACTGTTTATTGTGCCACCATGGTGGCTTATTCTTTATAGTGCTAGTATATTTATAGCTCATTTTTATATATACTTCAATATCATCAATAGTTTTATAAATATCTTGTTGTGTGACATATACTGGACATGAAAAATGTACCTTAGTCTGTGTTACCAAGGACTATATTTGTGCAGCTACTTTTAACATAGTTTATAAAGGAGGATACAGTTCCAAGTTTTTGGCACCATTTCTAATGTTGCTGTGATGGCATAACGGCCAATATTTTGTAGCAAGGCAAAGACTGTGGAGTAATATCTGGTAAGCTCTTATCCCACTTTGAACTGTGAACAATACAGGTACAACTACGATTTTTGGAATTGTACATCAACTTTCACAATGCCACTCAATTACCCAAAGTTCCTTACATAGAAAATATATGTTCCCTAACAGTTTACATTTTCAGTATTGCAATATATATACATATATATATATATATATATATATATATATATATCTACACACACACATGTATGTATGTATACATACTGAAATGACAGGCTTAAACAAAGATGTTTAGTTAGCCAGACACTGTGAAAACGGGTACTTAAAATATAGGATTTTTACATTTAAATTCTAGCACATCTTACAGATACTATAATACAAGTAATTATTTTAAAGTACTTGCTGTCATGCAACTTGGTCTAAGCTGCTTCTTCTTTCAGCTTTTCCCAGTTAGGGGTCGCCACAGCGGATCACCTGTCCGCTCATGATTGGCAGTGGACTTTTACAGTATCGAGTTGCCAGCCCAGCGCCTAACCTTCCACAGAAGACACACACACACACACACACACACACACACACACACACACACACACACACACACACACACACACACACACTCACAGCTAGGGCTAATTTAGTGTCCAGTCCACCTACAGCATGTCTTTGGGATGTGGGAAGAAACCAGAGCACCTGGAGGAAACTCACGCAACCACAGGGAGGACATGTGGACTACGCACAGAAGGCATCCCAGTCAAGGATCAAACCGGAGAAACACTTGCTGTGAGGTGGCAACGCTAACTGGTGCACCATCGTGGCTTCCCACCTCTTCTGAATCATTACCTTGTCATAATGTAAGGGTATATGTATCTAAGTGAAGCTATGAACTATACTATGTAGGACCACCCAGAAGGAAGAAGTCATGGCAGAGTGTTTAGATATGGACAATTAAAGAATTTAAACGCAATCCAATTCAGTACTACTGCCAATAAAATCCTATTGACCAAAGCAACCAGAGACATATAAAACTGAGAATGGATGATGGAACCCTCAGGTTTGAAGGTGTTTAGCAGATAACAAATAATAGTAGTAATACAGTTTATGACACAAATGAATTAAAGCCAAAAGGATGCCCATTAAATGAGATGCTAAGTGAAAGATGAACAACTGATACTGCAAAAAACTGTACATGACTGGAACTTTGGAGGCAAGAACTGCAAACTAAGGAAAACGTGGTGTAGTTGAGATAGGGTGACAAGAACAAACTGTTCTTGGGAATTACTATGCTAACATGGACTGGAGATTATAAGAGGTTTAAGGTATATCAGATCTTCTAATGTGGATAAAAATCTTGCAAAAACAATGGAGTAGCCAGTCCTCATCGCTAATAAAATGGTTTTCAGAAAAAGTATACTTACAGCCCAAAAAATAAATGCATACATACATAAACAAATGAAGCTAACAGAATGATCTTTAAGGATGTAGTAATATTTCAGTTACCTGGCTTCTGAATGCCCATGACTTTTCAGTTTTTAAGGCTTTACTGGTACATTCAGTTCAATAAATCCAATCTCTACTAGCTGCAGACATGCCAAGTTTTGCCCTTTTCTTGAGCAAGTCAGCAAAGCATGACTGGTTTGTTGGGATACACTTGGGAAACAGAGCTTAAGACCAAGCCTGACGTTTACTAGATGTTCTTTGGAATACTTTTCAGGGACTTAATATTTATGGACAGACAAGCAGTGGGGTTTGGCTTTTTTGGCCCGAATGCACAAATAAAGACTTAGAAAGTAAAAAAAGTCAGAAGCCACATAGCTGAAGCACTATTATGTCCTTAAGAGGTAATTTTCATATATCTCATGGGCCTCTACTATAAGAGTTTTAAGGTATTACACAGTGAAAATTCTAGCTTAGCTGGGTCTTTCTTGGAATATAGAATATTCCGTATCTATCTTACATATGAAATTAGTTATGCATTTAAGGGGGGTTGGGTGCAGAGGAAGTCATGACAGAATTAAGAATAAGAGGTACTTAGAAGCATGAACCCAAAGTGAGGTTGACAACTTCAGCATTCTATTACAGTGTGTTTATCTTAGTATTTTAACTTAAGGAAACTAACACCGTCTGTTGCTAAAAGAACATTTTAGCAAAGAAACGGTGTAATATATAAAATAATAAAGCTATAATATTTGTTATAATTTTGTTCGGCATGAACAGACTTACTGAATAACAATAATGCAAAAGTAACTATAGCATGTGGATAGATACATTTTTATAAGTGAGTACTTAAGACACAAATAGTTATAAATTCTGATAGAAACTATTTACAGGAGCCATATTCCCAACTTTGGAAGGGTTCAGAATATTGGTCAGCTCATGCACATGCAGACATTATTCACAAACATCTGCATGAAATGCTTTGCTTGCATTACATGCATACATCAGAAAGCAAACATGCTACAATGACAAATAAGGAAGAACTTTTAACTGAACACAGAAGATGAACAATGTTTTTAATATTAAACCATGCTGAAGAGAAACAGAGGTTAATATACCTATAATGCAGTGCTGTGGGGCCAATGTCTTGGTAAACAATGGAAGTGCAGAGACAATTTTTCTGACATAAATTAATACACTTTTGCTTTTCATCTAAAATGTGTGAAATAAGTGTTATTGAAACTGATGACTAAACTAGACTTATTTAACCAAAGAATATTGCTAGTGACCTGTAATGTGTGCATAACGTAAAGACAAGATAATTGATTTATTTACAACTGAGAAATACAGATCTATTTCTATTTCTATTTCATTAGTGACGTACAGCATCCCACAGTGCGCAATAACTTTAGTGCTGTATCTTTTGATATTGCAGTAAGGAGAATCATTAGTGAAAAGTGAATATGGTCATGCCATCAAGAAAGATGGCTTTCTTAGTTAGGGTTGCCACCTTTTCAAATGGCCAAAGTGGGACATTTTCGGTACAAACATCTGATTTTATAGGCCGACATATACCCACGGTCAGTACAAAGGATAGAACTTAATTTTTTTGCCTAAATAAAAGCTTATTCTTGTAGCATTTTAGTTGCTTATTCTGTTTGTTATAACATTTAGGTATTTTAGATACAGAATAACTGTTTTATGCAACTATTACATAAAATATAGGAAATAATTTTGTCCTACAATCTCAGGACATTTGCCATTTTTTAAATTTTTTGTCAGGACACAACTGCCCAAAGAGGGACTGTCCCTCACAAAGTGGGACAGGTGGTAACCCTATTCTTAGTCTAATGTCAGAAGGCAGAATCAAAGCTGTTAATTAAAATTTGTGATAAAGTAAAGCATAATGTAATGACTACAAAGGGCAAATTAAGCATTATAAATTAAGTAACTAAGTAAATTGATACCAGAAGCACCTTGAGTAGGGCTATAGGCTAATAATTAAAGTATGTGAAATAGCGGTGTTTGATTACTAACGCTGGTGATGGAGGTTTTAAGCAGAAGAGGGTAGAAATAAGTGGCAAATGTCAACCTGTTCATTATGGAAGGAATGTGTTTACCTATGATCAAGGCATTCGCTAGTGGAGGTGAGGGATAATTCTACAATCACACAGCAACAGAGGAGCTGCAGATAAAACCATGTAGATCAATATGCATGACATCATATCCACTCTATCCAGCTAAGATCATCTCCCTTGTCACACAAAAACACATGTCCTGGCTGCATATGAGGTCCTCATCCTAAATTTTGCTCTTCGGAGGTGGGGTGGAAAATCATGCTTTCAAAGAAGAGTGAAGACCCATCTTTCAAGACGGATATATAGCAGGATTCCACAACTCTCATGAAGAGGTCTGCAGATGATGAAAAGGACAGCGGTCAATGGACTAAGAGCACGTTAGCATCAACTTACCGTGGGTCCAAATGGAGAGGTGATAAAATCAGCAAGAAATGGAGAGTAGTATTTGCAGAAACTGAATTCACCAGGACAACACTGGTATATAAACGATATTTTATATAGCAGACAGAAGTAAGTTAAAAAATAAAAAGACAGCTGGGTACAAAAGTCCCGGATAGAAAAGTGGCCAATCCTAGTATGCGCACTGGTGCTGGGACTGGCAAAGATGACAGTGTAGAATCCTCAATACATGGAAACATTTCTACAATAGGGGTAGGCCAGGCTCAGAGACAGGATGGTCTCTCTGTTGTAGAATGAAGTAGTAGTCCAAAAAAACACAAAAACTGACAGGCCTAAAAAAGCTATAAAAATGATAGGATGGACTACTGAGGATGACAAAGAAATTATGTATTGCTACTATTATGGAAGGTAAGAATTTCCAGCTAGAAGATATTCGAAAAGATTGAGAGAGAAATTAGAAAGAAAAATACCTGCACAAGTAAAAATGTCAAAAGCTTCAAATGCTAATTTGTGTTCATTAATGCAACAGATGCATGAAAAACATTATATAGACCAATAAATCTTGAGCCACTTGGGAAAAGAAGCAACTGATTAAGTGCAAAAATAGAAAAGAACAAAACCTAAATATTTTTGAAAAGTATAAAAAAGAAATATAGACATGGGAAGGAAAGAAAACTCTGGCATAGTGCAATTTTTATGCAAAGAAAAATCCAATCTAATAAATACAAAAAAAAAAACAAACAAACAGCTCTAAACATATTTGAAGATAAATGTAGACAAAGGTGCCCAGATATGGAAAATTTCACAATACAAAAATAAGATCCAAAAATGGGAATGCAGAACAGAAGATTAGAAAAGTAGAACTTAAATACAAGATAAAGTTATGGAATAGCTGCAAAGTGAAGGATTTAGTATAGAAAGTCTAACACAGGTTATGCCACTGCATGACAGAATAATGAGTCCCAAAGTAAGGAGAAGTGGAGAAACAGGTGGAGCCGGAGACATATGAAGAAGAAATATGGACATGAGAAAGAAAGAGAGATTTGATGTGATGCAGTATTTATGCAAACAAGAAAGCAGAAGTAATAAATACAAAAAAGCAACTCCAAAGTTATTTGAAGGGAAATAACTGGCAAAGGCATCCAGATAAGGAAAATTTCACAATACAACAAATAAGAAAAGAAAGGGGAAAAGTAGAAAAGAAGCTTAGTAATGGATAAGTTGAATAAACAAAGTGAAGTGAATGATTTAGTGTAGACAATTCATCTCTGGTTATGTCACAGCATGATGGAAGAATGAGTCCCCAAATTAAGGAGAAACAGGTACAGTGGGAAGCATCTGATCACTTGCCACATGAAAATATTCCAGAGCCTTCAGCAGAAGACCAATACAAAAGTTCAGTTGGAGTTGCACAGCAAGGGAAGGAGCAGGAAACAGTGGCAACTCTGATGCAGTCAATATTGTGGAGTGATAGACTAGTGAGTTCCCATATGAAAAAAACAACAGATGATGCAGGATGCAGCTGAAGGTAATATGTCACAGAAAGATATTCTGGAACTTTCTGTAGAATGCCCACAGGAAACAGATAACAAAGAATGTGCTCTCCGTTTAGAAACAAAAATGATCTAAGGGAAGAGTTCTTTGATTTAATAGAGATGGACAAACATATTTAGATCAATGAAAGAAATAGATTGCAGACAATCAGTTAAGACCCAAAATGTTAGAAGTATGATAAACCAAATGAACACAGTAATCAAGACTTTTAACAGAAATTCATGTGATATAACAGAAGCAAATAGGATGCATTTCTATGTAGCTAAATGAATAAAAGATAAAGGCTCACCACAAAAATACAGGGCAATAAGAGAAAGGAAGGAACGAAATCAACTGCCATCATGGAAGTATCAAACAGAGAAAACAATAACGGAATTAAGATGAGAAGTGTCACTGTTAGAAAAGGAGAAGTGTCACTGTTAGAAAAGTATAGAAGAGAGAACAGATCAACAAAAGTACTTTTAAAGACAGACTAATAAAAGCAATGTGCATTGTTAGTACAGGCCAGGATGTATTGCACACTATTGCAAATAATAAACTAAAGAGCACAGACAGAACAATTTAAAAAATATGAAGATAAATACAACAGAAAAGTACAAAATAAGCAATTCATTGATGACCCAACAAAGTTTTATAGAGAATTGGGAAACAAAGCAAAAGGAATAGAAACACCAAAAAAGAAGAAATAAACACAGTTTAGAGAAATATCTATGAAGACTATATGGAACATAACAAAGATGCCGAATGGATAGAAAAGTAAAAGAAACAGTAAGAAGTTCAAATGTACAGCATATGAAATGAGATAAAGTAAAGACCAGAGGAATTGAAAGAAAGTCAAGAAAAGCTCCCAAATGAAAAATCTTGGGCACAGATGCAGTACCTAACTTCTGGCTAAAAGTATTAATGTCTTTACACAAAGTTTTAGCCCCTGAGCAAAAGCTACTTATATGCATACCCCAAACAGATACCAATCTGGTTGGCAACAGGAAAATGATACGTCTCTTTAAGAATGAACTGCAAGCTATCCTTAAAACTAAAGACCAAAAAGTTGCCTTCTGACAATATATAAACTATATACTGATGTCAACAGAGTTTATAGTCATTTAGAAAAAAAACAGTCATGGTGATAGAACAAAAAGGGTAACAAAATGTCACATGGAACATAGGATAGTTTGTTTGTGTCTTTCGGATTTTCCTGGTTAGGGGTCGCCACAGCGGAACTCCGGTCCGCTAATGATTGGTAGTTGATTTTTACGTGCCGAGTTACCAGCCCTGATGTACAACCTTCAACGAAGGTACTGTTGTTATTAAATAAAGACATGATTCAGAACTGTAAAAAGGGAAAGAATTTAAGGATGGCATGGCCAGATTACAAAAAAGCATTTGAAAACACTCCACATTCATGGATAAAGGAGTGCTTTATCGATATATTAGATACACCCTACATTGACCCGTTACATTACAGTGATCATGAAATGGTGCCAAACCACTTTGCAGCTAAGCCATGCTAGCATAATTTATTAAGCAAAGATAAAAATTCAAAGGGGGATATTCCAGGGTGATTCTTTGTCACTACTGCTCTTCTGTCTTGTCCTTAACCCATTAAGCTGTCTACTGAACAGATCAGATTACGGTTACAATTTAGTTTCCAGAAAACTAGAAAGTATAAAGACTTCTCATCTTCTTTTAGTGGATGATTTAAAACTTTATAGTTCATCAGATGAGGAGCTCAATTGGAAGTGATCAAAACTTTCTCAGATGATATGGGAATGTCATTTGGTCTTGATAATTATGCAAAAGCAACATTTAAAGCAGGAAAACTGCAGCACCAAAAAGAAACCATCAGCCTGGGGTAGGAATGGGATATAAAAGAACTTGAGCAGGGAGGAGTGTACAAGTATTTGGGAATTGATGAAGGATCGACAATAAAATATCAACAAATGCGAATAAAACTCACTAAGGAATATTTTAGAAGACTAAAATTAATATTGAAAACAGCTCTGATATCTAAGAACAAAGTCCAAGCCATAAACTGATTTGCTCTTCCTGTTCTAATTTATAGTTTTTTAGGTAATCGACTCTCCCAAAAATGTTATCAACAAGAAAAATGTTTCATGCTCATCAAATGATATATAAATGTTAGTGTATACCAAGATTATATATTCCTCATTCTGAAGGAGATATGGGCCCCCCAAAACTGATTGTATATATAGATGTGCAATTGTAGGACTGCATATATATCTGCTGACCTCACCAAATCCAAACATACTGAAAGTTTTAAAACCCGAAGAGAACAAGTCTAAGATGACTTTCCTGCTTAGTCTGGTAAGAGGATATCAGTGTCAATCAGGAAGCAACTGGATATGCCAGAAAAAAAAGAAAGAATAGAAGGAGAAGAATGAGATGAGAAGGCAAGAAATGTGGAAAAGGCATAAATATAGTGGCAAGTACAGAAAACTCCTAGAACAACCTCACGTCAATCAGGATATGACACAGGAATAGTTAAGAAGAGGTGAATTTAAACCAAAAGCTGAAAGAATAATATTGGCAGCTCAGGACAGTAGACTTCATACACATTGGTTTACAAAGTCCAGTGAACATGTGAAGAAACAGACAAATATAGGTTCTGTAAAACAAAACTGGAAACAGTCGCACATCTTTTTGCTGAGTGTGATATAATAATGGCAGAAGGCCTGTACACTGGAAGGCATATTAATGCGGCAAGATTGTTGCATTGGGGATTGTGGAAACATTATAATATTGAAGTAACTAAGAAGCTTTGTGGCTGTATAAGCCACAAAGCATTAAACAGAATTATGAAGTCAATATCCCACGAGATCCCCATTACCAACAGATGCCAAAAAACAGATATAGCAGCCTATGAAAAGAAACAAAAGTATCACTGATAACTGAAATTGTTATACCCAGTGATTTCAGTATCTTCTGTAGAGAGAGACTGAAAGTTATAAAATACCAGGATTTGCCAAAATGAAGGCAAGGTGGAGAAGGATACCCAGGCAGGTCCAATTGTAGCATGAGCAATGATTCTCACATTAAAGAATTTACAGCTGGATTTAGATATGCTACCAATACATGTATGATTTGCAGGAGGAGTGAATTCTAAGCAGGTTGCAGGGACTGCGAAGAGCAATTCTGGCTATCATCAAAGATTGAAAATGTACTAATTTTACAAACTTTAATCATACTTTGACTTAGGAAAGGGTCCATTCCCATCAAGGTAGTAGAAACCCAAAAGACTTGGAGAAATTAAAGTGTGATTACACCATTACACTTGTTATTCATTAGGCCATTTAAGTATGGGGAGACCTCAAGATTGGATGCATTCACTTGTTAAATGAAAGAGAAATTGGATAAACCCAGAATCATACAGACACCTAAGTTTCTTATTGTTGAAAAATAATGGAGAAGGTTACTTTGGATAAATTACTGTCAGAACTGGAAAGGTTGAGACTTGAAACCATATATCATATGGCCTCATTATCCTGACGAGCCTGGTTTGCAAGGCCATGGAACATATCATCATGGAACTCATAAAAAAAAGACATTGGTAATCTCCAAACTCTGGACCCTACCCAGTTCAGGTTTGTAAAAGGCAGATCATGTCTCCTAAACCTGACTGACTTCTTTGAAGCAGTCACCAAAGCCATAGATGAGGGTACGGTGGTTCACACAGCTTATCTAGATCTCGCCAAGGCTTTCAACACCATCCCCCACTCTGGAATTATAGATAAGCTCACTAAACTAGGTATACATCCCTATGTCACAAGATGGGTTGCCAACTGGCTCATGGACAGATCCCACACTGTGAAAGCAGTAGACTCCAAATCCGACTTCAGACCAGTGCCAAGTGGAGTACCACAGGGTTCAGTCCTGGGTCCTCTCCTGTTTGGTATCTACTTCTCTGAAGTACAGGCTAACACAGAAGGTCTTTGGCTAACAAAGTCTGCAGATGACTGCAAACTAGGAGCCATAATTGAAACTCCTAACGATGTGGACATACTACAGAAGGGCCTCACTGAGACAGATGCCTGGTGTCAAAGCCATGGCCTGAAGCTCAATGCCAAAAAGTGTATTGTTATCCCCTTTGGTAAAAACTCTGTACCCATGAACTACCACATAAGTGGTAGTCTACTTAATGCTGAAAGTGTGATAAGAGACCTTGAGACACAGGTGGGACACAGGTGGACAGTAATCTCTCCTTTGATAATCACATCGCCACAGTGTTCAGGAAATCCTTCTATGTGGCTCACCTCATCACAAAAGGTTTCTCATCCAGAAAAGAAGAGGTCATTGTTCCCCTCTACTCATCACTCATTAGACCCATTATGGAGTACAACGCCCCTTTTGGTATGTACCTCACAAGACATCTACAACAACTGGAAAGGCCACAGAAATACCTCACAAAGAGGATTACTGGCCTCAAACAGATGCCCTACGCAGACCGTCTCAAAAAACTCCAGCTTTACTCTGTCGCATATCACCTACTCAGAGGCAATCTCTGCCTAACATACAAAGCTATGTCAAACCCTGAGCTGTTGGACATGCTCCACTTAAAGAAATCCCAATCCCTCCAAGCTACACGCTCTAGGGACCTAAACCTTGTCACCACAATAAACAGAACATGCTGGAGGGATATACTCCTGTCCCAGACACTTCCCATACTCTGGAGCAGACTACCTATCTATGTCAAACAGAGCTCCTCATTAGCACTCTTCAAGAAGAATATTGATGATTGGATGGGAAATAGGAAATTCACCCCAGGGATCACTTCTGTGGCTCTGCTCAACAGGGGCACAGGAAAATAATTTTCTTGGGTGGCAAAAGCCAAGGTACCTTTTTGGCTAGGCTTATATAGGTCCTAGGGTTAAATAGCCTAGTACCTACCTATGAACCTATGAATCAGTATGCATATGCTGAAAATACATGTATAACCACTTGTAACTTGATGTTATTTAACAGCTAGACATGAAAAATTGGTTGTGATGTAGTTTTTATAGATTTAACTTCAGTATTCAAAAGGATAATATACAAAATGCTGATCAATAAATTAGACCAGCTAGGTATTGATGGAATCTTGATAAGATGGGTAACTGCATGGTTTACAAGTAGGACATGGCAAGTATGCAGCAATTGGACAGGTAAAATTCTAGATTACATTCAAGGTGTCACAAGCAACTCTATCCAACACTCACACTTGTTTAGGTTACATCTTTCAAGCTTATGTTTTTCATCTGTGGTGTTCTACAGTCTGTATGCAGATGACTTGCAAATGAATAAAATGAGTACATTTTGACATAGAAAAAGAATATGCTGATAAATACATCAAAAACTAAACATACACAATTTGGGACACACAGATTGAAGTGTGAATATTTAATACAGCACACAGTGATTGAAACTGTAAACTCACTTAAGGACCTGGGTATATGGGTAGATCCAGCTCTGAGTTTTTATAATCATATCAACCAATTGATTAATGACAGTTATAGAACTATAGGCTGGATAACAAGAATTATAAAGTCATTGTTTCTAAGTCACATTAGATTCATAGTTTCATAGGTAAGTACTAGGCTAGCTGCATTGATGGGCTATTTAGAGCCAAGCCAGTTTTCTTTTCAAAGGTAAGAATTAAACCTTGCACCTTGTGACTGTGATGTAAATACCTTAACCATTATAAGAACCCCTCAATCCCAAACTATCATATGGAAACTTTTTAAGAAAGCAACATGAGTAATTTGGAAAGAGTACATCAGAACTACACCAAGGGCATCCATGGATGCGAAAATTTATCTTATCATGAAAGACTAAAATATTTAACTGTATACAGTGTCTCATATAGAAATTTAGGAGGATACCTTATTCAGGTATATAGGGCATTTAGATACAACATCAGGGAATGTTTGGGGTTATCAAAAAGTATCATCAGGGAGAATCATCAGGCAACCTATGTAGAAGGCTATAGAAATGAGAAGTAAGTAATTCGTTCTCTGAGAGAGTAGATGATGTATGGAATAGACTAAGAAATGACATTAAAGTAAACACTAGTTTAGATATCTTAAGAACAACGTGGACCCTTATAATGGAAATTACTTTTGCTATATTGACAAGCTAAAAAGACATTATTGCCTGTGTCTGAAATATTTGTATGTATGTCTGCACATAATGGTAGGAATGGAGGACCCAGTTAAAGTAATTTCTAATTCTCTTGACTCTTAAATGTAGTCTGTAACAAAACATTTCTTAGTAATTTATATTAAAGTAAGTTTTTCTGGTTCTTGATAAGACTAAGGAAAAAATACAACAATCAGATAGGTCTGTTTAATAAAGATGGCTCACACTTGCAGATTTAATCACAAATAATTTAGCAGTACTGTTAGCCAGATGTGTTCTACACATGGAAATCATCAGGCCAAGTGGAAAAAAATACAAACAGATCATTAGAGTTTCTGGCATTATAATTCAAATAAAGGATACATGACATTTAAATAACCTAATAACAAAACACATTCAAACCAGGATTAGAAATAAAAAGTACATTTTGTTTCTGCCTTTCTTTATTTACTTCAGTTTGATAACTGAGTACGTGAACTGGCCTAACAACCCTTTTTCAGTCACAGCCCAGATACAAAATGCTGCAGAGAAGCATAACAATGAATTAACAGTCCCGGGTTTCAGACGTAAAGAAATTACAGTGTAATACAGGCGTTAGGACAAAGGTAATTACTATAGTACACAAGCTTTAAAAAAGCAGAAATAATAAGTTAATAACAGTTGTATAAGGAACACAGTAAACAAGTTAATACAGAAATAAAATACATTTTGATAGTTGTAACTGAGTGGACTAGACAGTATAACAAAAGCAGATACACTTATATTCTGTATGAATGAATTTACTAAGATTTTGCTTAACTGATTGCAAGGTGTCTGTATTTTCCTGCTGGTAGGTGTTTCTATATACCTGGTCCTTTTCCAGAAAAATCTTTGTATCCAGTGGCTAGTTTGAATGTAGGTCTGACTAGACTGAAGGTACATTCTTGGCTGTTTTTAAGACAGTACTTTGCTTCCCTAATTTCTAGAATTTTTTTCAAGAGGATGGCAAAAGCCATGTGCGAGAATTTTGATTATTGTATTAAACAAAAAAAAAATGACTTTGTTTGGAATGGGACATCAATGAGCTTTTTCTAATAAGCTGCAATGGAGATTATTTCAATTTGTTAGAAGGGCAAATCTAAATATCTTATTTTCAGCTACTTGAAGTTTTTGAGGATCACTGGATGAATGAAATGAGATAAGTGGTAGGACATATTCAGTGGTGGGAATTAGAATGTTTTTGCTATGGACATATATTCAGTTGGGGTAAGAACATTTGATATACAAGATTCCTTTCATGTTCTACGTATTTTAAACACTACTGCAAAATAATCTCATTGCATTCATATTATGAGACGATTCTTACCGCAAATGCGGTTATTAAAAGGATTATTTAACTTAGCTGTGACTGCTACCAAACAAATTGTAAAATAGGGAAAACAAGGATTAACATTCTAGGCAGACTGTACTAAATATGATTTACAAGAACTATGAGAGTATAAAACAAACTTACACAATTACATACATGATATGAGAGAACAGATATGAAGTAATAGTTATCCGAAATTTTATACGTTTCATTATATTACCTGCTCCCACCTTTTGACCTTGTAGGTCCTATCTTTTTGTCATAATTGCCAAGCTCAGAATCAGATGTAGACACACTGGTCTTCTTATTTCACCCTTTTCCCATGTCCTCTCCCTCACATCCTTGTTTATACCTCTGAGTACAACATCCCTGACTTGTTTCCCAGGCTTGTTTCCTTCCATAGTTTGCTGCCAGGCAAGTAAATCTCCCTTGGCCATCTCCCAAAGCACAGCTTAATCCAATTTCTAATATCTCCCTCCACTTTTCTTGCCTTTTTCATACTCTTCTCACTACTCAGAAGTACATAACGGCATGACGGCTGTTTGTTTACAGTGCCGTAACCTGGAAGCTTAGACACCCTTCATATTAGTTGGGCCCATGTCTCCCATGTCCATAATTCTATCCTTTTTGGCACAGTTTTGCAGTGGCTGACCAATAACTTCATGGTTTAAAATCTTAATCAGCAGTCTCTCTCTGTCTCTCTAATCTGGAGGTTAGAATCTCCCATCTGTTCTTGGTTGTTCAAATCCCGCACGAGTATTACCCCTTTCACCTACACCACTCTTTTATTCATGCCTCCAGTTTCTCATTCTCTACTCTTGTTGTGTCTGGGAACAGTATACTATATCAATATGGAACAACTGTTCCAGCAGTGAAATCTCATAACACTAATAGCTTCCATATTTGAAAAAGCCAGGCTTAAAAAAAAATAATTAGCAAACTAGAGAAATAGTGCCATCTATAAAAAAATTGTTTCTCAAAATTTTCTACATCTCTGATCTACTTCATGGACTTGATTGTAGAAATTAACTTACTACAATGTTGTAGAACCTCAGACTAGGTTATAATGATTTTCTGAGTGAAGGGGCACAACCACATACACTGGGTTTTGAAGAGCTTACTTCCCTTCACCCAAAGAATTCTTTTCAGTATAGTTTAGTGGAACTTACTGATCTTGGTTTTACCATAAATGAAAATAAGTAATATTAAAAAATGTATCTGCAACATGGCCAAAATTAGTGAGAGACATTAATAAAAAATACTGTTTATCATGGTTTATGGTAAGAAGCTTGAAATAGTATTAAGAGATGTTACTAGTTATATCCCTTCCAAATACAAAACACAATTATTTCATAAGCTTTTCATCTTTTCCATTAAATATAATGTAATATATAGACTTTATATTATTTTTGGGGGACTGAGAAACATGGTGCAGTTTTGGGTATAGAACTATATCACATGCCTTCTGTTTTACTAGAAATAAAAAAATGAAAGTCTAAGAATGAAAGATACATATTATGCACCTGACTTACCAAATATGCAAAATAGTCTGTATTTGTAGATTGCATACAAACATCTCAGACTGCTGCAGATGCTACTTGATCTGTTTTGAATCCTAACTTTGCATTAACAAAAACAATTCTGCAGTGCACGTGACACTGTTGTATGTAATATACCTCTGCTGATATTCACATACACAGAGCAAATGTGCATAAATGCATTTTGGGCTCAATATAGTATGCTGCCAGATACTACAATGATTTCTATACATAAATTATGATAATCTCTAGTAGTGTGCACTCCCATTTCTGGTATCATGAATGAGCACAGAAATGCCTGGCTCACAGTAATTCAGCATGCAGACAGTACTGAGTTTACTACTGTAGTATCATAATGATAATATAAACTGTTGTCTGAGCTCCCATTGGTGGAAGGTCATGGTGAATGGGATAAGGTAGAGTGTGGGAGCATGTTTACTTGCACCACACAAGGAATGCATGTATACACATATCTACCACAACATGGTATTCCATATTTTATGGATGATGTTTTGCTGAGCTTTATACTGCTCAGCAAAACGTCCTCATATGGGGGTATCTGGGGTCTCCCTTTTTTATGTCGATGTGGAATGTTTGCTGTTACAGTAACATGTCCTACAGCTGCTGAAGTCGGTCAGACACGATGTTTCACTGCTTTGTGAAATGCATTCCACAGGTCAGTAAGTCATTTGCATACCTAGTGTGTCCTTGGGGCCATTCCTATATAATGAAGGGGTCTGATTCAGGTTTCTGAAATTTGTGGGGCATAGTATACAGGCTTTAATTCATATCAACTTTAAGCAACTGCTTAACCTATTTATGAATAGAGCCCTTAATTTACATGAACCTTTGCGATGACATCCCTAGAAAATGAAGGAAAATTAGTGGAAAAGAAAAGTATTGCTAAATTTTTAGGGAAATTCTATATTTGTCTAATTCTGTGTTTGGAAAATATGTATTAGGAAGCATTTGATGCTGCTGTTTCCAACCAGATTATGCAATTCCTCTGACAGAAAAAAACATGAAATTCCACATGACGTTTTACAAAAGAGAAGGCCATGCTAGTTGTAGGCGATGTTAAGAAAAAGCTGTTATTAAGAAATTGGCTGGTCAAAGTGTTGTCACTGAATTTTATGAATTTTGTAGAAAGACTGATGTGGTGATCAGAGCAGTGTTACTAACAAGACAGCAAAAATTTAACAGATGTGCAAAGGACTACACAGGTCAAAGATTCAATAACAGCCCATTAAGGAGTGCAAAAACAACATTTGTCAATGCCAAGGGCTGTTTGCTGCTATGCAATATAATTTATTATTGCTTTACAACTGTATAAAAATATCTCATTTGAATACTGAATAATTCTGACTCATTTTAAAAATGCAAGAAATATAATTTCTGTAGAATGCTCTGAAGGAGCTTATGCACTTTGAATGACATGCAAAATATGATGTGTTTATGGAGTTATATTCTTAACAGTGAATTTTTAATAATTCATACCTAGAGTTTAGCATACTCCTTTATGATTCTGCCTCATGAACAAGCATAATAAAAACTCAGCCTTCTTTCGTTAATGATTTCACTCTGCATATGTAAAAAAAAAATCTTCTTTGGGTATTGCATGACATAATTGTAGCAAGGTTTTGAAAATCAGCAGCTGGAAGACATATCAGTTGATCTGAAAATGTTTTCACGCACATTGCAGATCAAAATCGGAACATCAGCCAGTCTATTAAGATATATTTGCCAAAATATATGCCATACTGTAATTTCAGATAAACAACATAATCTATTATTTGATCATACATGCTGTGGTAGCGTTGTCACCTCACAGTAAGACGTTATTCTGTTCGATTCTCATCTAGAGTGTCTTCTGTGTGGAGACATGCGTGAATGGGCATACCTTTGTTGAAGGTTGTGCGTCAGGGCTGGCAACTTGGCACGTAAAAATCTACTGCCAATCATTAGTGGACCGGAGTTCCGCTGTGGCGACCCCTAACCGAGAAAAGCTGAAATACACAACACAACAACATAGTTACTAATGGTAGACAGCATCTGTATTTTTGTTCCTCTAATTAGAATACTGCAAATTGAAAGAAAGAAAGAAACCATTCTGCACCCAAGAAGGTAATGTAAACCTTGATTTCAAAAATGCAGTCTAGCATTTTTCAGCTGACAACAGAAATAATCTCACTGTAAGTTTTAAAATAAAATTCTGAAAAGTATTACAGAAAAAAACAAACTTTATTGGTTTGGCCTGATATGATATTAATATGAACCATGTTAGAAGCTAGAATCATATCTGTAAAGTCAGTACATAAACTAACTTGATAGCTTCTGAAAGGATTCCAGTAGCATTTATGACCACTGTGAAACACTGGCAGTAACTCAGTGAAACCTCTGCTCACCAAATGCAAAACGTTTTTTTTTTATTTATATAAATTCCAGGGTTAAGCTACTTTTGGATTACGTTAATTCCCTTACCTTGTGAGGTATGTGATCTTAGAGCTGGCATACAGTAAGTTTGGGGAGTCTAATGGAAACCACACTTAAAAGCATTTTATTTAATTGAGTTGAATGGTTGTATGTAATTTGTCAGGTTGTGGTTGGTTAGCTATAGTTACTAAGAGTGCATTTGATGAGAAGGTATGAATTATAATCTCATATATGGACTATAATTGTTCATTTAATAACAGTAATACTACCAAAGTGGTAATCAAAAAATTTGTCGGAAAAAAAACAATGAGATGATAGTATTATGACATTAAACTAGAAAGCTAACTAAAACTTATCTATCGAAAACAGTCAGCCAATTTGTACCACCATGCATTCATCAGTTAGCTGTCCATTTTCCAGAGTCAGACTTCTCTCTTAATCAAGGAAGACCATAAACTTACAGTTCTGGATAATGTTTGGGTTTTAGAGTGGGTCTGCAGTAAAATGGATATTTGTGTCAATCAGCAATGAACCACATTTACCGCTTCAGATAAAAGGTCCAGTATAAAAAAAAAACACCTTTACTATTTTTTACTGGAATGCTTTGAGCTAAAGTATCTGTTAGCGCTCTAAGTGGAGAACAAGATCTGAGGGATTTGCAAGCCCCAATATCATTGTGCATGAGTTTAAATGAGTAGTAGGATACACTCTAAGTGAATAGAGATGTGCTATTCATTCTGTTTCTAGAAAAATAAGACTTTTTTAGGTTTAGGTAACAGATGTTGGAGTAGATTTTCATTGGTGCAACTCAAGTTGTCAATGGAAGGCTAAGTAAGTAAGTGCATCTTCCAAACATAGGGGCATGAGTGAGGCTGGCAAATGAACAGTTAATATGTAAGGAGGAATTATTGCCTGAACTGAAGGCAGTTACACAAATGTGGGTTACCAGACTTACGGTTAGATTTGTGGTGCAAATGTGAATGTGTTGACCAAAGTCATGTGGCTTTTTATTTACTTTTATTCTTCTGTACCAGCTTATAAAAAGTCTGCAATCTTCCAACCCAATAAAAATGCCAGTCAGTGTCTGTACTCCTATGCCATAGCTAAACTAAGGAACAATTTACCAAGCAATATTAACAGTATAGATAATACCAAAAAGCTCAAGCTTACACTAAAAAAAGAACCTATTTAACTAATGGATCTGCCCATGCCCTACAACAAATATCTAACCCCCACCTTCTTATTTGTATTTGGCTCTCATCTCTCATCTTTCTCTCTACCCTCAATTCCTATACTAAATTTATTTTTTTTCCTTTCACCTCCTCATATCTTTCCTCTATCTCTACCTTACCTTCCCACTAATTCTTAACTTCTTAAGATAACACATTCAAACTCTCACTAATGTATCCTTACATTTAAATAACACTTTTACTTCTATCCTTTAAGCCCTCTGACTTCACCAATTTTCCTTAAGATTAACACCTTCCTCTCTAAAATATCTGTGCTTTTTCTAGTGCCTATTATCCAACATATTTTGTTATATGTTGCAAAAAAATATTTTAAGTGATGTTAATTATTTTTCTATCCAAAATGTTAATTTATATGTACCTTCTCTACATCCTATTGTACCTGATGCATCTATCCAATGTTATTTTTAATTCTGATGTTAAGTATTTTACTGTTATTGTCAAAATTTTCTAATCACTGTCAGAGCTTTTCTCCCTGGGCCTCCAATGAAAATGGGTTTCAGACCCAGTCAGACTTTCCTGATTAGAAATGTCAATAAATAAATAAATAGATAAATTAATCAATCAATAAATAAATAGCTAAACCCTCCAGCACATCAAAGAACATTAGGAATATGGGTTTGCTAGTGAGCTTCATCCTGTACTCCTGGGGTTTGATTCTCTAAGTATCCATTTGTCTTCTTTTGATTGCCATCAAATCACATATCCAAACAGTTCTCCTAAGTTGTTCCTTGAAAGAGGCACATGTGACCAGTGTTTCCTTGTAAATAAATAAATAAATATATGCACACATACACAAGCAAAAAACAAATCATTGAAAAAGAAACTACAGCTCTTCCTAAGAACTCTTCTTTGAATAGATAGAACCCTTTCTTTCCTTTATTATCCTTGATTACTATCCAGATTTTTGCGATAGTGTCCATGCTTACTTAATTTCTAGCTACCGGCCATTTTGCTTTGGGATGCATTTACAATACCGAATGGCTGAAATTCTGAATGGCAAAAGATTGATCACATAGGTCAAAAACTGTTTTCCTCCTTTCCCATCTGTAGTACATTTTCTGCTTGATTATAGAGAGATGTGAGACCTTGTACTCTAGCAATGAAAGATTGTGAACTGTGATGCTGGGTGCAGTGTGCGTGATACAAGTTGAAAGGGTTTTATCCCAGGTATGATTTTAGAGAACTTTGAAGTTTTTTATGAAGAAATAAAGAGAACTGACATTGGTCATTGCATTATATGATGGGTATAAGAGACAGTTCTGATCTAGAAATTTGGGGCTATAAGGTGACAGAATGTCACAAAATACAGGAGTTGCTTAAGGATATTCTAAGAGTTTGGGGAACAAGAATTCCTTGGCAGAATAATGTATCAGCCTTTAGTGTGTGCAATAACATAAAAGGAAGTTAGAAGAATGAGGAGGCATGCAAGGTAGAAACTTTCCTGGTTTACAAGAAAGAAACGTGAAGTGTTTAAAGAAAACTTTACACTTTTTACACTTTGTTGATCAAGTTAGTCCCACTAGGCTAAAGGCCTCTTTTCAGGGAAGAAACAAGGTGTTCTTCATAGTGACTAGGGGAAATTTGACCAGGGCACCAGGGGACTTCTACTCTTTTTGATAACTGCAGTGGGATATTTTACATTCATCTGATCTACTGGAAGATTAGGCCTCAGTTTAAATCTTCATCCAAAGGATGGTACACTTAGGAGAGCAGCAGCCCCAGTGCCACACTGCTGTGTCAGGATTAGAAAATAAATTGATTGAGGTGTTGAGAAAATAGAACTCACAGGTTTCTGACTGAAAAGTGAGTGTGCTACCTGTTGAGCTACCGAGACTGTTTATATATGACAAAGTGATGGTGAGGCTAAGATGGAGACCTATGAATAACTAAGAACAGAGCAGCTCTAATAGTGTCAGAGTACTATGCAAGGATGGAACATAGGATTATAGCATGGATGTTTACTTGTATTAAGGGCAGGATGAAAGGAGAAGACTAAAACAAAGGTAGATGAGGTGGTCTGTAGGACCTATGAAGGAAGCGGAGTCTGCATGTCCTCCCTGTGGTCGCGTGGGTTTCCTCCGGGTGCTCCCGTTTCCTCCCACATCCCAAAGACATGCTGTAGGTGGATTGGACACTCTAAATTGGCCCTAGGCATGAGTGTGTGTGTGCCTTCTGTGGAAGGTTGGGCACTGGGCTGGCAACTTGACACTGTAAAAACTCCACTGCCAATCATGAGCGGACAGGTGATCTGCTTGTGGTGACCACTAACCGGGAAAAGCTGGAAGAAGAAGAAGTAGGTTTACTGTGGTATATCAGAAGAGGATAACCCAGAAAAATGCAAGTAAGTTGCTAAAAGGTACTCGCATATGACCTATAAAACCAGAGAAAACATCCTCAACATATGCCTCCTAAAGGCAGAGCATTGCAAGGGGTAATATGATCAGAACTCATAAGATACTAAGATGAAAGCTGGTAGGATAAAATAGTGGAGACAGGGAGAGGCATGACTGACTTGAAGATCACATTTAAGGATGGAAATTAGGAAGGACTTCTCCAAAAAGAAAGTGGTGGAAATGTGAAAGTTTTCCTTCTACTTGGATGGCAGATTGTGACTTGCCAAAAGGCATGAAGGGGATTTGGGAACAGTGGCCATGTAAAGTGCTTTCAGATGTTTAGAGAAGCTTAAGTGCCTAGAAAACCTAAAGCAAAATTAAGCCACCTCAACAGGAGTGTGACTGCTTCAACTGGCACATTTCACATGAACATATATTCATGGTATAATATATTTTAAATATATTTATCACAACAAACTTTACAGCAAACTGAACGTGATACTGCTTTTCCAGTGGCTGTCATATATGACTTTGATTGACACCTAACTGGTGGCTATGTACAATGGATTCTTGATATATTTCAGTGTTCAGGAACATAATATGGTATGTCAGTGGCATGAAATAAGAGAGACCTAACTATGCAATCTGAAGATGTAGCAGTTAGGAATCATATGTCATAAAACTTGCATCCTCTGGCTTGATTCCCTAGCTGCAACTTCTTTACAGAGTTTGCATGATCTACCCATGTTTTTTTTTTATATTTCCTGGCATTTACATTTTCTGCCACACTGCAAAGACATACTGCCAGGTTGATTGTAGATGCTATTTAGTTGGGAGGGGTGTCTATCAAGGGTGGCAGTATACTGGGACATAAAGGGGCATGTAACTCCCTATGAAACTGTGTGCTCCAGTCCCTGGTATACTAAAAATAATAATAGTGTCTCTTGTATCTGTCCTTTTTTAATAACAATCTATGGACCCCAAGTCAGCAAACACCAGGATGTAAAATTGTTGGTACTCAGGGCAGGTGCTTCTCAAATCTGCTCAGCTGATGGCTAGAAATCTTCACTGTGCACTTTTCATTGGCTTGAATGCTGTATGTTTGTGACAGTGAGAGTTCTCCATTAGCATTATTTGTGTGTGTGTGTGTGTGTGTGTGTGTGTGTGTGTGAGAGAGAGAGAGAGCGAGACAGGGAGTGAAAGACAGACATGGAACTGACATAAAAATCAATATTAAGCAGTATCTCACCTGTATAGTTATACAACTGGCCAGCTATACAATCCTTAGTGTTACCTTGGATTAGATAGCCCAATAGCCCCAAGGATGTTCAGAAACTTGCTATGCCATCTCAGATTGTGGTAATGTCATAAAAATGAGAAAAGATTCTTGTCAATCAGGCAAACCTACTTTCAGCATTTTACTGCAAGCTTTTTGTTATATTTTTTGCTGCACCTTAATAAAGCAGTCCAGATTTCCAGGAACACTGAATGGGTAAGTGACTTGCTCAGCTTCACAAAGCAGACAAATGAAGGTAGAAAGACTCAAACTCTGTACCCTTGACTACTGGAAGCAGTTTATTAAGAGTGTTGAGCTTTAACCCTCTGCACTGACTGCCAGAACTTCAATGCTTTATTTGTTTTCTGATAAATCACTGAAGGATAAAAGTCAGTCAGGTTTACAGTCAGTTAATAGTGCCAATTATTAGAGTTTCATATTTTTTTTTGTTAGTCAAAAAATGTATGTTGAGACAAAATATCCTGTTCTAGCAATTTTAAGTGAAGTAGTGCAGTCTGCCTCTTATCAATCTCCGATTTTGCAGAAAATATATGAATTTGCCTTACATTTATGCTGTGTCCTTCATTCACTTCTTTTTTTCTGGTAGGTTGCAGAGGATTACAGTCAGCCAATAATGCTGATCATAACAGTTTCAAAATATTTATTACTGTAACTGAAATACTGAATATTGTAAAGAAGATCAAATAACTGGAGGAGGAATCCTTAGATAAGGGAAAGAGGACATTAATTACATAAAAATAAAGGAATCTGTAGGAAAAAATGCAGGCAGACTAGTGTTCAAAAGATGGAGTGAGGTTTAAGGGAAGGAAGGAATTGAGCACTATGTAATGCTGGATTCAATGATAATTGATAAAAAGGAACAATGTGTATACTGCATGGAAAACTGTTATTGTGCTTTTTTCTTTTATATTAATTTATTTGTACCTTTGTGTCACTGTTTAAGTTGTAATTTAAGAGATGTCTATATATATATATATATATATATATATATATATATATATATATATATATATATATATAAAGAAATAAGGAAAAAGATAATGCATGACAATGCAACATTTATTGCTCTGTTAAGGTTTGAAGTCATTTGGAGTTGTCTTCCTCTTAAAGTTGTGAGATATCAATGAACTGCTTCCTATAGCCAAAATCACACGATTTGGATTCTTTGAAATTGTCTACTTTGTGACTTTGAGCAAATCACTGAACTGGACAGTGCTCCTGGATCATCCCTGAAAAGAGATAATTTATCGCATGAGTTTACCTAATTAACAAATACATAAAAAAATATTTAAAAAATGTTGCCCCCCCATTATTTGTTTCTTGTTTTCAGAATTCTTGAGCAAAGAAATTAAGAGGAATTCCTTGTAAAATTAGTGTCTTTCTGGCAAATGTTGCAGACTGTAGTCATTAAATAATGACCATCTGGTTTCATACTTGCTCATTCAGAAAATGTTTGCTGGGGGCCGAGCCTAGATGGTCAACTGAGGTTCATAGGTTAGTACTAGGCTAACTGCTCTTGTGAAACATTGTAAACCTAGCTAATTATCTCTTGTGAGACTCAAATTCTGCACCTTGTGTTTGTAAGGCAAACACCTTAACCATTAGGCCACCCTCCCAACCCTGAGAGCAGTGAATTTTGAGAGCTCCATAAACTAGTATAATAATATAGGACAATTTTATTATTTTCAAGTTTAAAACATCAGAAATCTATAGATATCCTACTAAACTACATAAATATGAATTTTGGTGGAGATATACAAACATTTTCCTGTCAAGTAACTTGGAGATATATTGAGTCACTGAATATGAACAACTCAAAGAATTCTCATCCAAATGCTGCTTTGAAAACAGAACTGCAATTGATGATATCTACCTTACAGGAACTATGTTTGAAGATGGATGGCTTTAAAATTGACTTAGAAAACCTCAAATTAAATTCTCAAAAACAGACTGATACTCTTAAGGAACTATTATAGCAACACCATACAAAAATAACAAATATACAAACTTCTCTAAATGACACTGAAGGGAGACTCAAAGAGGAAGAATTCCAGAAAGAATTTCTGCTTAAACAGAATACATGGCTGCTTAACAAAATATATGACTTAGAAAACAGGGGACGGAGAAATAACATAAGGACCTTTGGTCTGCCAGAAAACACTGAAGAAGAAGACTGTTTCATTCTTAACAACCTGGATTGCTGAATGTTTAGACTTGAAAGAGGGACTTTCATTTGGAATTGAAAGGGTGCATAGAGCACTGAGGAAACCTGCTTCTAACCCAACAAATACTCCACCTAGATCCATAGTTGTGGCCAATAATAAAACTGCTGAAACAAACAACATTAAAGCACAGCTGGCCTTTCCAGCCAAGATAAAACAACAACAACATGGTGTCTATCCCAAAAGAAATGGAATGGATGGCCCCTATTCTTAAAAGAATAAAAGAAACAAATCCTTAGACTGATGCTAGAAAGAAGAAACAAAAAAACTGATTCCAAGATAGCTGTCCCAAACAAATAACTCTTACAAGTACATCTCTCAAAGTATCAACTGATATGGTACATCACTTGTCATCTGTTTTTATTTTAAAAAAGTTTAGTTTCTTAAAAAGCTGAGAAACAGTAATGATTTATTCAGAATGTTCAGAGTCCAATAATTCTTCACAAACAAAGGTAGGTCAAGAGGGGTTACTATTTGCATTATATATAAGCCAAACAAAGCAACATATAATACAAGCATAGAAGTTTCTATTCCCCTACTTGAACTCAATTAATACTTATCTTGTTCATTTTTCATTGATTTTACTTATAATAATTTAAGTAATTAACAAATTCAACAAGGTACCATTCATCAGAGTTCAGACTCAAATGTAACAAATTAGCATCATATATAATAACAGTAACAGTAGACTGTTTTGAAAAAAAATGCTGTCATGGAGACTAATGCCTTCTTCAGTTAAAGTATGATTTAGAAATGCCATGTATATCCTGGTTAAATAATAGTAGCAAGCTCTTAGTACAAATGTCATTATTATTCTGTCTAAATATAGTTAATATCAGTTATGTCAGGTATCATAGCTTTGAGTGCTGTTTGATCAATCCTGATATGGTGTGTGTGGATGCAGCCATGTCTGGCAGCTCGTACAAATGTCATTATTATTCTGTCTAAACATAGATAATATCAACCATGGCAGGTATCACAGCATCGAGTGCTGTTTGATTAAGCCTGACATGGTGTGTATGGATGCAGCTTTGTCTGGCAGCAGTTGTATGTTGCCGTTTTCATCTCCGGGAAGCTGTCGGTTGCTGCTTGTGATCGAAGTTTACTGATGCTTGTGCATTAGGAAGAGACATTTGGTGTTTTAGCCTGGATCCAGGGGAAGGGGTGGATAAAACTGTGATTTGGAATATTTTGGCAGAGAATAGTTTATACATTTGCTGAGTGAGAGGTGGGAAGGCAGGAAGAATGTATTATCTCTTGTTGTGGAGGCTTGTTGGTTTTTTAATTTTTTATCTGTTGGCTCTCAGTTCTTTTCCCGGCTGCTGCCTCGCTGAAAGGGAGGGTATTTAAGCTTGAAGTTGCAGTGAAGTAAAGCTTTGCTTCAGGTGCATTGCAAGCCTCTGGTATGCAGTTCATAGACACACTAACAGAAACAGACGCTCCCAGGTTGCTATGGTAATGAAGAGAGAGTGACAATGCTTAACGGCTCTGAGGAGGCTCCGAGATGATTCTTGGCAATGAAGTTTTTGGTTTAAAATATGTATGTATATGTATATATATATATATATATATATATATTTATATATATATATATAAATATATATATATATATATATAATAAAGGGGCTGTTTTAAACCACATGTACACATACTGATGGTCTCTCAACACCTTATTTAGCTCATTAAGTTGATTCTTGATAAAAAAAAAAAAAAGCTCAATTTTATATTTAAAATGTATTTTGGTCCAAACACATTAAGGACTTACATAAGAGTGGAAGTCTGAGTTATTGTAAAAGACTAGGAGCACTTGGTCTTGTGCAGTACCCTTTGCAGTGGTCTGGGAGGTGAGATTGCTTGGACGTGTTGGGCATATGGGGATAGCCGATTCTAGGGATGCTTGGGGTTCCTGGGAAGTGTTAGAAGGTCATCAGATTTCCTTTGTGGAAGTATCTGTGAGAATGGAAGGTGTGTTGAGTGGTTCAGTGGCAGAATGGCCACTTCATGGAACAGGCTGGTAAAATGGAATAGGAGAAATATTGTTTTGGATATTTTAAGAGCAGCCTGGAAACACACCACATAAACTAGTGAATGGTATTCTGGGAAAACTGGATGGACATTGTTTCCCGTGCTTGAAGTACTGATGTGTGTGTATGCAAGGATGGAAATATACTTATAACAAATAAGAAACTAGAAGGGTCTCGTGCTTTAAAGTGTATGGAATATATAAACATGCTTGGAAGGAGCTAATAATAAGAATAAGCATTACAGCTTGTGGTCTATCAAATAACTCAGCAACAGCCAAAAAAAAAAAAAAAACACACACACAATAGTTATGTAATGTATGATTTTAGCAAATCTCGACATAAAATATATAATCATCATATAAGATGAAGCAGTCTGCTGAATGTAGATATTAAAGACAGGATTTAATAACATGGGCTTGTGTATAGCAACACCACTGTCTTAACTTGTCATAAATGACATACACTACATTGAACATCAAGGGGAAGCATGATGATTTTCTTATACAAGTAAATATGCACAAGTCATGTAATTGCTTTAGCTTGAATTGTTTTTGTAACCCATCTTGACCATATAGAATACTCAAGGGGTTGCCAAGGTAACTAATGTTTTACACATGACATCAAACTGATAAAGGTCAATCACAAAGCATTCTATAGCTATGTCAAGAATCTTAATGGCAACACCCAGGTCTGCTCTGAGTTACAGCACAATGGCACAAAAATTACAGAACCAATTGATATTACTAACATCCTGGCAGATAGGTTCAGTGCTAACTTTACCCCCCCCCCCCTCTGACCCCTAAAGGGTCCATATCTATACAGGAAGAATACAGAGTCCCTGTAATCACATCTATGGAGGTAAAAGCTGCACTCTCTAAAACCAAAAACAGAGCATCCATAGGACCGGACAACATCCCAGGCTGCATTTTACATGAACTTCAGAATGAACCTGCTTCCCACCTAAGCACCATGTTCAATTATAGTCTGACATCAGGCTTTGTGCCCACTGAATGACGCACAGCAAGAGTTATCCCACTCCACAAAGGGGGAGCCACCACTGATCCTGGGAACTATTGCCCTATTAGCCTGATGAGCCTGGTCTGCAAGGCCATGGAACGTATCATCATGGAACTCATAAACAAAGACACTGGTAACCTCCAAAATCTGGACCCCACCCAGTTGGGGTTTGTGAAAGGCAGATCATGCCTTCTGTACCTGATCGACTTCTTTGAGGCAGTCACCAAAGCCTTACACGAGGGTAAGGTGGTTCACACAGCCTATATTGACCTTGCCAAGGCTTTCGACACCATCCCCCATTCTGGAATTATAGCTAAACTCACTAAACTAGGTATAAATCCCTATGTCACAAGATGAGTTGCCAACTGGCTCACTGACAGAACCCACACTGTAAAAGTTGCAGACTCCAAATCTGACTTCAAACCAGTGACAAGTGGAGTACCACAGGATTCAATCCTGAGACCTCTCCTGTTTGGTATCTACTTCTCTGAAGTACAGGCTAACACAGAAGGCCTCTGGCTAATGAAGTTCGCAGAGGAGCCATAGCTGAGTCCCGAAATGATGTGGACATCCTACAGAAGGGCCTCACTGAGACAGATGCCTGGTGTCAGAGGCATGGCCTCAAGCTCAATGCCAAAAAGTGCATTGTCAACTCCTTTGGTAAAAACTCTGTGCCCATGAACTACCACATAAACATCAGTCTACTTAACGTTGAATGTGTGATAAGAGACCTTGGGACCCAGGTGGACAGTAGTCACTCCTTTGCTAATCACATCACCACAGTAGTCAGGAAATTCTTCTTTGTGGCACACCTCATCACAAAAGGGTTCTCATCCAGGAAAAAAAGAGGTCATTGTTCTCCTCTACTTGGCACTCATTAGACTCATTATAGAGTACAACGCCCCTTTTGGAATGTACCTCACAAAACATCTGCAGCAGCTGGAAAGGCCACAAAAGTACCTCACAAAGAGGATTACTAGCCTCAAACAGATGACCTACACTGACCATTTCAAAATACTCCAGCTTTACTCTGTCGCATATTGCCTACTCCGAGGAGACCTCTGCCTAACATATAAAGCTATGTTAAACCCAGAGCTGTTGGACATGCTACACCTAAAGAAATCCCAATCCCTCCATGCTACACACACTAGGGACCTAAACTTTGTCACCACAATAAACAGGACATGCTGGAGGGATAGATTCATGTCCCAGAGACTTCCTGTACTCTGGAACAAGCTACCCATCTATGTCAAGCAAAGTTCCTCATTAGCACTAAATCTTGAGTGGATGGAAAAAGGAAATACACCCCGGGGATCACTTCTGCAGCTCTGCTCGACAGGGACATAGGAAATTAACTTTCTTGGGTGGCGTAAGCCAGGGAACCTTGTTGGCTAGGCTTACTTAGCCCTTGGGCCTATAGCCTAGTACCTACCTATGAATCTAAGAGAAACAATTGAAGCCTGAACTTGAAATGTCACAGAATGTAACAATCATATTCTGAACAAATAGTATTAAATTGACAATAGACACTCAGCTTAATAACATGGGTTTGTTGTATATAACAACACTGCTGTTTTAACTTGTCATAAATGACACATCACTATATTGTACATGAAGGGGAAGCATGATGATTTTCTCATATATGTAAATGTGCATAACAAGTCATATAATTGCTTTAACTTGAATTGTGGTTTTGTAACTCATCTTGATCATACATAATACTTAAGCTGTTACCAAGGTAACTAAAGAGTTCAAACCCTGGTTATTATCTGAATTACAGTTTTTCTTGGATATTAATTACATCACAGAGATAAATAAAATAGTGATATGGGACTCATTAAAAGCTTACATATATGGTAAAACCCTTTGTATACAAAAATCAGAGAATAGGATTCTGAATTATTAGAGCTACAATCCAAACTTTTGTCAGTAAAAGCTAAAAAAAATCAAAATCATTTGGAGATGAAAAAGAAAGAAGTATTAAACAATAAATACAATGAAACTTTAACACATATAACTAGTTTAGCTTTAGAAAAACTAAAAATTAATACCTTGGCCACTTCTCCCAAATTTCTACATAATTTATCCACAAGAATCAAAATTCAATCAAAACTAATAACATTAAAACTATCTTCCATGAAAAGAAAGGGAAAAATGTCTCGGATATAGGTGACATTCCTGATGCCTATAGAAATCAATATATGGAATGTTTCCAAAAAGAAAATATACATATTGATCAAGTAAATCTAGATGAAAAATGTTCTAATATAAAAAAAAAACAGAAAAATTAAAACTAGATCTGTAAGCACCCATATCTTACAAAGAAATTACAGATGCAATAAAATAGGGTAAAAATAATAAAGCTCCAGGTATAGATGGCATATTTATGGAAATTATATAAACTTTTTCCTTCAAAGATATTATCTCTCTCCAATAAAACTCTATTAGAAATTCAGTTACAAGCTTTAATACCACCCTCTTGGAGATATTTCTTAATCACACCAATCCTAAAGGAAAACAAATCCCCAAACCTCTGTACCTCATATAGACCTATATCATTATTAAATAATGACTATAAGATATTTATGACAATATTAACAGAATGAAAATACCACTATCCAAAACAATAAATAATTATCAAACTGGATTTATATATCATAGACACACACATGACAATATTAAAAGGATATTTTCTCTTATAGATTATGTTAATAAAGAAAACAAAGAAATACTCAATTGGCTTAGATATAGAGAAAGCCTTTGATTCCCTAAATTGGGGCTATTTATTCAAAATCCAAATGCTATTTGAATTTTCTGCATCCTTTGTTCAGCTCCTAAAGAATATATATACAAATAATTTAGTATATGTCAAGTTAGGTCCTTTTACCTCTGAATCTATACATATAACAAAAGGCACTAAACAAGGATGTCACATGTCACGATCCTATTTGCTCTGGCTATTGAAATATTGGCAGACTCATTTCTTTACAATATAAAAATCAAGGGAATAGATGTTTATGAACAAGACAATTCTAAAGTAATGCCATTTGCAGATGACATATTACTAACATTATCTAATACAAAAGATACATTAGAAGAATTAGATATATTAATTGACAAATTCTACATGACTTCAGGACTCCATTTCAATAAATCAAAATCAAATTTTTTATTTTTTAATAAAAAAAAAATGCAGACTAAGGGGGATCACATCAATCACATCATAGGGAAACAAGAATCTACCTTAAAATATCTAGGAATTGCGTTATGCAAGGATAATAATGAATTAGTCTCAAAAACAACAATAATATCATCAATATAATTACAGTCTCTGTGGAAAAATGGAACAAAATAATATTAACATTTGAAGATAGCCTACAGTTAATAAAAATGGTTTACTGCCCACAATCCTATATATAGTCTAGGCAATACAACTGTTACCAAAAAGGAATATACTTAAAGAAATAAATTCATGCCAAATAAAATTGTTATGGTTTCCCAAAAGAAACAGAATAGCTTTAATACATCATATCAGACCATGGAAACAGGGAGGATTAAACTTTCCTGATATAGAAACATATATAAAAGCATCAATATCTAAAACAATCTCAGATTGGATAAGTCCAAATTACTCTGCAAATTGGAAAGAATTACTAATTGTAATAGCAATAAATGAATTTGATTTACTAAAAAAAACAAAGTTCAAATAACAGATAAAAACAATTTGCCATGGCATATATTATGTATTAGTATGCAATATAACATATCTAAGCCCACTAAAACCTGCAAGATTAATTATTACATTTACTCAATTAGGAAAATTATTAATACAAATATAGATTTAAAAATCTGGTTTGATCTTTTAACACCATTTATAGTCGCAAAGAAATTTCCACATAAAATATATAGAGAAATGATTAATTCCTGGGAACAGAAAGGATTTGTTTGTTGGCTCCAATTTATCAAAGAACTAAAAGTTTTAGAAATGCAAGAAATAAAAACAAGATACAAAATCCATAACAAGACTGGCTAACTTTACAGCGTATTCTGTCATATTCACAAGATTTACGTAGAATAATTAACAAGTCTTCATTTAAAGAACTACCTAAATTTATGAAAGACATATATGAAATCATATATAATAACTTTAACATGGGAAACAGTATTTCAAAATTTTACAAAATATTGATAAACTATAAAACAACACCCAAAACCTCATACTGGAAATATATAACAAAAGTACACTCAATACAGTTAACTGAAGATATTAAAACAAATATCTTATTATCGATAAAATATGCATCCTTTACACAATACTGGAAAGTTTTTAATTGGAATTGCTTGTGCAGAGCATTCTTAACCTCAGACAGAATCAATAAAATTAGTTCTTCCATAAAAGGAATATGTTGGAGATGTGAGTAAGTACACAATGCAGATTGGAACCACATTTTCTTTGACTGTGTTAAAATTAAACCATTTTGGAATGATATTAATAACTTTCTACAAGCTTTATTTAATGAATCATTTTATTTAACTAAAGCTTTTGTATTATTAAATGTGAACGGAGGTCCTCATTTGAATAGGTCAAACATGTATCTAGTATGGAGTATACTTGCAATTTCAAGGAAGCGTATAACAACGTTACCGCTGCACCACTGAGCCATACTACCACTGCACCACTTTGCCGTCTTATGAATTTATTAATTCTGTTGATATCAAGCAATATCTGACGTGTAGTTATGCAAGTAGCCATAACAGATATACGTGTGTGCATGCATGCCTGTGTATGCACATGCAGTTGCACGCTCACATGAGTGCAGAGGGTGTAATTCTCAACAATGTATGATTTTTCCTCCAGCTTTGTGGTCTGTTTCTCATACAGTTTATGGATTTTTGGTAAAGTGTTGCAGACTGCAATCACTAAATAATGACAGCATGTAAGTATCAGAACTCATACCCTTCTGGAAATGCTTGCTAATACAAAACCTGCAATGCTTGCATCTTATAAGTATATAAAAATATTTAAAATTGGTTGTCGATTCTGGGTGCTTGTCACTGATTTCTTGATCTAAGAGGTTGAGAGGCCATGGGGAGTACAAATGGATTTCACTGTGTGGTTTTCACAGCATAGAGCTGAAATACAGATACATATCATTGTTTATATACTTTGTCTGCTACTAGACAGGATATGTCCTCTGGGTCCAGGTAGGATACATAATTTATTATTAGCTTGTACACTGCTTCTGAGGTTTCCAACATAACTAAAGAAGACATTGGGGTTATACTTCACCTGGTTGAGTATTTTACCTCATATTTGTCTTTTCTGATTTGACCAGAGACTGGAATTTCCTGTTTCATTTAGATAGAATGTTTTTAGAATCTTAAAAGTTAAATTACAGAGCTTGTTTATATTTGGGTTTCACTACAAGGGTTTATCCTTAATAGTTGCATTCAACTGACTTCAGAGGGGAACAGATGCATCTATGCACAGCATTTGGTGATAAACCAGCAGGATCATCAGGTCAGAAAGAAATTTTAATTCAGTCAGGTCATCACATAGTTTCAGTAGATTAGCCTTAGCAAAATCTTGGAATACTGAGCTATTAGTAGATGTTTCTGGCCTCAGTATTATGGTGACTGAGAATTTTAGATATTATCTGTGCCAGGATGACTGACTGACATTTTGTAAGTAAATGATTTTAAATGTTATACATACCAGCATGACTAGCTCTAATTTTGTAAATAAGTTTATGTGTTCTGATTATTTCTTTGATTTATGTAAGATGTTTGAATCAGTGTTCTTCTGACTGACCAAATGTATATGTTTAAAAAAAAATAATTCTGAATACAGGTTATGCCAGTCAGCTGACCTAGATGTGATGACAGTGTGTGCCAGAGATGAAAGGAATAGAATTTCCACAATGGCTGTTTTGTTTACTTTATAAAGTCTTATATGAAAGAGCAGAATTCTCATAATAGCATTCTGTGACTTTTGAAAGTTTCTGCTATAAAAGCAGGTCCTGAGTCAAAGTTCAGTTTGTAATAGTTTGTATGAGATGATAGTAGTAGTTGTTTTTCAGACCAGTAGTTATCACTCAGTTTGCTTTCCAGTGCTGTTCAGTAAAAAAGGAGTTATTATCCCAGTCGCTGAGGACCAGACAGCAGCCTGAACAGTGGATATATAGTCTTATTTTGCCTTGCAGAAGTTAGTATATCATCTTGCCTTGCTGAGTTAATTAGATTAGACAGGGACAGCTAATCTTTAGTCAGGTAGGGATCTACAGTTAGATAGAGTTTTTCTACAATCAGTGTGACATCTATTCTTCAGTGTCATTTTCATAATTCCTGTGTGTGTGAAACTATATTTATTTATTTATTTATTGCAGTTGGTTTACCAGGATAGTCCATTGGGCCAAAATGAACCCATTTTCAATGGAGTCCTGGGGAGAAAAGCTCCAAAAATGTAGATACAGAATCAATCTATCTAGGTTATCTATTTATCTATCAACAATCTAGGTACAGTAGGTTATTAATGATAATTATACAAATGTAAAAGATTCAAGCAAATAATTTCAAATAGTACAGCAAATGTTAGAAATAATACAGACTTGTGATGAAACATACTGATGATACAGACTAACAGAAGGAATAGTACAAAGTAATACTGAAAGTCATTGCATATTAGGAAGCATAGACTTAAAAGGCCTAGTCTAGTACATTCTTTGCAATTACCATAGGAATAATGATGTGTGTGTTGGGGAAAATAATAAGGAAATTTGCTGGAGTAAAGAGAAGGAAAATGAAAATAGCCAGTGTTAGTTATGTAGGGTGGGAGCAAGAGCATTCCCACCATGATGCTAGATATGAGTAAAGAGATCTTTTGAAAGTAAAATGGTTAGAGGTGGTGCGAATGGACGGTGGGAGTTTCAGAGGCGAGCTAGGCCATAGGATAAAAGGTTTTTGCCTGGGGGATGAGTAGGTTTGTACACTTCTAATAGATTTTGATTATTTGACCTTAATACTCTATCAGGTAGGTGCATTTTAAAGGCAGAAGAAAGGGAGGGACAGAGGTTGAGAATGAGCTTATGGGCAAGAGTTAGTTGAGTGTAAGTGAGATGACTGGGTAGTTCTAGCCAGTTTAGTTTTTGGAGAGAGGAGCAGTGGTGGGTGGAGGACTTATGGCTGGTAGCGAATTTGGTGATTTTGTTAAAGAGGACTGAAGATTAGTTAGGAGTGGGGCTCCATAGAGAAGGGAGGGGATAAGGAAGGAAGTAGAGAGAGTGATTTTAGTGGCAGGCGTAAGGTAGTGATTTTGTTGGTAAAGCATACCTAGTTTTTGATGGGTTTTTTGATATTTAGTTGTAGGTGGGAGTTGAATTTGAGCTGGCTGTCAATTTGGACCCCAAGTAACTTGGTCTCTGACACCAGTTCCAGAGGTGAGTTATTTTGACTAGTAATCGAGAATGTGTTTATATCGAAAGGAGTGATTTTAGAGGGGGTGAATATCATTAATTTGGTTTTGGAAGCATTGAGTGCTAGATGATTTCTTTTCATGCATTGCTCTGTGGTAGAAAAGGCATCTTGTGTAAGTTTTAGGAGTGTGGGGATAGATGTGGCAGAACAGATAATAGTTGAATCATCTGCATATTGGATGATGTTTGAGAATGGGATAGATTTGCGGAAATCATTTATAAATATATTGAAGAGAAGGGGACCCAGTATGGAGCCTTGGGGAACTCTAGTAGGGGTACTAAGAAATGAGGAGGTGGCCTTTTTCCATTTTACTGCTTGATTTCTATTGGATAAGTAGCTGGAGAATCAATTCAAAGAGGAGGGAGATAGGTTAAGTTCTGAGAGTTTAGTTAAAAGCAGGCTGTGTGAGATAGTGTCAAAGGCCTTAGAGAGGTCAAGTAGTAGGGTAGGAACAACTATATGGTTTATTGGAATAATTATTCAGTGTATGTATGTCTAAAACCATTTTATTTATTAAATATTTTACTAGCTTTTATTGTGGCTAGTTATTTAGAAAGTACTTTTAGTAACCCGAGAGTTTTTATGCTTAATGTGAGAGCATCAGGGCTACTCTGAAAAGTCTTACTGCTTGGATTACATTACCTTTTATATTAATAATTAATATAATTAATTTGAACACCCCTTTTGAAGGGTACTATGGGATTTTGACTGGTGGGCAGCTATTACCTTGTAATTTTGGGAATGAGGACATAGCAGGTAAATCTGTGCCAGTCTTTTCCAAGAGTGTTTGTTGTTGTTGTTGTTGCGTCTTTCAGCTTTTCCTGGTTAGGAGTCGCCACAGCGGTACTCCGGTCCGCTAATGATTGGCAGTTGATTTTTATGTGCCAAGTTGCCAGCCCTGACGCACAACCTTCAATGAAGGTACGCCCATTCACGCATGTCTTCACGCAGAAGACGCTCTAGCTGAGAGTCAAACTGGTCAACGTCTTACTGTGAGGTGACAATGCTACCGCAGCACCAGAGTGTTTGCATGTGTGAATTTTAAATATTTAAGAGCGAGTGTGACAGATACCTAGAATTGGGACACAGTGCTCTGCAGTGGTTAATGTAAAAACTTATTTGGGGACCTGGAGTGAAGCATATAGTCTAGTCATAGGTTTAGAGCCTGTTCCTGGTGTACTCTTAGGGCACATTGTGTATTTCTATCTCTGTTTCAGTGATGCTCACTTACCAGAGACAGTGTTGAGGACTGAGGCTCCTTAGTTACTGTCCTGGATTTATGTGGGGTCATCACAGTGAATATGATTAATATGTTGTCTGATCTGACCCAGGAGGAAGTGACAATGGGTGGGGCACAAAGCTGCTCCATATTGGTAAGGACTAAGTCTAGGATTTTATTGGCCCTTGTTAGGGTGCTGATTGACTGGTCCTCAGAGGTTGTTTGTTGAAATCCAAACATTTATGGACATACATGTTTGGGGTGTGTGCAAATCTCCCAGTTAATTAATGGGGAGATTGTTGAATGGTGTTTGGCTTCAAGCATAGAGACTCCATATTACTTAGTTAGGAAATGTGGTCTGAGTGAGACTGGGTGGAATCCTTTAGTTATGTATGACACGATAATAGGTTTTGTTAATAGTAAGTTGAACATGCAGGAGTTCAAGGTCACTCTCACTTCTAATGAGTTGGGTGTTGAATTTTTTGAGAATATGGAGACACTGCTAGCTTTACTGCCTTCATCTAATGCAGTGGGTCTGAATATGTAATAGATACTGAAACTCACGCTGATGGCATGCTCTCATTGGCTTAAACTAAGTCACCATGATGATGCATATATGCTGATATTTTCCAGAGTGCTTGCAGAAACTGAAGTTTTTGTTTAGCCTCCCAGCCCTGAACAGCAATATCTTTATGTTATAGTGATTTCTCTTTTCTTATGTTTGAATCTAGACTGATGTCTAAAACTGGGCACTACTGTGGTGCAAGGATTTAGCCAATATACAGAAGGCTTCAGAGAAACAGGTGCAGAACAGCTCTTGCAAATCAGTTATCTCCCCCAAGAAGATTCATATATTGTACCCCCTTTGAATGACACTAGAAGGTAAGCTAATTGTTGAAGTCAATAATGTTGTTTGCATTGTGGCATTATTCTTTGTGATGGCAAAATGCTACTCAAGGCTAGTTTCATACATGCCTCTCACACATATTCCAAGAGTTCCATCATGGCTCTCTTCACATGATACAGGGAGGTACATCCTAAGTTACCCCCATCTGCACTAATACTGTACCACATGTGTATTTGTAGTGCAGAGATTTGAGTGCATGTGTGGTGTAGCAATTCTTGGCACCTGATTGGAAACTGATTGCGACTCTCCTTGCACAGCCTGATGAGTGATGCATTGGGGTGTCTCACTATGGAGTCACCTATGAGTGGGATATTGGATTGTATGGAGGTTTGCCTTATGGGCTTTTGAAATGAATCAATGCTACTCTTGGATATATGTTGATGAGTGTTGACTGTATTGTGTTTTTATGAAGTTGCTGAGGTTCTTGTTTCTTATGTTACATTCTGGAAACTTTTATTGTTTAGGTAGTTGACTTTTCAGAACCTCAGCATATGTATGTCTATGTGACTGGTTTAAACTGTACGATTGGTTTTGCATGGTGTTGTGTTGTAATCTGCTTATTTTAGTAGCTTCATGTGAGAGCTTTGTCTCCAGTAACATTGTAGAACTACATCACAAACTGTCAGTTTGCTTTAGTAGTAGCTGTTTGTCTGCAGATATGAGACAACTGCCATAATGTTTCAGGATGCCCATTTCAACCAAGTTGGCTACAGACAGAGAAAATGCAAATCCATCATCCAGATGCTTACTAATATGGGTTGAAGGAAGAAATAGTAACAGTGAGTTTGGGGACTGATTTACTGCCGTATTACCAGTCTAAAAGAACAAGTTAAGTCTACACATGAAAAACAACATGCCTGTTAGAGCAAAACATAACCTATTTCTACAACTAATGAGGGAAGTGTTTTGGCTCATAGTTGAGGTATTGATTTGGGCTAAACTAGTAAGTGTGGATACTGAAAATTTGATCTGAGTACCATCAAGCAGGTTGTCTAGACCAACTACAAGATCAGCTTTAAACATGCAATGATGTACAGCTGATTAACTCTGCTTTTTCTACAGCTAAACTTGGGATGTACTTGACTAAGGTTCCTTGAGAGAGAATTCAAAAATGAAAGTGCCTGTGTCTGTCAGTGAAGCACTAAACACAGCACAACCATCCACCATTAAGCAGAGTGCAAAAGTGAAAGAACCAATAAGAAAGTAGTTTTAACTCCAGCCAATTATGTTTACATATCAGAAACAGTAAATTGTTCTTTGCCACCAAAAAACACTACTGCTTTCAGCAAGTCTACACTAACTCTACCCAAAATATACTTTTATGTAATATTAGCATTTATATCACGTTATCGAAAGATGAAAATAGCGAATGCTATTTCATCGGCCCCAAAACATCTAAACATGAAAATACAGAACATTCAGAACAGCAAATTTTTTCCCATGAAAAAAATTTGCTGCTCTGAAACACATACACACAACACAAGCACATCAAACAAACAGATACCACACACATACACTTAAATTCCTGCATCTAACGCTACACTAAACTAAACATACACTACTATCTACCCACTTACGTTAACCCAAACCCTAACCCTAAGGTCTGTCACTATCACACACTCACCTAACCTGCGCCCTAACCCTAACTCACTTAAACCGCCCCTAACCCTAAAATCTGTCACTATCACACACACGCCTAATCTGTGCCCTAACCCTAACATACAAACAATCGCACACTTTCCTGAACCCAACCTGTAACTTTCCACCACAGCGCTAAGAATAGCGAAGCCACAGAAACGGCCAAACAAATTCTTTCCCAAGGAAAGCATTCGCTGTTCTGCAGCTTCGCTATTCTTAGTGTTCGCTGAATAGTGTTTGATATAACAATATTCAAAGTTTTAATACTTCGATGTTCTGATATAGACCCTAAGATTAAGTAAAAGTAGAAAAAAAGAGTGAAATGACACAATGAAAACAAAAATGCAAAATCCTTTCTCTTGATAATACAACCACTGAAGTTACTTCTCATAACAAACTATTACTGGTGATAGTGGATGATAATCTTACATTCAACCTGCATATAGAAAAATTGCATAAAAAAAACTCTACAAAAGCTAAGAATGCTTTATAGAGCCTAAAACTACACTTGGTACTACTTATCTGCCCCTCTTCTCTGCCCACCAGCCTGACCAGGCTGTTCCCCCTCTCTCCGACTAAACTTCCAACAACCTAACCACCATTAAGGCATTAGGCCAAACATCATTTGGTATACCCTATCCTCCCTAACCATGCTGAATCCATGTTATCCTTCCTAAAACCTAATCAAATAACTAATGAATATAGCCAGTTGTCTAACAAAGGCAGTGATCCCTCTCCTATGCTACAGTAACAAACCATAGGATAACCACTGCACAAAAGCTAAATAATCCTTACCCAATGGCAAATGGAACCCTCACAATGATTCACAGGGCATAATCAACCAAATGGACAACCCAAACACTAAACCCTTTGCCCCTTAAACCATGCAAAGGCAAATGCTTACCATAATGCCACTTTGCAACCCCAACAATAAAATTCTCCACAGCTTCTCATCCATCTGCCAAAAGTCTAACCAAGTTGATTCTCCAAAACTCACCTGCCAAATGCACCCCAAAACACTAAACCCAATCCAGCCAAAACCACACAAGCCTAGTTTACCATAAGCACCCTAAATTACCAAAAACCACCACAAACAAGGCCAGAGGAATCCCATCATGCCTAAATGCAGCCTCTTTATCCACTCTTCCACCCAATGGATATACTAATAACCAAATTGAGATTTTCTTTCTCAGTAGATCAATTGCCTAGTAATCCCACCAAACCCACTATCCATTATCAGTCCCTCTTGTACACGAATAATAAATACTGCATGGGAAAATAAGCTTGATTTGGTTAACCTAATCCAAGTAAATATCTATGACCTCGTAATTGTTGTGACTCTACCCAATCTACCCCAAATCCCCTCCAGCACTGACATACCTTAAACAGCAGTAAATAAATACAAATTACCTGTAACCTCACTGTGCACCACTACACCAAACCAAACTTCCACCCCATCAGAATCCATTATCTTAGAATCCACTTCCTTCAAACCAGTAGCTGTTGCCCCCTTAGTGTTCTCCCAGATATGACCACATTGTGCATCCCCATAGCAATTCAGACATCTGCTACCAACTTGCTTCCACCTTCTGGGACCTTGCAGAGTATAGCCAGAGCAACTGGAACACCCATCAGCACATCACCATTTGCACAGAGACAAAATTAAAATGCATTGGCGACTATACCACCTATTATCCATTTATTACACATTACAGCAGTGGTGTACCTCATCTTGGTAATGAAGAGAAAAACAGTCAGTTCAACGAAAAGCTTTAAACCATTCCCTACCCTGGCAGTACAGTAAATCATGGACCCTGTGGTGACCTCCATGAAAAGAAGAGGCTTACCTAACATCCCACCCCATAACCTTACCACGCTTCCTCCAGACTTCTGAGTATACCCCACTGCAATTATTCTAAACAAATGAAAAGTGAAGAAATACCCCTCTCAGAAATCCACTAAAGGATTCCAGTTTGCAACCCAAGTTAAGCCATGGCATGCAACTACTGTGTTAAATAGCACTTTTAAACAGGAATTTCCTCAGAGTTAAGGTAAAAATAACTCATGGCTTGCAAGCAATGAAAACCCTGGAAGATGCAACACATTCTCTCCTATCCTGGAATCATTCCATGACTGCATAATTTGCTTGCCCTGCTCTCTCATGTGATAGCAGACCTTCCAAAGGATATAATGGTCCCACTGCAGCTCTGTGCTGTTCAAAAAGAAAACAAAACCGCAAGTCAACCTCCAACACAATGACCTCTGATCCCATAGCCAGTGTCCCTCATGCCATGCAACCCTTCTTAGAAGCCCCACAAAGCCTGCCTACACCCTCTTGCCACTCACCCTGACAGACTGCAAGCACTCATCTTCCAAAACACCATACAGCTTAGTCATTCACTCGTTTGCACCTCAGACTTCATTCTCCTGACAAAAAATTGTATAGCAAACCAATCCTACATGCCCACAGAGAAGTGCAGAGTCTACACCGACAGTGTCAATAAACACATTCTTTAATGTAAACTTTTTAAAAAAACAATAAAACATGTTCTAAAATATACGCAAAGCGCTTTTTGTCTCACCAGTTGTTAGACTTCTTCAGGTAAAGACATTGAACAAGTAAAACATATATATATATATATATATATATATATATATATATATATACACACACACACACACACACACACACACACACACACACACACCGCATTCTGATCGTTACTCCCAGCAACCAATGAATGAAGGCTATCTAGTTACTAATTAACTAATTAAAGGCCTCTTTTCCATAACCTGTCTGTGCATTCCTTACACTACAAGCTAACATATATGTATGATATATTATATATGAACATAAAAATGAATCACTACCATCACATTAATATAATCTTATAACATATTTTAAAAAAATTCCTTACTGTTAAATATATATAAAAAATATGAGATCCTATTGGAACATCGAATTCTCAATTGTTCGAATCACTAAAGGTCGACCTTTAATGATCGAACAATTGAAAATTCGAATTATGAAAACTAAACATGAAAAAAAAAAAGAAAAAGTAAAGGGTGTAGGCAGCATCCCCCACACCCCCTGCTACTTAAATATACCAACTCTGAGATCGCGCTACAGTGCAGGAAAGGGAAATTGTCCCTTTCTGCACCATAGATCATGAAAGTGCGATCTTGGAGTTGGTATATTTAAGTAGCGTGGGTGTAGTGGGTGCAGGGGGCTTGCCCCCCTGCTTTAACCCATCAGGGTATGTTTTGTTTCTTTTCTTTTTTTTTTTTTTGTGCTTTCGAAGTTACGGAACTGCGATCATATGGTGTCGACCATATGGTATTTGAAGTTCCATAACTTTGATTTTCTAACAGGTAACCAAAAAATATTTGTGTTACTACGTATATATGTATATATTATATATCCTATAAAATGACTAATTTTTTTAAAAACATTCCATATTGTTAAAAAGTATATGTATATATATTCATTCATGTATATATGTATAAAAAACCTTTGTGCATACCAGTACAAAGAATTTACATTAAAAATGTATTACCTGTACAAGTGGTTATATATATAGGAACATGTTAATAAAGCCATAAATACATGCAAGAATGAGTCCTATACAGCCACTAGTTGATTCACATTAGTAGAATGATAAATCAATACCTTGCAACTAATAGGTTCAATAAGGTTATGCCCTTACATATATAACCACAGACTTTTTTACTAAAATCGGGTAAGCACAGAGTAAATAAATAAATAAATAAGTAAAACCAGTCACTATGAGCGAAAACCCCTGATGGCAATAAAACGCTAAATGTATTCCAATGAGTAAAACGCTGTACGCTCTTCTGCAAGTTCAAAAACCATTTATTTATAAAGTAGAGTGAGCGCTTTCACCATAAGGCTTCTTCAAACTCTTAAAACAATTAAAAAATTTTTTGAAATCCTTTATAAAACATTCAGTGAACCTTCATTGGTTAAAAATACGTCACTATTAAAATTCTTAAAGCAGTATTTCATATATAATATACTATCTTATATATACAAACCACACGGTCTGTCAACAATCTAAGGATCAGGGTACATATATATATATAAAAGTAAAACAAATCTATGTACAAATCATAGCTTCTAAACATATGTGCTAAACTAAAAAATTACTAGAAATTGATAAATGAATCAAAGAAATATATATGTAGACACCAATTGCAGCAAGTCAATAAAAACAACCATGAAAATGAACAAAAATGTTCAAAAATATGAATGACAGGTGACGTAACAAATATAAACAGACAGAAAAACACCATACACTGTAAAAGTCTACATGAAAACAGGAATATGCTGCTGCATATACAAGGTATAACCTATCATCTGAACATAAACCTAAACACTACATAAATACCTACAGAAAAATATGAATGTGCAAAACACTGCATATAAATAATGACCTAACTTAGAATGACCTATGAACATTTCCTAATCTAGCTAATCAATAAATGCATACATAAATACTTACATAACAACTGTCTAGAGCATTCACAAAAACATCAGTATTGTATATGTGATGGTAAACTACTATGTATATTGCACAATTCGTATGAATGTACTGCTTGAGGTGTAAACAAAGTAAACTACATATACTTAATAACAGCAAATATACTGAAAAGGGACACCCCTTGTGCTCACTTGTTGTATATAAACTCCTGTCATAAGCTGTTAAATTACTTCGCTCTGTGTAATTTTCTGCTTTTCAGGAAAGGTTTAATTTGTACCTTATCATTAAGGCCAGGAGGTGTATCCGACCTCCATCTAATAATCCATCTAGTCTCACTCTCTAATGTCATATTAATCAAATCTCCTCCTCTAAAACCTTGGAAAATGGTTTGAATAACATAAAATTTAAAAGTGTGTTCTGTACCTGCCGCTTTATTGTGTCTTGCCAATGCATTGAGATCTGAACCTATTCTAATTAAATAATTATGCTCTCTAATACGTTCTTTCAGAATGCGGTTGGTCTTCCCTATATAATAGGCACTACATGCATTGCAAGTAGCGACATATATTATATTCTTACTGTCACATGTAGTGTTGGTGTTAAAGTTGAAAGTGCGTCTTGTCACGGGATGTGTAAACATAGTGTCCTTGTTTATGTAGGGGCACTGATTACACCTACCACACGGTACAGTATTCCTATTCCCAATACTACTTCTGCAGGTTGTGTTTCTTGGTCTGCATAATATACTTTTTAAGTTGGGATGATTCTTAAAAGTTATACGTGGTGTTGGGCCTACCACCTCACTAACCTCTCTGTCTGAACTTAGTATATCCCAACGTTTACACATGGCTTTTTTGACTTCTAAACTCATCTTGCTAAATTTCAAATTCGCCCTAACTTCGTTCTTATCACAGTTTATAAATAAAACAACAATATATTAAATACAATAATAAATATCCATCCCATGTGCTTACTCACCAGTTTACTATCTCAACAGGTTTTTTAGTTTTAATATGCATGTGATGGAATACATTTTGCATTTTGTATTGTATATGAGGCCTTTAAATAGTAATTAGGTAGCCTTCATTCATTGGTTGCTGGGAGTAACGATCAGAATGCTGAGTGTATATATATATATATATGTTTTTACTTTTCAATGTCTTTACCTGAAGAAGTCTCACAAATGGTGAGAAGAAAAGTGCTTTGTGTATATTTTAGAACATATTTTATTGTTTTTTAAAAAAGTTCACATTAAAGAACGTGTTTATTGACACTGTCAGTGTGGACTCTGCACTTGTCTGTGGGCGTGTTGGATTGGTTTGCTGTATGTTCATTTCTTAGTCGAAAAAATTGTATAGCAAAACAAAATGTGAGTCCAACCTTTTATAATTGTATAAAAACAAAGTACAAAATCTGTCACAAATTTTTTTTAATGCCTTTGGCCCCATCAGATGTGCACTGAAATTATATGATTAAATTCTTTATGTCTTTGATCCCCCCATTATGTCCAGCTTTGTTCAAATTTATTGCCTCAAGAGGTATAAAACTTAATATGTCTGACATTATTTACCGTGTCATCTCTCAATGATTTAACCACGATGTTCCAAGAACCACAAGTTATGAGAAACTGACCAAAATATGAGGCCAAGTCTGCCATTCTCCGAAAAGCTGTGCTGGCAGGAGGTATGATGACACCTATCCACCCCATGCACATGGGAACTTTTACATGACTATTTCGCCCTCACCTACCACTCACAGGCAAGCTAAAGGTTCTGATGATCATACAATAATGTTCCACGCTATTGCCCCATGCTCCTACTATTGGAATTGCCTTGAGTGTCCCCCCACCCCCCACAAGTAACATTAGACCTACTTACTCAATACCTTAAATATTGGTCTTCACTCAGAAAAAGGTCCTGCCCTAGGACAACTCTACTGAAAGGTACAAAACGTGAACCTCCAGTGTCTGCCACCAACGTCCCATGTCAGTCTCCCCTGATTTGCCAAAGTTGGCCAGAAAACCATAACATAATAAAATTGGACCCAGGATCTGAGACAAAATCTGTATATCATAGGGCTATTTGGAGCCCGGATCACAGCAAATCACATCACTCAGATCCTGCTATTACCCCCTCCATGGCCGTTACTACCACACTGCTCATGCAGAATGAACGGCCATTACTCACAGTGCTCCATAGACCGCAAAAACACTGAGTAACATCAAAAGCTAGACCACCAGAATAAAAGGCTCTCTAATAGCATGCTTTCCTCTTCCCTGCATCTCACAAGGAATGATATCACCCAAGGTTCCCGAAGATTAAAGAATCAGAAGGTCTTTGTACATCAGATAAATAATGCACAAATATACAAACCTATCTTTATATCACAAAGCCCTTTGCATTGTGAGTGGGTGAATCTGAGCAAAGGAAGAGCCTTCCTCTACATCAACGCATAGCCAGAGTTTATTTTGCCATTAAGTCATGTTGGAGAATAAAACATTAAACCACACACTAATTATATTAGATAAGCACTGCTTGTACAATCACATAATTCACCATAAAAGCTGAATGGCCTGTCTTGGTATTCAAACCATGAGCTACTGTATGCAAAGCCAGAACTCTAACCACTAAGCTAATGGAGCTAAATGTGTGTGCACTAACAGCATATATCAGATATGCAGTAAACATACAGAAAAAAAACAAATTAAACAATCTAGAGCAAACCAATAACACCGAGCTTAAGCTTAACAACTTTATGTACCTAAAACCTTAACGTAAAGTATCCATACAGCAGTAAAGTGATAATGTACTACCACTATCAGTAAAGTTAGTCTTATGTTACAACTATTTTTGGGAGATCTTAAAGCCAGCCATGATGAAACATTTATGTGGCTGACGCCAGTATGACCTCCTTAGAAACTGTAGTGAATAGCACAGCAGATACTGCAGGAACCAAAGCAGACTCACAAAAGCTTCCACTTTGTGCCCCCATTCCTCGACTGTCTGACAGAAAACCACAAACTGCAGGAGGAGCAGACCAAGACCGCAAGGTAAATTCTTTTAGTCAAAACCAGAGACACTCGCTAAAGCAAAATCCATTCACCTGGCCACACGGTTTGACCAAGCATCAATCCAGCAAATCCAGATTTACATCATTGCAGCACAGCCTATTCATGACTATCCAATCAGCCACTTTTGCCTAATGTGTGCTAATGTATGACAGAGTCACAGATTTAATATCTCAGTCACAGACATACCATGCATCACATCAAGACCCGTGGCTATTGTTGCATGAAGTTCATATTTCATATATGCACAAATCCGATTTCATAAACTCTGTATGGACTTAAAAGACTGATACTCGGCTACAACAGAATACTAAATCTCCAAGAATATGAAACCTTGACAAGTACAGTCCTTTTTTTGATGTAGCTATGCAAAGCACGGAAGAGTCATCAGGTTATAATCTTAAAAGTAAAACTGTAGTGCATCTAGTTTTTTTTTTTAATGTGACATCTTTGTAGTAAAGAGCAGAGTGCAGTTGCCTGTGAATGACTGACTGTTAAATCTGACACCCTGAAAAAGAGGAAGACAGAAGCTTTACCAGTGTAACTGCTTTGTTCACACATTTAGTCTGCTATCTAACATTTAGAAATGTATGAAATGGGAGAGTTGTATTCATCTGATGTGAAGGGACCCCCACCCTGTTTTCTCTCACAACTTTCTTCAGTGAAGTGGTGTTTGGATGATTAACAACTGATAATACAATATCAGATGCGAGAATCTACATAGACATGAAGTAAATTTGTTCAGTCCTTTGTGCTTGTGTTTTAAATATTAGTCAAGCATTTGACTATCATTTAGAATTCTTAATGAAGGATAGTTGGTGTTAAGCTGATATGTTATATGTATTTAAAAAGATCAGCTTATGTCTATGGTGATCTGGCTCTGTACCAGTATGTAATAATGCTTCAGGCTGTTTTCAACAAGTGACAACCTTACAGTATACCAAGTTAATAACAGGACTAGCTAATTACTTATATTTTACTGATAATATGCCAATGAATACTGATTATTTGGAATAAGAACTCGTGCACAGAAAACAGAAATGATGGTTCTTAGACCAAAGCACAACAATTTCAGAGAATGATGCTTGTTAAGGGGTAGACAATGTCAATGAGAAATGGTATATTAAATGAGTCAGAGCATTTAAACTGAATCATTGGGGCATAGTATGCAAAGCAATTCATGAAGCATATATATTTAGTACTTCAGAGGGATCATACAGACAAACGTAACTGTAAGGAATGATACATGGAGCTCATTCATTTGACAAGTAGGGAAATAGCTGCATGCTGGGTAAGTGTATCGGTAACTAAATTAACAGCCTAAAGAGGAAGCCATGGTCTGCCATAATTAAATATTGCTAAAAAGAAAAAAAAACTTTCTGAAGAGCAGAGATCTAACTGGCTGACAAGACTTAAAGAACTGTGATGTGAACACAGTACATGAGGCTCTGAAAATATTACTCTGGAGCCATCCAAACATGTTAATGGTTAGCATGACTTTAAACATGCTTTACAACCCATCCTGAATTTAAGAAAGGATGCATGTAATTCTTGATAACATAGATAGCGGGATCCATTACCATAGCTGACATCAGTCCTAGCACTTTTAATGATTACATAATACTAATATAATTACGTAATTAGTTTTTGACTACTTTGTGTACTGCTATATTATATATTTATTAACTTAGCAACTGTTGTACTACACACATGCACATGAGCATGCATACATTCGTGTGTGTGTGTGTAGATATATATATATATATATATATATATATATATATATATACATATACACATACATACATGTGCAGAGAGAGACATGCACACACACAGTGGGGAGGCACAGACCCAAAATCAGGGACAGATTTTAAATATTGCTCTTATTAACTTAGAAGGTTGACAGAATAATAGGCTTTGCATTAGGATGCATTTTTGAAGTATAAAAAGTCTGAAACTCAAATGTTTGACATTTAGTGACTTCACTTCTTAACAGTTTGCCAGAAAACCTCAAATTTTAATGATGACAATCAAAGCAAAAGATGAGGCTAAAATCTGGACAACTTGGAGGTACGAGTCCGGCATGTCTAGACCAGTAAATTGCATTTTTAATTTCTCCAGATCTTTTGGATTTCTAATACCATGACAGGAATTGACTCTATTCCTAAGTCAAAGTATGATTAAAGTTTATAAATTAGTATTGTTTCAATCTTTGATGTCAGCCAAAAGTGCTTTTTACAGCACCTGCAATGTGCTCAGTAATGACTCCTGCAATTTGTATGGGTTACATGGATTGGTAACGTATCTAAATACGATTGTAGATTCTTTTTTTTATAAGACCTGTTGCTCCTGCTACTGTTGGAACTGTCCGGGTATCCTTCTTCATTGCTCTCATTTCTGCCTACAGATCCTGATATTTTATGACTTTGTGTCTCTCTGTACTCAACACACTGTAGTTACTGGGTGTGGTGATTTAAATGATCAATGCTACATTTGTCTTTGTTTCATGGACTGCTATGTCTGGTATTGCCGGTTTTCTAGCATCAGTCTTTTGAACTGTTGGTAACGGGTGATCCCATGTGATATAAACGTCAATGTTTTCTATGATGCTTTGTGGCTCATGCTTCCAGTGTTTTACAGCCACTTCAGTACCATAATAAATGCACACTCCCCAGTGCAACAATCTTGCCATGTTATTATGCCTTTCAGTATGCAGTCCTTCTGCCATTAGTATGTCACAACCAGCAACAAGGTGTGCAACTGTTTCCAATTTGGTTTTACAAAACTTACATTAGTCTGTTTCTCCCACATGTTCAATAGACTTTGTAAACCAGTGTGTAAATAAGCCCACTATCTTAGGCCTCCAATATTAACCTTTCATCTCTTGTTTTGAATTCACCTCCCCTTAACCATTCCTGTGTTTGTTTCTGATCAATATGAGGTTCTTCCAGAAGTTTTCTATACTTGCAACTATTTATGCATTTTCCACATTTCTTGCCTTCTCATATGGTCCTTCACCTTATATTCTTCCTTTTGTTTTTTGGCACATTCAGTTGCTGCCTGATTTCTATTTGCTTCTGGTTTGATTTTCATTCCTGCTCGACGCCAATATGCTTCTGCTAGATTAAGCAGAGAAGTCATCTTAGATTTATTCTCCTTGTGTTTCAAAACTTTCACTATATTTGGGTCTTGTGAGGTCAGCGGATATGTGTGGAGTCCCATGACTGCAGATCTATACATGTAATTAATTTGAAGGATGTCCATCCCTCCTTCAGAATGAGGAATATATAATCTTGGTATACACTGATTTTTATAAATCATTTGGTGAGCATGAAACATCCTTCTTGTTTTTCTATCTAATCTATCCAACATGTTTTCAGGCCAGTCAATCTCTCCAAAACTGTAAGTTAGGATAGGAAGAGCAAATTGGTTTATAGTTTGGATTTTGTTCCTAGATGTCAATGCTGCTTTCAGGATTAATTTAAATCTTCTAAAGTATTCCTTACTAAGTTTTATTCACATTTGTTCATATTTTATTGTTGATCCTTCATCAGTTCCCATATTTTTATACACTCCCTCTTGCTCAAGTTCTTTTATATCACATTCTTGTCCCAAACTAATGTTTTCCTGGTGCTGCAGTTTTCCTGCTTTAAAGGTTGCTTTTGTATTTATCAAGACCAAATGCCATTCTTATATCATCTGAAAACATTTTGGTATCCTGCAGTTATGCTTTTAGTTCCTCATCTGATGAGCTATACAGTTTTAAATCCTCAACAAAGAGAAGATAGATCATTACACTTTGTTTTCTATGAGCCACATTGTAGCCATGGCATAATCTGTTAAATAAACAGCTTAACGGGTTAAGGCCAAGGCAGAACAGCAACGGTGACAGACAGTCACCCTGGTGTATCGCCCTTTGAATTTGTTATCCCTGGGATAATTTTTCCTTTATCATGGCTTAATGCAAAGTGGTCTGTCATTGTTTCATAGTCACTGTAATGTAGTTGATCAGTGTAGGATGTACATTTTAAGCTCTGTTTTAAACATGAATGTGGGATACTATCAAATTATTTTTTTGTAGTCAATCCATGCCATACTTAAATTATTTCCCTTTTTACTGTTCTCCACTATGACTTTATTTAACAACAAATGATCCTTTGTTCTATATGACTTTCTTTTATTGCCCTTTTGTTCTACTGCCATAATAGAGTTTTCTTCTAAATGACTATAAATGTCAGCAGCAATTCCTGTGTATAGTTTATATGTTGGCGGAAGGCAAGTTATTTGTCTATAATTTTTAGTGTAGCTTGCAGGTTTACTCTTAAGTAAATAGGAGCATTATTTTTTCTGTTAGCCAGGTTGGTATCTGTTCAGGGTGTGCATATAAATACTTTACTCATGGCTAAATTTTCGTGCAAAGTTGTTAATACTTTTAATCAAAATTTAAGTTTGGCATGTGGGCTTGGGGTTTTCCCATTAGAGGCTTTTTTAATTTGTTTCGATCTCGCTGGCTGTTACTTCATCCCCATTTCATATCCTGTACCTTTAAACTTTTTATTCTTTCTTTTACTTCTTCTATCCATTTATCATCTTTATGTTCCACAGGATCTTCACAGATACTGCTCCGAAATATATCTATTTTCTTCTTTTTTGGTGGTCTTTCAATTCCTTTTACCTTGTTTCCCAGTTCTCTATAAAACTTTTTTGAGTCATCAATAAATTGCTTATTTTGTACTTTTCCTTTATATTTATCTGCGTATCTTCTACGTTTTTCCAGCTGTGCTGAAATATTTAGTTTATTTGTGATAGTGCATGACAAATCTTAGTCTGTTCTAATGCTCAGCGTATTGCTTTTATCAAATCTTTCTTAACATTTTTGTTCATCTATTCCCTCTTCTATAGCATTCTAATAGGGACACTTCTTGTCTTAACTGCATTATAGGTTTTGCACTGTAATGATTTGTATATGTACATGAAGGTCACACAGTGGTTTTATAACATCTTGTAGAGTGGATCTTCATGTTAAAAACAGCCACTGAAATGGCACAGATGTTAAAATACATGGTTGATTCATGTTTGAGCCCCCTCCCCTCAGAATGTGACTCCAGAACCATATATTTATAATAAGTAAAACTTATATTGTCTTTCATCTAGGATGGAAAAAGATCTGCCACTATATAACATTAGCTACTGAGCTTTGCTTATTTAATGCTATTTTTGCTTACATTTTCTTCACACATATTATCTAGCAGGTAAGTCAAACTGGAGACACCTTCCTGTTATACCCTTTAATTCTATATGAATATCAGGTTTATGAAAAAATATATATTTTTTCAGAAACTGGTATGTGTAATTTATGTATGTTCATGTCTGTATGTATATATTTATATATAAATATAATGCTAAAAGAACACTGTTATAGCATATTTTTACAGTCTGGCTTATAATTATTTAATTTTAATAACAAAAGACCAGTTATAACATATTTGTTCTGTCTGCCATACAATTCCCTATTTTATTTTAAAAACGCATTGCACACTGTCATTGATTGGACTGCAGCACCTTTTGTTTTTTCATTTCAATATTGTTCATTTGGTGTGTTCATGTGGACCCATTTTTATCTATTTTAGCTTTTACTGCCCCCTCAAAAGCATTGCTTAATTTTATGATACTAACATTGGCAGTTTCTAGCATCTTTTCTGCAGTTTCCATGAAACATTTAATTATCTAAAAATATATATTACTTCAGCATAAGCTGCCATACTAGTGTAGTTATTCAATTAAGGGATATCAAGAGAGGAGTAGACTTTTTGCGACTGAGTGCGAATCCGCAGAAGAGTATTTCTTTTTTTCACTAAATATTTTTTTTTTATTATTTCAAATAAGATGTCTTAAACATTACATGAAATAAAGATAAATAACATATTTACAATTCTAAAACATTACTAACTTCAAACCATTATATAACTATTTACATTGGTGTCTATGCAAATAACATTGAAATTCTATATTATATAGAGTTAGAAACATAAGATGATATATCTTCTTCGATATTTTCAAGTATTTCCAGTACTTTCATCCAAGAGTAATAGTAAGAAGTAGATCTTTTAGTTCTGTTCTTCACTGTTAATATTTCCATGTGAGCAACTGTTGTTGTTAAAGTCTCAAATTCCTTGAACGTGGCGAAGCCTCATTTTTCCAGTGTATAGTTATGATTTTACGTGAAATTGCCAATAGTGACCATAGGATTTTAGTGTCTTTTTTTGGTACACAGTTTGGAATAGGAGAGTTGAATAAAATTAAAGACTTTGTTAATTGAAAATTATCATTATAAACAGTCTGAAAAAAATAATTAATGGATTTCCAGTACATATTGAGACATATACATTCATAAAAAACATGCTGCCAATCTGCTTTTATCTTGATATGGCATCTCCAACATTAATCTTCAATAGAATACATTTTGGCTAACCTATGTGGTGTATAGAAACTTCTGTGTAGATATCTCCAAGTGAATAATTGCCAGTATTTTGATAATGTAGAAAATTTGGAAGATTTTAGAATATTACTTTTTCTTCTACAACTGGAGGATGGTTGTTTATTAAAGTATAATAATCCCAGTATGATTTTTCATGATAGTTTTTTGTTTTTAACAATTTTATAGATATTAGACAAATAACCTGTACCCTGATAAGGCTGTTTTGTGATAAGAATAAGGTATTCAATGAGTTTTGGAGCTTCGTGTCTAACTGAAGGTTGCATTTGTTCTATTTTATTTATAAGAAAATGCCTTAGATTTTGTAAAAACAGCCAATTGTCTTTATTTATATTATAATTATAAATTATCTGTTCCTTTGTTAGAATTTTCCCTTTCTCTATAAGTTGATGCCAAAAGAGTAATGCTTCTTCTTTAAGTATATTTATTTTAGATATTTGGAATGTATCTAGAATATTTGGTGTAAAAGCTATAGGGAAAATAAGAAAAATCCAATAATTAATATTTGGTATTTTGTTTATATATGTTCTGAACACTGAAAGTGTAGAACTTACATAGTTTGATGGCAATTTATTAATATTATTCCTTTTCCCTAAAAAATAATCTTTTAACATCCATATAACGGGTGATGGTATTACTGTTAAGTTGTCTTGTATGTGATTATAATTGATTTCTATGTAAATCTGCTCATGGGCTTGTTTCCATATAGGTGTGTATGAATTATTTAACCATAGTGTTATGTTTTTAATAACAGATGAGGTAATATATAAATCAATATCCGGTAAATTAATTCCATCTTCCCAATCTGGCAAATGTTTATTTAAGGCTATACGGGGTTTATTTGGAAACCATAGAAAATTTAAAATTAGTTTATTGTATCTTTGAATAATATATTTGGGAGGTGGCAATGAAAAATTTTGTATTAAGTATAATATTTTGGGAAATGTGATTATTTTAATAAGATATAATCTGTCTGCTGTTGAAAAGATATATTTATTCCAGTAACCAATTGTTTGTTCTATTTTGTCTAGTATTTTATTATAGTTAAATATTAGAGAATCTGTTAATTCATTGAGTAGATTTATTCCCAGATATAATAATTTACTTTCTGTTACTATATATTTGGAAAATCTTTTGTTTATATTATTTTTTTTTTACAATTACAGGGCATAATTTTAGTTTTGTTTTCATTAAATTTTAAGCCTGAAATATTTTGAAATTTATTCATGGAGTTAAATAGAGCATTCAAAGACTCATTTGCATCTGAGAGAGTTAATAGTATGTCATCAGCAAAGAGTTGGATTTTAAGGTTTAACATTTTATTAATACAAATGCCCTTTATGTTATTGTTTGATCTGATTTGATTTGCAAAGGGTTCTATGAGTAATGCAAATAACAATGGCGATAAAGGGCAACCTTGTATAGTTCCCTTTTTTATTGTTATAGGGCCAGATCTATATGATCCCAGTTTAACATATGCAGTAGATTTTTCATATAGTATTTGGATAAGATTATTAAAATTAGAAGGAAAGTTATATTCTTTTAAAACTAGTGAAAGAAAGCTCCAATTAACCGAATCAAAAGCTTTATTAATATCTAATGAGATTACATTTAAATTTAGGACTTTATGTTTGCTATAATCTATTAATGTTAGTATTCTTTTAATATTATCTGAAGTATTTCTTCCTTTAATAAAACCTGTTTGATCTTTGTGAATTAAGAAAGGAAGAAAGTGTTTGATCCTATCTGCGTATATAGCCATAAACATCTTGTAGTCTATATTGAGTAATGATATTGGCCTATATGAGGAACACTGTTTCTCATCTTTATCTGGTTTGATAATTGGGGATATCAATGAATATTTCCAAGAGGGTGGTATATTCAAATCTTTATTGGCTATATCATATAGTTTTAATAATAAAGATATGGCTTGATTGGGTATTAATTTATACATTTCTGGTAGCATATTGTCTGGGCCAGGTGCTTTATTTGTCTTGAGCTTTTTAATTTGTGATTTTAATTCTGTCATATTGATTGGTTTGTTTATAATGTCTATTTGTTCTTGTGTTAATTTAATATGAATATTGTTTTCTAAGTATTTTTTATATCCTTAGTAGGTGTATCTTGAGTATTTATGGAATTATCAATGTTAAATTGGAGTCTGAATGCTTCTAAAATATCATTTAGTTCCGTAACTCTTTTGTTAGTATTGGGAATAAATATTTCTTTTATTTGCTTAGATTTAATTATTTTTTGTTCTATTAGTTAAGTATCTCAGGTGTGCTGAATTAGTAGAGTATGAGTTTATTTTTATCTTTTCTAAGTTAATCATAATCTTATGGTGTAGCAATTCTGTATACTTCTTATTGATTTGTGTAAGTTCTTGAACTTGAGTAGCATTACCCTTTTGTATTTCCAGTTTCAATTTATCTGCTTTGTTTTGTAAGTCTAGCATATCTTTATTCCATAACTTCCTTTTATTTATGTACCAGGATAATATCTTCCCATATGTAACTGCTTTTAATGAATCCCAGACATATATTTCTGAAATATCTTCTGTGTAATTTATTTCTAGAAAGTTTTTGATTGTTTCTTCATAAAATTCTTTGAAATCTCTCAATTTTGTGATATAGGAAGATATCCTAGTAATGGGATTTGAATAAAATGGTGTAAGCTCTATCTCAAAGACTATGGCATTATGATCAGATAAAGGACAATTTATGATTTTGACTTTGTCAATTTTGTTATTAGGTCATTGGCAACATATATTCTATCAATTCTAGAGTTAGTTTTATATCTATGAGAATAAAATGTGAAGATTAGTGAGTCTGGTTCTGCAAATTCATTTATATCTTTTAAATACAATGTATCTATAAATTTTGATAGTGCTTTAGAGATGGGTTGTTTTCTTCTTTTGGATTTAGAATCTGTATCTTTTTCATTCATTATACAGTTGAAGTCTCCTGCCAATATCAGGCTACCCTTAGTTAAATGAATTATCTCTTCAAAATGCTGTTTAACTGTTTTTAATCCTAGTCCTGGGATCCAATATAGATTTACTAACGTATAGATTCTCTTATTTAACTCTACTGAAACTAGACAAAACATACCTGATGTATCTTGATGAGTAGTAATTATTTTAGGTGTTATAGTTGAGTTGCAGTAGTATAGCTACTCCTCTTTTTTGTTTTGTATTGAGAGTTTATTAGTACTGTGTAATTATTAATATTTAAGTTGTTTATATCTCTATCTAATAAGTGTGTCTCTTGTAAAAGACTATTTGTGGTTTATGTAAGTTTATGTACTTGAATAGGCTTCTCCTTTTATTACTATTATTTAGACCATTAACATTTATGGATAAACATTTCATTTCCTAGTTTTGAGTTTGTTTTATGTGTAAGTTTATGTAAATATTGTTTATTCTGAGTTCCATCTTGGATACAGAATTCAAAAAGTTTTTCTTGTATGATTTTTGCATGTTTCTGAGTGACACCAAAGTGATAGAATAAAAAAAAACAAAGAACTTCCAAACTTGTAATTCTTAACCTTAAAAACCATTCCCTATTGCTATGAGGTAATATACCTCTTCGTTTGGTTAGTGAATCTAACCAAACAAACTTTCTACCCTCACAAATAATATTTGGATCAGTTTCTCTTATCCTCTTAGTTTTAAATAAAGATAATTGAATAATATATTAAGATAATCTAATCAGCTAAAATATATACATATATTCTTTACTCATCTTATTGTAATTCAATAATACTTACTTCTAAGCAGGTTTCAAAAGGTACAAATATTTAGATTAAGGTAGTATCATTTCAAAATAATTTAGGGTATTAATAAACATCATGTTAAAATCTATAACTGTATATTTCATACATCTGTTGAAAACTATTTACTGGCATTACTGTATAATACAGTACCATTGTTGTGCAATTGTTTTGGACTACTCAAGTCCGAAACCAGTGTTTAAATTAATATTTGCAAAGTCATATTGGAATAAAAACATGAATAGTTCTGAAACCACATCATATTTCATGTTTAACATAAACTGAAATGCGATACAATGTATAAGTATATTAATATTTCTTTAGTAGACATTAAATATGTTCCTCTGATTGCATTTTTCAGCTTTTCAATGACAATTCCCATGGCTGGAGACAACAAGATCACAATTTAGACAGCTCCCTTATCCAAGAGACCACTCATAATGTTGTTACCTGATTGAGTGTCTTGTTGCCAACACTTCCATCAACCCTCAGAGGGACCCTGCACAATGAAAACTGACACAGTACAGAGGTAAAACTGCAGCACTTGACCACACCCTCAAAGCAAACATCTATGTATATCACACATCAACTCCCACAGCTTAGACTGACACCCAACCAGTGAGTCTATCTGCTGACAACAAGTGCTGGAGATACAATCCTGACCTACTCAACACCAGTAATTCAATCCTATGACTGAACAAAAGTATACCGGAGAACACATCAAAACAATGGAAGCTGCCAAGATTCAAACCACCATGTACGAAAATATTACAGGCCAAAATTCCCAACCCATTTTGCAGCAAACAGACAAAACGTATTCAAACCATGGGGTAACACCTTTACCACGTCAAAAAGGTGTCCAAGAAGCTTGTTTTTCCTCCAACATCGGAGGACAGCCACGATGATCCATGCACTGCAAGAGTACCATTTTATCCTGGCAATTGCTTCACGACTGTATATAGAAACATTTAATCCAAATCATTAACTGGCACCACAACAATATTTCTCAGAAAAGCTGTTTTACAGCCAATGACCAGACAGAACGCATCATTGAGAGGATACATTTATCAAATGTCAAGTGCCCCAGCCATAATACAAGTGTCTCCTCAAATCAATCCCCAACGAATCTACTGCCCACCAAACTTGCAGACCAATACTGGCATCCTTTCATGCAGTCACATTGAACCACAAAAATACAGGTCCGCTGATCAGGAACAACCAGGCTCTCAACTGCCAGACAACACACCCGTCTGCAGAAAGGTCCAAGAATCATAGTTGCATTGTCAAGCATCCTTGTCCACACTAACAGTAACATGATATACCCGCATACACTAGTATTGTGTCATTCTTGATAATGTAAAAGCCAGACAATATTATAAGAAGGGTGAAGCCACAGCCAGGCAACATAACAAGAAGAGCACAGCCGCAGTCACCATTCAGATGAGCAAACGGGAACAGCATGAGCCATCTAAGGATGGATAGCCCGTTGAGGACCTGCCACAATGCATGCCCATAATGCATGGCAACCCAGTAACAAATTAGGGTGTGGGCTAAGCCTCTCCCCCTTCCACTCAAATCAGATCCAACACAATATGTGTGTAGAACACAGATGCTTCGACAAAGCCCAAAGCCACATGGGATATAAACATTGTATAATTGACACACCAGGTCAAATCCACTGTTGTTATGCTACTCATTATAGTTGCCTATACAATCATTGCTTCCACTTTCTCCATCTAGTATACCATAACGCCATCTAAATGTTTGATTTGCCAAATGCACATCCAACCTTCTTGTTGCATCCCACCTGCCCACCCGAGGGCATACCTTGGCAGCAGGACATCAGTAGTATTCTGCAGGAGCACCAGCGTGGGAAATGGCAACCCTCCCCAAAACAAACCTGTCAGTTGCTTGACATTTACTAGTTTCTTTAGAGAATTTGTAAAACAGCAGTGATTTTATTTGCTGATGATTAATTTCTGCTTTTAAACTCTGCTGTATAAAACATAGTAAGGGATAGCTAAAATGTCTGGAAATCTAAACTGATAGAAAGACAAGCAGATATATGTCCTTATCTATCAAGGTGCTAGAAGACATCAGTAGCCATAAACTGAAAGTGCTTCAAAATAAATATCTGTGTATATTTATATGAACCTTTATATTATTTATGTTTCCTTAGAAGGAATTTAGGTTTCTGTATCTTTAAATGTGAACCTAGCTTATTTTCTGACTAGACGTCAATTAGAAAGAGTCAGGGGATGGCGTACACAAGTAAATGCGACAAGCAATAAGTAACTCAAGTTTCTAGTGATGTTTGTGGCTGTTAAATTGTCTCGAGAACCAAGCAGGAAAAGGTATGTGTTTTTCCTTTTCCCTCCTCTTATTTGGTGACAAACTCATGTAGTGTGCACGCAAGCACTCTAGTTTACGGAGTAGTGTTCACAACTGTCAAACTTTGCATTTTAAACATGCTATGCCTTATTTCTCTACAAAAGAAAAGACAACAGGATATCTAAGCTAGTCACAAGCATCTTTCAACTCCGGATGTCTGGAGCCACAACACACATGACTTATAGCCTCAAAATATCACTTAAAACATATTTTTTCACTGGACTATATCAGTATGTGCATATGGGTCAAAGGCAGAACATCTTTTAAGATTATTTAAAGTAGTCTTATGATACATCCTAACTGAAATACTTCATTTCAAAAGCAACACATTTCTGCCCAGCATTAGCGTTTATCCAAACAGGGACACTTTTAACTTATAAAAAGTAATACTATCAGGGATGTAACTGATAATAAGTTATATAGCAGCCATTACTATACCTATTAAGCAATATAACCATATACTGATTAAAGTATTATAAGTTAATAAAGATTTAATAAAAAGAAGAGAAAAATAAAAACAACAAAACACAAAGAGAGAAAATAAATAAATAAATAAACTATTTGGGAACATTATTATGCATTGATTACTCTGATTAAGAATATGAAAATAATAGATGGATAATAATGAAAAATAGAGTAATGTTTAAATTATGCTTAGTATATTGATGTGATTTGAGATAAATGTATTTACATTTATGCTAATTTTGACATTTAAAATATAATTGAAAACAGTACCTGTTTTGGTGTAACTTGAAGACAGTAAGAACTTTTCTTTTGTTGTTAGTATTATTATTTAGATTTTTACAGAATATAACATATGTAAGATTATTTGTCCTTTAGTTTTTTTTTCTTTTGCTCAACAGTGTTCCAATTATTTACTTCAGCATTTCTCTTGATTGTACTTATTGTCCAGTCCATAGATTCTTCATGTGTTAGGATGTTGTTGTTGGTAAGGTATTTTATTGCTGAATCTACTGTTTCAAAGATTTTTATTCCATTTGGTAGAAAAACTTTCAGTCTTGCTGGAAATAAAAGATGGACTTTCAGTTGCTTTTTCTTCAAGGTTTTTTTATTGGTAGAAATTCTTTTCTTTTGAAACCACCTTTGTAGAATAATCATTGTCAAATCTTATTAATGAATCATTGTATTTGATGGGAGAATTTGCCCAAGCATTTCTTAATATAAGATCTTTATCTTGTGTAGAAAAAGTCTCACAATTATAGATCTCGGCTTGTTCTTACCCGGAGAAGAAGCATTTCCAGAAGCTGCTAGTGATCTATGCCGTTCTATACCATATGAAAGAGCTTCAGGTATTTTTGTTACATCTGGTATCCAGGTGGTAAGAAAGTTTATCATATTGTCCCCTTCAGATTTTTCTGGTAGACCATATATTCTAATATTATTTCTTCTTGTTCGGTTTTCCATATCATCAAGCTTTTCTAGTAAATATGTATTCTGTTGAAGTAAGAATTCAGTTTGTTGTTCTTCTATTTGGACTCTAGTGTCAATGTCACTTAATGACTGTTCAATAAGTGATATCTGTCCTTTCTGCTGTGTAAACATTTCTTGAAGCTGTTCCAGTTGTTGTGAGCACTTTTCTTTAAAAGTATCTATTTTATTGTCCATCTTGTCGATTTTTATTGTAAGTTCCTGTATATTTGTAATGAGAGACTGCAGGTCTTTTTTGAGAGAAGAGTCTTGTGCTGTATTCCTTAGATGACTCATGCTGTAAAGCTGATATTGGTGCTGATTTTCCAGTAATTAATTTGACAGGAATTATTCAAGTTCTGACAATAAAATTTTTCTTATAGATGCTCAGAGTTATTAGAAATAAGTTAGTAATAAAAATTTCTTCAAATTAAATATTATTTTGTAAAATTCCTGTCAGGAATTGTATTGAGGTAAGAGAGCTGAAATGAAGTGCAGCTATCAGTTCAGCATCCTAGCCACGCCCCCCCCTGAAGAGTATTTCTTGTCTTTCTACTGTATCTATTTCCTGTCTAGACAGGTGCTAAAACTTGTATTCAGCTTTTTTTAGGGGAATTCCTAACAAAGTATATTTCTTTTCACTTAACAAGGACTTTTCCTGAATTATTATTCCAATATTTTTTTGGACATTCACCTTTTCAGAATGATCCTTTAAGGGACAAATGTGACTACTAACTAATTTTAAGCTTCTAATATACTCATATCAGTATCACTGAAATAAAGTTAAGAAGGTCGCTTCTAATGCCTCACTGATATCTGCACAGATCTCTCTAACAAACATATTTATAGCTAAAAAAATCAATACTGTATAATTTGTGGAATCATCATGAGCAAGCTACCTTGGCTCACTGGCAGCTCTATGCCTATCTGTCCCTTTCTCATAAACAAAGCACCACATACTATAGTCGTTATCTTTGCCCTAGCCACTCGGACATCATACTTTCAGTGTCCTGCTGAGGACATACATTTTTTTTCTGGAGGCTTCAGTTTTGGGTCTGACTTCTGCCTCAAGGTACAGAAGCCAGGGTGATTCATCCAGAGCAGCCCCATGTATCCAAGTCATCGCGCAAAGATAGGTGGCCGCATATATCTTAAACATTTATGCACCACAAGTGTCCAGGCAGATTCTTGCCTTACATAGCCAAAGTATGACAGCTCAACACTGGTTTGGCATATTGCTAGTAACTCTTTAATGACTGCTTGTTTGCTTCAACTGCTGTGCTGTTCCCGATACCTGCATGCATCACTTCAATTTCTAATTCCTTTGGTGTTGGTAAGACTCTACAATGAATGTGCGTCACTTGTACGACTCAGTACTGACATCACATTTAGTTGTGCATAGGAGGTGAACCACATACCCAAATGGTGGCAACACGGAAGATGGAAAATATAAATAAATGGTTTTCCTTTCTACTGCAGTACCACCTTGCCTTGGGATAATGGCTAAAGATTTCTGCTCATTCTTTCTCAATTTTTTTTTCAAATACATTTGAATGAATTCCATAGTATTTATACATTACATCTTAAATAACTATGTACAGTATTTACATTCCGTTGACACTATAACAGATCTTAATGTATACATTTACTTTATAAGTATGTCTAATTCATTATCAGAGTGTCTGATCAATTATTGTATAGTGTCAATCAACGATAATACTTTTCCCCAAGAGTTGTTGATAAATGGCTTTGGCTAAATTCTTAGTTCTTTAATTTTAATTTCCAATAATGCTGTGGTCTTCAGTATGCCATAGAAGTCTTCCAGAGTTGGTATTGTGTTTGTATTCCATCTTCTTGCTATACACTTCCTTGAAATTGCAAGTATAGTCCATACTAGATACATGTTTGACCTATTCAAATGAGGACCTTTGTTCACGTTTAATAATACAAGAGTTTTAGTTAAATAAAATGATTAATTAAATAAAGCTTGTAGAAAGTTATTAATACCATTCCAAAATGGTTTAATTTTAACACAATCAAAGACAATGTGGTTAAAATCTGCACTGTGTACTTGCTCACATCTCCAACATAATCCTTTTATGGAAGAACTAATTTTGCTGATTCTGTCTGGGGTTAAGAATGCTCTGTGCAAGCATTTCCAATTAAAAACTTTCCAGTATTGTGTAAAGGATGTGTATTTTATCAATAAGATATTTGTTTTAATATCTTCAATTAACTGTATTGAGTGCCCTTTTGTTATATATTTCCAACATGAGGTTTTTGGTGTTGTTTTATAGTTTATCAATATTTTGTAAAATTTTGAAATGCTATTTCCCATGTCAAAGTCATTATATATGATTTCATATTTGTATTTCGTAAATTTAGGTATTTCTTTAAATGAAGAATTGTTAATTATTCTACTTAAATCTTGCAAATATGACAGAATACTTTGTAAAGTTAGACAGTCCTGTTGTAGAATTTTGTATGTTGTTTTTATTACTTGCATATCTAAAACATTTAGTTTTTTGATACACTGGAGCCAACAAACAAATCCTTTCTGTTCCCAGGAATTAATAATTTCACTATATATTTTATTGGAAAGTTAATTGTGACTATAAATGGTGTTAAAAGATCAAACAAGATTTTTAAATCTATATTTGCATTAATAATTTTCTTAAATGAGTCAGTTATAATTAATCATATGAGTTTTAGTGGGTTTAGTTATGTTATATTGCATACTAATACATATGTGCCATGACAAATTGTTTTTATCTATTTTTTTAATTTTTTTTTGTAAATCAAATTCATTTATTGATATTACAGTTAGCAATTATTTCCAATTTGCAGAGTAATTTGTACTTATCCACTCTGAGATTGTTTTAAATATTGATGCTTTTATATATGTTTCTATATCAGGAAAGTTTAATCCTTCCTGTTTCCATGGTCTGATATGATGTATTAAAGCTATTCTGTTTCTTTTGGGAAACCATACAAATTTTATTAGGCAAGAATTTATTTCTTTAAGTATATTCCTTTCTGGTAACAGTTGTATTGCCAAGGCTATATATATATATATATAGGATATTGGGCAGTAAAACCATTTTTATTAACTGCAGTCTGTCTTCAAATATTAATATTATTTTGTTCATTTTTTCCACAGAGATTTTAATTGTATTGATAACATTATTGTAGCTTTTTGAGACTAATTCATTATTATCCTTGCATAACTCAATTCCTAGATATTTTAAGGTAGAATCTTGTTTCCCTATGATGTGATCCTCCTTAGTCTGCAGTTGTTTTTTTTTAATTTAAGAATAACAATTTTGATTTTGATTTATTGAAATGGAGTCCTAAAGTCATGTGAAATTTGTCAGTTAATATATCTAATTTTCTAATGTCTCTTTTGTATTAGATAATGTTAGTAATATGTCATCAGCAAATAGCATTACTTTAGAATTGTATTGTTCATAAACATCCATTCCTTTGATTTTTATATTGTTACGAATTGAATCTGCCAATATTTTAATAGCCAGAGCAAACAGAATCGGTCACCTGGGATATTCTTGTTTAGTGCCTTTTGTTATATGTATAGATTCAGGTTCATATTACGTTATCAAAAGATAACATAATCGAACAGCCGAAACATTGAAACTGATGCATTTTGAAACTTTTATTGTCGGGGGCTGTGCCCCCCCCCCGCTAAATATATATATTCCAACTCCAAGATCGCACTACAGTGAGGAAAGGGCAAATATCCCAACCTTCACTGTACTACGATCTCACAATGCAAACTTCAAAATGTGGCCATTTCGATGTTTTGGCCGTTCGATTATGTTATCTTTCGATAACATAGTAGGAACCCATAGATTCAGAGGTAAAAGGACCTAACTTGACATATGCTAAATTATTTGTATATATATTCTTTAGGAGATGAACAAAGGATGCAGGAAATTCAAATAGCATTAGGATTTTGAATAAATAGCCCCAATTTAGGGATTCAAATGCTTTCTCTATATCTAAGCCAATTATGAATGTTTCTTTATTTCTTTTATTAACATAATCTATAAGAGTAATTATCCTTTTAATATTGTCATGTGTGTGTCTATGATATATAAATCCAGTTTGATCATTATTTATTGTTTTGGATAGTGGTATTTTCATTCTGTTAGTTAATATTGTCATAAATAACTTATAGTCATTATTTAATAATGATATATGTCTTTATGAGGTGCAGAGGTCTGGGGATTTGTTTTCCTTTAGGATTGGCGTGATTAAGGAATATCTCCAAGAGGGTGGTATTAAAGCTTGTGACTGAATTTCTAATAGAAGCAAACAAAAAGTGCCTGAAACAGAGAAAAAAATATGCTGAAGTAAATCCAACCAGTTTATTAATGTAGACATGAAAATCACAACGAACAGCCAAAAACACACATGAACGCCTTCGCCATCCTCTCATTTTCGTCCCAATGTTAAGACTTCTTCAGATGACCAGTGTTAAAATATAAAATCATTTATACTTAAATTCATTACTACTAAACCAATGAAATTGTGCAAAAAGGTTTGAAATAACCAATGACAGTTCCACAAATGGCAATGTTAAAATTACAGTCATTAAAACCAATTTTCCAAAATATTGCACTTGTCCATTAAAAACATTCTCACTACAAATAAATAATCCCACTAAAATTAATTAAAATAGTTAAAATAGACAAAATATATAATTTTATATTTAGTTTCATAAAAAATAAATAAATAAAATAGATTTCATTATCACATTGTATTTGATTATATGCAGTATGATTGAGGAAATATTCCCATCTCTTGGCCAAGAGTAAAATTACACCTTATAGCATTTAAAGTTTTGCAGGTCTTAATTTTAATAGTGGCAATATAGAGATGTAGTCATTCAACCCAGGGGGGTTTCCTGCTTCAAGGGTGACTTGCCACCACATCTCTCTGAATTCAATCCTCTCTTCCCATGGGCCTCCCAAATGTCATTCTCGATTTGTTCCAATACAAAAAAGAAGAATTCTGCTTTTACACAGGACTTAGTGTGTTTATACAAATCACTGGTTTCTTTATTTACTGTTATATCATAAATATGTTTGTAGATCCTTCTTCTTAACTTTTTTTCAGTTTTCCTGACATAGAAGGATCTACATTCTACACAGACCACCAAATAAACTATTCCTTTAGTTTCACAGTTATAATAATCAGCACCGTCATTTATCTATGTTCATAATATTCACACATTGGGAGCAGTGTCCACATTTGTATGTCCCTAACCTCCTTCTGTTATGGATGGGTTTATTACCCCTCTGTTCAAGTATATTCTTGAGACTCTGTGAGTTTTTATAAACTATCTTGGAGGGAAAATTGGGTATTTTACTTACTTATATAAAAGTAACGCTTTTCCTCATAGTCTTCCACCAAATAACCTACTTACCTTTACTGTGAACAGTAGTGGCTGATATGTTTTCAGCTGGTCTCTCTCGGTCTGCTGCTCTATCCTGCTCCGTTCGCCCTGCGGGCTCACTCCGCTCCCCTATCCTGCCCCCAATTCCCACCCACTCCCAGTACTCCTCCATTTATTCTCCTCCTAAAACCCCTCACTCTTCACCTGCCAATCCTCAAACACTGTTCCTCCACCCCCACAACCAACCTAACTCTCACTACCACTCCCCCCTCCCACCTCATTTCACATTACCCTCCTCTGTATCACTTCTGACAGACTTCATCTACCATGCTCACTCTTCCTCCTCACATCCTCACCTCAACATCTGTCCTCATCCCTCTTCTACTACCACTTTACCATGCCACCTCCTACACCAACATCCATTTACACCCATCACCACTACCTCTCCACCCCTCCCTCACAGCCCATTTCCACAACATCTCTGCCTCCTTAGTTCCCTCCCACCATATCCTTCTCTTAAAAGTAAAACTTTTCCCAAGCTCCACTAAATACTGCAAACCTAAACCTATTCTCTACCAGCCATCTTTATCTAAGTGTAAACCAAAGAAACATATTCCCCTTCTCATGTACCTTTGCTTAGCCAGTGACATTCACCCCAATCCAGGACCAAACTACTCTCCTACAAACCACCCTAACAACAACAACAAATCCACCAATAAATACCTCAAATTCCTCACCATCAATGCCCAAAGTGTGAATAATAAATGAACCCACTTTCACACATGGCTCAATCACAACTCACCTGACATTGTAGCCATCTCCGAAACCTGGCTAAAACCTCACATAAGTGACTCTGAATTCCTTCCCCCTGGATTTCTATCTGTCCGTTCTGACCACCAAAAACAAAGAGGTGGTGGTTTAGCCCTAATCTACTCCAACCACTTGTCCATCACTCCATATCCTAATCCCATTCCTTCTTTCAATAATGCTGAACTTGTAACTGGCCTACTAAAACTGAACAACCATAAGAGCATCTGTATCATTTCCCTCTATATTCCTCCTGTTAATAACACTAATATCCTGGAAGACATCCTCTCCTGGACCTCCTCTAACATTAAGCTAGAAACCTACATCATGGGAGATGTAAATATAGACTGGAACAAAATTATTCACCCTAATCCCACCATATCAATCAATCTATTTAACTTTACTCAACTTACGAACTCTATTTCTAGACCTAACAAAAACAACCCCCCAGGCTCCATACTAGACTGGATGCTAGTATCCCATCCTAACAAAGTCATAAAATTTGGTGTCATTCCTGACCCATTAGGAGACCACCTCCCTGCCTTCATCCATCGGGCTACACCCATTTCCCCACACTCCCACCACTTCATTCATACCCGTAACCTCTCTAACTTTAACCCTACTACTTTCTCTGACTCCCTTAAGCTAACTAACTGGAACAAAAACGAATGTGGAAAAAGGAATGATGGGCATTTTTTTTGGAGAAGATCAGGAATACGATGAAGCTTCCCCCCCACCTTCGTAGATCTGAGAGGCTGATGAATAAACATGGCCCACAGAAAACAAATTTTCAGAAGAGGGGGGGAGAAGGGGGAGGGGGAAATTCTAAGGAATACCCACCCAACCCATCCCACTATATTCCCCAATGATATCCTGGTGGAAGGAGTTAGAAATATGTATAATAATTATTCTATATATAATTTTAGTAATTTAGAAATAGAAAAGGATAATTTTGGACTATTCTCTAAGGGGTTGAAATTCATCCCTTATAAAACGGGTGATATTACTAAAGTTTATTAGATATAAAAATGTTTTTGAGAAAAGTTAATTTAAATATTATTTTTAAATCGAATAATGTGAATAATAATATTGAATTAAAACGTAAAAGTATTTACAACCCACCTTTACACCCCCAGTTAAAGAATCTGGAAAGGGTGTTGGAAAAAGAGGTAAGAAAGGAACAGATTAAGGTGGGATACAGGGGAAACTTAAGCAGGAAAGAAAGAATTAATGTACGAAATTAAAGACAACAAAAATATTAGAGTAATGAAACCAGATGAAGGGGGTGGGGTGGTCCTTATTGACAACATCATTTATGAAAGCAAGATGAATACAATATTATGGGAATGAAACAAGATATTGTAATGTCTCACTAAATGAGATAAATATAGCTGACAACAAAATTGATATGAGTATAAATGATATGTTGTATGAGGACTTGATTGACTACAACACTTTTAATTATTTGAAAGCAGACAAACCAAAAATACCCACAATATTTGGTATACCCAAGATACACAAAAGTGAAGGTGACCCCCCTTAGGCCAATTGTATCAGCAGAAGGATCAAAGACCTATGCTTTGGCCAAACACGTAGATAAGAAATTAAAGAATTTGTGGTTAAGTAGGAAAACCATATTAAGGGATTCTTGGGACCTCTTAAGAGAAATTTCTGATAAGTTATATCATGACAACCTTCTCTTTGTCACTATAGACATTATTGATTTATTTTCTTCCATACCTTACAAGGAGGGGATGGAAATGTTAGAAGAGATTGTCTATGAGGATAAAATATTAACACAAAATGAGAAATGAGTGAATATTTGGTTGATGGACTTAATTTTAAAGAATAATTTTATATATTTTAATGGAGAATTTTATCAACAGATTTAGGGGGGAGCAATGGGAGCTGCCTGTGCCCCTATGTATGCTAATCTGGTCCTTGCTAGATGGGAGGAGAAATATATACTGAACACCAAATTTAAAAACTGCTGGACAATATATTGTAGGTTTTTGGATATAGTAATTTTTTGGACAGCGGGAAAAGTAAAATTTGAGGAATTTATGGTGTATATGAGTAATACAACCAAATTTCTAAGGTTTACATACAAAATCTCCGACATCAGCTTGCAATATTTGGACATAGAAGTATACAAAATGGGTAGAAATTTTGAAACTAAAATATTTAGAAAATCAACTTTTTGTAACTCCATTTTACATTTTGAGAGCGCACACCCTTTACATTTTAAGAAAAATATTGTTAAGGGGCAATTTGTAAGGGGTAGTCGCATGACAAGTTCTGAAAAGGAATTTTTTATGGAGTGTGAGTTACTACAAAAGATGTTTTTGGAGAGAGGCTACCCCCTGAATTTTATTACACAAATAAGGGAAGAATAAGTAAATTCAAACCCATACAAAATTGTAAGGAACATAATATTTTTAATAAAGAAAATGATAGGGAAGAATACAAACAGGCTTTAATATTACAATACAATGTGTTAAATAGTAATGTTAAAAAGATTTTTTTAAAGGAATGGCAGAGATTTGTCTCCCTTACAGATATAGAGAACTTGGCCAATATTCCACAAAAGGTGATTTACAAGAATTTGCAATGTATTAGAAATATTTTAGAAAAACAGATAGGTAGTTCCAACAGGGGAAGGAAGGGTACATACAAATGTGGCCATTGTACCCAATGTACATATATTTTAAATACAGAAAAGTATCATTTGGAAATTAGGAAAAAGTGGATTAACAGCTCTGAATATTATAATTGTGAAACCAAGGGTATAATTTATTTGGCTATTTGTAAGGCATGTGGGTCCTTCTATGTTGGAAAGACAGAAAGGAGGTTAAAAAGAAGGATCTATGAACATACTTATGAAATTGCAGTGGGGAAAGAAACCAATGCTCTTTTTAAGCATACTAAGACATGTTCAGATGCTAGTTTTGGGTTTATGGTTTTAGAACAAATTAAAAATGATATCGGGGTGGGGGGGGGGGGTCCCTGGGAAGATAAGATAGAATTTAGAGAGTTATGGGGGCAAGTAACTCTGGAAGCTGACAAACCCCCTGGCTTAAATGATTATATTTCTATTAAACCATTGTTAAAATTAAGGTCTGCTAAACTTTGAAGAAATATGAACTGTGAAATAAAAAACAGCCACTAGATGGCATAGGTTCTCATCAATATGTATTCTTTGCATTTACCTAACATTTTAAAATGTTTTTAACATTCATTAAAATATTTATTGGATTTTAGATACATCTATAAAAACTTAACATATTAATGCATAATTTTAATTAAATTAAAGAATAAAGCAATTTTAAAGTTTAGTTAGTATAGTACTAGGAACTGCTTTGTTAAATGGTTCTAGACAGAAGCTTAGGAATATTTAGCAGTTTTAAAAGCATCTATTAACACCCCATTGGATGATTATCTAATTATTTAATAACTTTGGTTAAGTGTTTGTATTTAAATACTGGTCCTTCTTGGATAAGCTGGTCATCTGATGAAGTCCATGTAAAGAGACGAAAACGCTTATTTGAACATTTAAGGCGTTTATGGTGATTTTATTTGTGATGTTTGGTGTCCGTATCCATTTGTACCCGTTTGTTGGTGAATAAATAAAGTGTTAACTGTGGATTGGTTCCTCCTCTCGGATTCCGCACTATTTTTTGAGTAAATAACAGGAATCTTTTAAAAACTCTTCCTTTAGATGCAGCCGTTGACTACATTCTATTCTACATTCATAAATGTCCTTAACTCCCTAGCACCAATAAGAACAAAAAGAGTTAAAACAAAAACCACCCCATGGCTCACCAAAGACACCAAAATAATTATGCTACAAAGAGATAAAACCTGGAAAGCTTACCTCCATCATAAACAGCCAGAAATCTTATTTAAATATAAACAGCTGAGAAACCTAGCCAAAAAACAAGTTATTAAAGACAAAAAGTCTTACTACGTCAAACTACAAGCAAATCACACAAAAACCCCCAAACAGTTCTGGAACTCTATTAATTCCCTCCTTAGGCCTGGTACAAAAAACAACCCTTGCCTTGACACCAGCAAATCTGACCTTGAAATTGCCATAATGTTCAATACCTTCTTTACCTCTTCTATTGCTGAGTTAACCAAGACCTTTACCAAGAATAACCCTCCACCTCCTACTGCTCAATCCTCCCATTCCTCCTCCCCCCACGTTTGAACTCCAACCCATCTCCACCAACCTAATAAAGAAACTTCTCACTAAACTAAAACCTTGCTCCAATGCCCCTGACAGCATTCCTTATTCCTTCCTAAAAATAGCCTCTGACAGTATTCCTCTTCCTATCAGCATCCTGGTCAATAGATCATTACTTGAATCCTATATACCCAAACTATGGCGTTCTGCATTTATTCTTCCACTTCACAAGGGTGGCAAAATTGTAACACCTCCAATTTCTGCCCCATAGCCATCCTCTTCCCAATCTCCAAAATTCTTGAAAAATGTATCCACCTGCAGCTCCTGCCATTCCTTACCAAACACCAACTACTCTCCCCTACCCAACGTGGCTTCCGTCCAGGACACAGTACCAACTCCGCCCTTCTTTCCTTCTTACATTCTGTCAATTTAGCTCGTGACTGTGGTAATATGGTATCCTCTGTTCTGCTAGACTTATCTAAAGCTTTCGGTACCATCTCGCATAGTCACCTATTAAATCATCTGTCTAACCTCAACCTCTCCCATAAAACCCTTTCCTTGTTCTCCAGCTACCTTTCTGATAGATCCCAAGCCGTGAAATGCGGCCAGACCACCTCCACTTTCCTCCCTACCCCCACTGGAGTACCCAAAGGTTCAATTCTTGGCCCATTGCTATTCAATATCTTTATTAACAACTTCCACAAAGCCATACCTAATACCAAAATTGTGCAATACGTTGATGATTCTACTTTGATCTGTTATGCCTCTAACCTAAAAGATCTCCAACTTCTAACTCAAAGTGCCTTCTCTACCACTGAAAATTGGATGCTCCAAAATCACCTCTCACTAAATGCCAAAAAAACTAAGATCCTTCTATTCTCTCCCTCAAAATCCTTCCCTATTTACAAAAACATACTCCAAATCACCAGCCTTAACAACTCCATTATCGAGGTCGTACCCTCCGCCAAATTTCTTGATGTAACCATTGAACACCTAAAATTTAACAATCACGTACAGCTAAATATCAAGAAAACCCACATAAAACTAGGCCTACTTTACAGAAACAATCGCTTCCTCTCTTCTTCCACCATACTAACTCTCGCCACAACCTATCTACTTGCCTCTCTACTGTATGGTGCTCCTCTGCTCACTAATTTATCTTCCACACTCACCTCCAAATTGGAAGTATGTTATAATAAAATAGCCAGATTCACCACAAATGCCAAATCCTCCTCTCATCACTGCACCTCCCTACACTCACTAAACTGGCTTGAACTCCCCAATCTACTTGACCTTCACCAAGTCACCACAGCCCACAAATTATTGTTCCAACCTACTAACTGCCCTGCACTATCCAATATTCTGCAACCTCATAACCCCCTCAGACCCCTTAGATCTACCCACCAAAACTTGATCACCATCCATAAACCCAAGCGCCCTGCTGGGCAGCTTCTGCTATCTTATTCCCTAGCTAAAAAATGAAAAGCTTTGCCCTCCACACTGAGGACCTGTGACAACCTTAATAACTTCAAAAATCAACTTCATTCTTACCTCTATCTAAACAGGAAATGCAACTGTACTCTTCCACCCATTCATCTCAAGCTCTCCTCTCCCTTTACTCCAGGCTAACCTTCTTACCTTCCTAACCTCACTTTAAATTGTTGATTATATATGTAACCAAACAGCAAAATCTAGCCACGATACTATATGCCTTGTTTTACTCCTGAACTAAACTGTATATATTTTTTATCACTCCTTTGAATGCTACCTGTTGCTTGAAAACCTAACTTCCTTTGTAATTAATCATGTAATTAAACTTTGTATTGTGGAGCTTTTGTCCCCGAGCCTCCACTGAAAGCATTCATGTAATTAAACTTTGCATTGTGTAGCTTTTTCTCCCCAAGCCTCCACTGAAAGTAAGCTCCCTAAGCCCAGTGGAACTAAACTGTAATTATTTTTTTTCTCTTCTTCTCTTTAGAATGCTACCTGTTATTTGTGATCCTAACTTTCTTTGTAATTAATCATGTAATTAAACTTTGTATTGTGGAGCTTTTCTCCCCGGACCTCCACTGAAAACAGGCACCCCCAAGCTCAGTGGACCTCCCCAGTCATCAAACTGGAATAAATAATTAAATACATTTTGTCCAGGTCCGTGAGGGACACAAATCTATTTCATTCTTTGTTAAAAATTTTTTTAGTGGCATCATTCAAGGCATTGTACTCCAGAATTATTGCTTGTTTGTAAATATTATTTTCATTATTATTGTCCTTAAATGTTTCACTAGCATTATCTTGTTCTTTGTGGCCTTGTATGGGCTTAAATCTACTACTACTTCCTTCTACAACCTCAAACCTGATATTATTTATAAATTCCAAAGGGTAGCCTCTTTCCATGAACATTTTTTCCAGTAAATCACACTCTAACCGAAAGTCAGTGTCCAGGCTTGTCATACGACTTACATGCTGACCTTTTACAATATTTTTCTTACAATGTGGAGGGTGTGCACTCCAATAATGGAGGAAGGAGTTACAAAAAGTAGGTTTCCTGAAGATCTTAGTTTCAAACTTATTGTCAAGCTTATATACCTCTAAATCTAAATATTGAAAGCTTTCATTAGATAATTTATATGTAAAGTTAAAAAAACTAGTAGTGTCCTTAATATACTTCATAAAATCTCCAAAGTTCTCCTTACCTCCTGTCCAGACAATAATTATATCATCCAGGAACCTCCTATAGAGGCTCTAGCATGAAATAAATTCGGAGTTTAAAATATACTTTTCTTCCTATTTCATCAATACTAAGTTGGCGTAGGTGGGGGCACACACTGCCCCCATTGCCACCCCCTTAAATTTGCTGATAAAATTCACCACTGAAACATATGAAGTTATGATTCAAGACCATGTCCATTAAAATCACACCCAATAATTTCTCATTATGGGATAAAACCTGGTCCTCAAAAACAATCTCTTCAAACATTTCCATGCCTGTAGAGTAAGGAATATAGGAAAACAAATCAATAATATCAATGGTTACAAATAAAAGGTCTTCATGGTATAATTCATTTGATATTTCTCTCAGAAGGTCCCACAAATCTTTCAACATAGCTTTCCTTCTAACCCACAAGTCCTTTAATTTTGTATCTACATATTTAGCAAGAGGGTGTTTTTTTGACCCATTGGCCGAAACTATGGGCCTCAAGGGTGAATCACTCTCATTCTTGTGGGTCTTTGGGATTCCAAAAATTGTGGGTACCCTAGGTTTATCTACTTTCAAATATGTATACATTTTTTGGTCCTTCATGTAACATGTCATTAAGGCCTATGTCTATTTTATTATAGGCCATGTTCACCTCGTTCTTGGATGCATAGGAATATCTGGACTCATCCCTTAATATTAAGTTCATTTTGCCCTCATATTCTATATGGTCCATAATAACCCCCCCCTCCTTTATCTGGTTTCATCACTCGAATATTGAGATTAGTTTTCAAGTCATTAAGTATCTCATTTTCTTTACTACTTAAATTAGGTTTGTATTTAACTTTATTCTGTTCATTCCTAAGTTCCTTCTCAATAATCTTCTCCATGTTTTTTAACTGTGGGTGGAGGGGAGGATTAAAAATGGTTCTTCGTCTTAGTCCTTGATCAATATCCGTATTACCGGAGGGTAGCATTATACCTAAATTAACTTTTCTTAAAAATAATTTGACATCAAGAAATGACTTCGTAAGGTCTCCCTTTCTGTATGGGATAAACTTTAAACCACTGGCCAATAGATCAAAATGTTCCTTCTCAAGTATTATATTACTAAAATTGTAAATACAAAATTCATTGTATGTATTTTTAACACCATCAACTGAAATGTCATTGGAATCCCTGTGGGTGGAATGGGTATGGTTCAATATCTCCCTCTCCCCCTTCTTCCCCCCCTCCAGTGAAAATGTGTTTGCTGATTCCCTGGTTTATTCATTAATCATTCCGATCTATGTAGGGGGGGGAAATTCCTGATCATTGTCAGGATCATCCTCTTCCTGATGAAAGTTGGTGTTTAAACCACCATCATGGTTAGTATAATCATTAACCTGTTTATTCCCATAAATATTTTTATTATATCCATAACGTGGTTTAGGTTAACTGGTGTTGCTCTCATATTCATGAACATCTCATTCCAGTTGTTTAAATTTCCTATAAACAATTTCACCACATTTATTGTTAATCTCACTTCTTATATTAAAATATTTTTCTTGTTCTTCTTAAATAGTAAAAATTAAATCATCCTTAATACACTGCTCAAGCTCATCAATACCTTTCTGTAAATCATCCTGGCATCTAATATTTTCTTTAATAATTAGTCTTAAAACATTCAATCCACAGTTGTTAAAAACTTCTCTTAATTCATTATGAAATACAGAACCAATTTACACATTATTGGGGAATTTACAAACACGAAGCCCCTTAGGGACTATTCCCTTAGAAATGTATTCATTTAGATAATCATTCTCTATGTCCAAAGTTCTGTATTTTAACATTAGTTTAGCAAGGTTGTTCAATTTAATACTATAAGAGTCAGAGATAGGTGGCTGTTTATTGTTAGGTTCATTCAGTTTAAAGGAATACTTAGTACGTAGCCATTCTCTTGTTTCTTTCAGGCACTTTTTGTTTGATTCTTGGTTGCTTAAGAGTGCCTTTTCCATTTTTTCGTTTATTGGTTGAATTTCTAATACAGTTTTATTGAAGCGGTATAGTATCTTTGAAGGAAAAAGTTTATGCATTTCCATAATTATGCCATCTATACCTGGAGCTTTATTATTTTTACCCTCTTTTATTGTATCTGTAATTTCTTTGTAGGATATGGGTGCTTGCAAATCTAGTTTTATTTTTTCTTGTATTTTTTATATTAGAACATTTTTCATCTAGATTTAATCGATCAATATGTATATATATTTTTTGGAAATGTTCCAGATAGTGATTTATATAGGCATCAAGAATGTCACCTATATCTGAGACATTTTCCCTTTCTTTTCATGGAAGATACTTTTAATGTTATTAGCTTGTGATTGTATTTTGATTCTTGTGGACAAATTATGTAGATATTTGTGAGAAGTGGCCAAGGTATTAATTTTTAGTTTTTCTGAAGTTAAACTAGTATTATGTGTTAGAATTTCTTTGTATTTATTGTTTAATACTTCTACTTTCTTTTTCATCTCCAAATGGTTTTGATTTTTTTCAGCTTTTACTGAGGAAGGTTTGGATTGTAGATCTAATAATTCAGAATCCCATTCTCTGATTTTTTTATACCAAGTTAGGGTTTTACCATATATGTAAGCTTTTACTGAGTCCCATATCATTATTTTATTTATCTCTGTGGCATAATTAATATCTAAGAAGAACTGTAATTCAGATAATAACCAGGGTTTGAACTCTTTAATTTTAGTTACATATGCTGGAATTCTGGAGTTAAAGATTAATGGTTTGCACCCATTTGGAAGTTTTAGTATCAATGAATTGTGGTCTGAAAAGGGGCTGGGAGCGATTGAGAAATGAATGATTTTAGAGTGTATGTCATGGGCAGGAAATATTTTATCTATTCTAGTTTGGGTACCATATCTGTGATCTTGATGGGAAAACAACACAGATTTACTGTCTTTAAATTTAAAAGTATCTACAAGAAGAAATTATTCTACCCACTTGTTTAAAGCTTTTGATGCAGCAGATGTATGCAGCAGTTTTTCATTTGTAGTTTCAGAAATATCAAATATACAGTTAAAATCTCCTCCTAATATTAGGTTGCCTTTATAATTATTGGAAATTAAATCCAAGTGTTTTTTAACAGTTCCTGTTCCAATGCCTGGGAACCAGCATAGATTGGCTAAGTTCCATATTCTGTTATTATATTTAACTATTACTAATGCCATAAGGCCTTCTTTATCTTCATACTTATAAATGATTTCTGGGTTAATCACATTTGTTTTCCATAAAATTGTTACCCATTTTGTCTTTGTCTTATAAGTGGATTGTGCCAATATCTTACATTCCTTAGGATTCCATTTCTAATTGTCATTTCTTTTGAAACGAGTTTCTTGAAGGAAGACATTTTATGCTTTGTTCAGTTTTAAATATTTCAGTAGATTTAATCTCTTACTAGGATTGTTTAAGCCATTGGTATTTAAAGATAATAAAGTTAAATCCATCTTAGGTTATTTAGACTATGTATTTTTTGTTTTATTGTGACAATTAAACATTTTCCTCTGATAACTATAAAGTATATGTTTGAGCTTTTAAAGGAAATTATCAGTTTTATACTTTGAGTGTTTTCCAATAAAGTAATGTTTTGGTCAGGCATATTAAAATGTTTTTGTGAAATAAATTTAAATTCATAAATGTTAACAAAACTAAGATCCACACTAGCTATGGAATGAAAATTATTCCTAATCTGATGGATAAACCTAAATCCATCAGATTATCACTCATACCTTGACAATCCAGAACATAGCTCTATAAATTGAATCATATGGAGAATATTTGTAATATAAATACACAATATTTATATTATTTTGAACAGATATAGTACTATTGTAGATTAGACAGAATTTTAATACAATATAGATGTCTACTTATTGTATAAGCAATTAATATTTACATGAAAGATAGATGAGAAGCAATTCAATCATAGTAAAGTAGGATGTATCATATATAAAACCTCAATAAAAAATTATAGCACACAGTTGTTTAGCATCTTCACCCTTATTGATGAAGTCTTTCAAAACTTATTCTTTAATATAAATAGATGGTAATAATATTTATACCTAATGTTTATAATACAATGTATTTCACTGGATATATCAGAAGTTAGATTTCATTGTTTGCCAGCATTTAAGTAATCACTTTGTTGCTAATTTACTTCATAGGTTGATACTAGGCTATCTGCCCTAGGGCACTTATAAGCCTAGCCAGAGTGTGTTAAGCTTTCACCACCCTTTGAGATTAGTTGACTGTGCCTCTGTATTGTAGGTCACAGAAGGTAGCCATATTAAGGTTAGTTTACTGTACCTCTGTCTAGCAAGGACACAGAGGAGATCCAAGGGGTAAACTTACGGTCTCCCATCCACTCGTCAAGATTTCTCTTGAATAGGGTCAGTGAGGGGCTCTGCCTAACATGGATTGGGATTTTGTTCCATAGTGAGGGGAGCCTCTGGGATATGAATCTGTCCCTCCAGCATGTCCTGTTTATTTCTGTGCTGAGATTCAAGTCCCTGGAGCATGTAGCTCTAAGGGATTTGGATTTCTTGAGGTGGAGCATGTCCATTAATTCTGGGTTGGACATGGCTTTATACGTCAGACACAGATCGCCTCTTAGTAGGCGGTACACAACTGAGTAGAGCTGGAGTTTCTTTAGCCAAAGTGCATAGGGTATCTGTTTGAGTCCCTTGATCCTCTTGGTGAGGTACTTTTGGGGTCTTTCCAGTTGCTGCAGGGTCGGGTAAGGTACATCCCAAATGGGGCATTGTATTCAATTATGGGCCTGATAAGTGATGAGTAGAGGGGCACAATGACCTCTCTTGATCTAGATGTGAACCCTTTCATGATAAGGTGGGCTATATAGAAGGTCTTTCTAACTACTTTGGCAATGTGATTGCCAAAGGAGAGATTACTATCTACTTGGGTCCCAAAGTCCCTAATTACTTCTTCCGTACTTAATGGATTACCACCTATGTGGTAATTTGTGGGCACTTTGTTTTTCCCAAAGGGGATGACAATGCACTTTTTGGCATTTAGCTTTAGGCCATGGCTCTGGCACCAATTATCCGTCTCTGTGAGACCCTTTTGGAGGATGTTCTTGTCAGCTGGAGAGTCGATTATGGTGCCCAGTTTGCAGTCGTCTGCGATCTTTGTCAGCCATAGTCCACCCGTGTTAGCCTGTACCTCAGAGAAATATATACCGAACAAGAGGGGTCCCAGGACTGAGCCTTGTGGGATGCCACTTGCAACTGGTTTAGAGTCTGACATGGCACCTGCAATTCTGACCATGTGGGTTCTATCCCTGAGCCAGTTTGCAACCCATCTTGTGACATAGGGGTTGATATTTAAGCTGGTGAGCTTATTTATGATGCCCGAGTGGGGTATTGTGTCAAAGGCTTTTGCGAGGTCCAGGTAGACAGTATGGACTACCTTCCCTTCATCTATGGCTTTGGTAACAGTTTCAAAGAAGTTGACCAGGTTCAAGAGGCAAGATCTGCCCTTAACAAAGCCGAATTGGGTAGGATCCAGTGTCTGGAGGTTCCCAATGTCCTTGTTTATGATTTCCATGATGATACGCTCCATAGCCTTGCAGACCAGGCTGGTCAGGCTTATAGGGCGATAGTTTCCGGGGTCTGTTGTGGCACCACCTTTGTGGAGCGGGACCACTGTTGCTGTACGCCATTCCTTGGGTACATATCCTGTAGTAAGGCTGAGATTGAACAGTGTCTTTAAGTGAGGGTTTAGTTCTTCTTGGAGCTCATGTAAGAAGCAGCCCAGGACACCGTCTGGTCCCATTGATGCTGTGTTTTTTGCTTTGGAGAGGGCAGCTCTCACCTGTGCATCTGTGATCACAGGGATGCTACATTCTGTTAGGATAGACATTTGCTCTTTTGGAGGGGAAGGGGGGGGGGGAGTTTGCACTGAACCTTTCTGCCAGGATGTTGGCAATGTCTGTGGGTTCAGTGTATTTTTTGTCATTTTGCACTAACTCAGAGCATATCTGGGAGTTGCCTCCTAGGTTCCTGACATAACTAAAGAAGGCCTTGTGATTATCCTTAGTGTCTTGTGCAATTTTTCTTTTGAAGCTTGCCTTAGATGATTTTATGAGGGATTGTAGTTTCTTGCTAGTACTGATCAGAGATGCCTTCCCTTTTTGGGATTTTGCTCTATCATGTAGTAGCTTCCTCCTTCTGTTATATAGCTTATTTATGGCCGGGGTTCACCAGACAGGTCTCCTGCCTTTGGAGGAGTGAGTCTTGGTTTTATCTGGGATAGCATGCTCCATGCATTCCTGTAGGTGTCCATAGAATGCCTTTGTAAAGGATTCTGCGTTTTGGGTCATAGTTTCCACTGGCCCGGGGCCTTTGAAAGATTTCACCTTGGTTTTGAGAAGTGTGAAGTTTGCTTTTGAGACGTTCTTCACCGTGGTTTCTTTGGCTGGGGGTGGGGATGGAATATGGATGTCCAGTGAAATTAATTTATGGTCTGATCTTACCAATGAGGGGTATACCTCTGGTGTGGAACATAGAGACTCCATGTTGGTGATGACCAGGTCCAATATGTTTTCCCCTCTTGTGGGAGTGGTGACCAGTTGTTACATAGCATTTGAGTTTATAAATCCTAGGAACCATTGGGCAAGGGTGTTTGGGCTTGAGTAGTTTTCCCAATCAATGTTTGTGTAGTTGAAGTCACCCAATATAATGGTGTTTGGAGAGACCTTCATATTTTCCAGTTTCTCAGGAAAGCCGAGTGGGGTTCCTGTGTTTGAGAGGGTGGTCTGTAGCAGTCTACAAACTGAAAGGCAGTTTTGCCCACTGTTAGTTGTACATGGATGGTCTCCGATGGTTTGTGCAGTGCCACTAACCTGGAGGTGTGGGTATCTTTGATGTATATGAATACTCCACCTCCTTTTGTGGTTCAGTCCGAGTTTTGCGGCCGAAAAGCATGGTATGAAGTATAACCTGGTAGTGCTGGGGTGTTTTCGGGAGCCTTGAACCAGGTTTCTGTTACTGCACAGATATCGATATTCTCCATACTGAGGAGAGTCTCGAGTGCATGCATCTTGAGGTTTAGACTTCTGGCGTTAAGCAGCATTACCCTTAGTTTTTTCTTTGTGTTGTCTATGGAGGTGGGTTTGTCTTTTGAGCCTTGCCTAAAAAAGGCACTATGGGGGAGGCAAGAGCCTTTGCTAGTATTCGAAAACCCAAGGGTGACAGGTGCAAGCTGTCCCTCGCGAAGCAATGTGGCTTGTCGAGCATGTCATCCCAGGCTGACAGACACTGGATCCCCTTTGAATGACACCAATACTTTAGCCAATTGTTAAAACTGATCATTTTGTCTTTATACTGTGGCATCATTCCTGGTGAGGGCAAGATGCTACTCAAGGTCAGGGTCATACTGGCCTGGGCTACATGATCAGAGAGCTCCTCTATGTCTCTTTTCATGTAGTCCAGGGAGGTACATCTCAGGTCATTCACACCAGCATGGACAATGACGGAGTCATATTTGTATTTGCTTTGGAGTGACCTGAGTGCATGTGTTATGTGGCAGATCCTGGCACCCGACAGGCAGCTTACATTGACCTTCTCCTTATTCAGTCTGGTGAGTGGGACGTCAGTGTGTCTGACAATAGAGTCACCTATTACAAGTGTATTCTGTGTGTTGTTTATCCTTAAGGGCTGTGACTGTGTGGCACACTGACTTTGTGAGTTATATGTTACTTGGGTATTGTTGCATGGTGGGGATTGCTTGGATGTCTGCTTTGGAGGTCTCTGCTGCTTAGGCAGATTTTTGTTTAGAGCCTCAGATTATGTTTTTGTTTATGTATTTGGTTTGCTGGTGCGATGGGTCTATGTGAGACTGGATTTGTGGTGTGTGTGGTTACCTTTTCCTCTTGACTGGCTGTGCCAGTACTGGGTTGAGAGAGCTCAGCCTCCATTTTGGCTATATAGTTGCATCTCTCACATATGTTTGAGCTTGTTGGGAGGAGGAGAGGGTGGTCTGTGTACATAAGGCAGTTGTAACATTGTCTCAAGATTCCCAGATTCACCAGCTGGACTGGGGAGTAAACCTGAAACTGGCCTTTGGACATGCCTGAAAAGTACAGGGAACTACTTATTGACTGATCAGAAAGGACCAATAGGGAGCAAGTACTTCAAAGGAGTATAAGAGGGTGTAGTGCTTAAGTTTATTAGTGTTTACCTGTAAATTTACTTATATGAGCAAGTGCTGGTCTTTAGAAAGAAAATAGAGTGCTTATTTTGAGATTTAGAGCAGTTCTAAGGGAAAAAGTGAAGAGCAGACTTTGTGGAGCCGGAAATAGTTTAAACCCGTTTAAGTGGCGCTGCCCGATGCTGCATTATGCGCAAAATCGCGCAAAGCTACGCCAAAGTGGGTTTTAAAGCAGGGGACTTGAAAGAGCTAGGAAATAGCCCAAAACTACCAATAAACAACTAGTTACTGGGCTGAGACCACTCCTCCAGGGACAGATAGACTGCTCAAAGCTCCCACTGTCACTGGTGAACAGAGAAGCTTTCTCCTATCCAAGTAAGGGTTACGGGCAATGCAGGAACTTGTACTGAAGTCCAGAATACAGCAAAACCTGAATTCAGGACTATTGTAGCACAGTAAAGGCGGGAAAGCAAAGATATATTTTTTTTTTTTTCTTTTTTTAGGACAGTATCAGAGGCAGAAAAACACAGTAAATGCTTTGCACAGGCTAGCGCACTTGAGTGGGCAGCCTTAACAGTTAAATCAAACAAACAACAATGACTTTAAAGTGCAGGTAAGCAAAAAATGCAATAACAAGCTTATTAAGGTATTACAGCAGTCACAAACTCGCTTTTTGGCGAGAAAATGCAGTCGCTAATGAAAAGGTAGCAAAGAAATACTTAATCAGGTAGTAGTCACTCTTTTTTGTCTCTCTGCTGCTAGCACCACTCTGCAGGACCAAGAGGAGCTTGGCTGAGTCAGAACAAGCGCAAAAACAACGCCAAAGCGGGTTTTAAAGCAGGGGACTTGAAAGACCTAGGAAATAGCTTAAAACGGCCAATAAACAACTAGTTACTGGGCTTAAAGCATCAGGTTTGTTTTATGTGAACATTTTAATTATCTGTGCACCCCTCTTCCCCCATTTCCTAAACATAAGGATTTTTATATGTCATTTCTCATTATAAAATGAGTGAAATTATCGGTTAAGAACATATTCACTTATTGTAATTAATGATTACAAGTTCCCTTTCCATATTCATAAATTGCCATTTTATGGCATATACTGAAAATTTTTAGAATTAAATGGCAAAATTCTATTTTGTATAATCAGCAAAGGTTAAACTGAGTGATTATTGTCAATTTAATACTATTTGTTCAGAATGTGATTGTTACATTCTCTGACATTCCTAGTTCAGGCTTCTATTGTTTCCCTTGAACAACTTTGTCAATTTGATGTCATGTATAAAACATTAGTTACCTTGGTAACAGCTTAAGTATTATGTATGGTCAAGATGGGTTACAAGACCACAATTCAAGTTAAAGCAATTATATGACTTATTATGCACATTTACTTATATGAGAAAATCATCATGCTTCCCCTTGATGTTCAATATAGTGTATGTCATTTATGACATGTTAAGAAAGCAGTGTTATTATACACAAGCCCATGTTATTAAATCATGTCTTTAATATCTAAATTCAGCAGACTGCTTCATCTTATATGATTATATATTTTATGTCTACATTTACTAAAATCATACATTACATAACTATTGTGTTTTTTTTTTTGGCTGTTGCTTAGTTATTTGATAGACCACAAGCTGTAATGCTTATTCTTTTTATTAGCTCATTCCAAGCATGTTTATACATTCCATACACTTTAAATTATGAGACCCTTCCAGTTTCTTATTTGTTATAATTATATTTCCATCCCTTACATATGCACATATCAGTACTTCAAGCATTGGCAACAATGCCCATCCAGTTTTCCCAGAATACCATTCACTAGTTCATGTGGTGTGTTTCCAGGCTGTTCTTAAAATATCCAAACCAATATTTGCCCTTTTCCATTTTACCAGCCTGTTCCATGCAGTGGCCACTCTGCTAGTTAACCACTCAAAACACCTTCCATTCCCACACATATTTCCATGAAGGAAATCTGATGAATCTCTAGCACTTCCTGGCAACCCCAAACACCCATAGAATCAGCTATCTCCACATGCCCAACACGTCCAGGCAAGCTCACCTCCCAGACCAGTGCAAAGGGTACTGCACATGACCAAGTGCTCTTAGTCGTTAACAATAACTCAGACTTTCACTCTTAAATCAGTCCTTAATGTGTTTGGACCAAAATACATTTTAAACATAAAATTGCACTTTTTTTTTTTTATCAAGAATCAACGTAATGAGCTAAACAAAGTGTTGGGAGACCATCAATATATGTACATGTGGTTTAAAACAGCCCTTTTATATATATATTTTTTTTAAACCAAAAACTTCATTGCCAAGAATCATCTCGGAGGGTCCTTAGAGCCATTAAGCATTATCTTCACTCTGTATCCGTTACCATAGCAACCTAGGAGCATCTGTTTCTGTGTATCTATGTACTGCATACCAGAAGCTCACGATGCACCTGAAGCAAAGCTTCACTTCACTAGAACTTCAAGCCTAAATTCCCTCCCTTTCCGCGAGGAAGCAGCCAGGAAAAGAACAGAGAGCAAACAGATAAAAAAAAAAAAAAACTCCCAACAAGCCACCACAACAAAAGATGACACATTTTTCCAGCCTTTCCACCTCTCACTCAGCACAAACAAACTATTTTCTGCCAAAATATCCCAAATCACAGTGTTATCCACCCCCTTCCCCTGGATCTAGGCTAAAACACCAAATGTCTCTTCCTAATACACAAGCATGAGTAAACCTCGATCACAAGCTGCAACCCACAGCTCCCTGGAGGTGAAAACGGCTGCAACCACACACACCATGTCAGGCATAATCAAAGAGCATTCGAAGCTATGATGCCTGCCATAATTGATATTAACTATGTTTAGACAGAATAATGATAACATTTGTATTAAGAGCTTGCTACTATTATTTAACCAGGATATACCTGGCATTTCTAAATCATACTTTAACTGATGAAGGCATTAGTCTCCATGACGGCATTTTTTTTTCAAAACACTCTACTGTTACTGCTATTATATATTATATTAATTTGTTACATTTGAGTCTGAACTCTGATGAATGGTACCTTGTTGAATTAGTTAATTACTTACATTATTAATCATTAGTGGACCAGAGTTCCGCAGTCGCGACCCCTAACCGGGAAAAGCCGAAAGACACAACAACAATTATAAGTAAAATCAATGAAAATGAAGATAAGTATTCATTGAGTTCAAGTAGGGGAATAGAAACTTCTATGTTTGTATTATATGTTGCTTTGTTCCGCTAATTGGCTTATATATAATATAAATAGTAACCCATCTTGACCTACCTTTGTTTGTGAAGAATTATTGGACTCTCTGAACATTCTGACTAAATCATTACTGTTTCTCGGTTCTTTAAGAAACCCTCCTTTTTTAAAAAATAAAAACAGATGACAAGTGATGTACCACATCAGTTGATACTTGAGAGATGAAGTTGTAAGAGTTATTTTTTTTTTTTTGGGACAGCTATCTTGGAATCACTTTTTTGTTTCTTTCTAGCATCAGTCCAATGATTTGTTTCTTTTATTCTTTTAAGAGTAGGGGCCATCCATTCTATTTTTTCTGGGATAGACACTATGTTTTTGTTTTTAATGAATATAATAGCTTCTTCTAAGTCATTAAAGGTTCTCATCTCATTGGCAAACATTATTTTTATCTTGGCTGGAAAGGCCAGCTGTGCTTTAATGTTGTTTTGTTTCAACAGTTTTATTATTGGCCAGACTTTTATCTTTTGTTCTAGTATTCTGGAAGAATAATCATTGTCAAACATTATCAGGCTTTGATTGTATTTTAAGGGTGATTTTCTCCAAGCAGATTTTAATTTTAGTTCTTTGTCCAGAAACAAAATAAATTTTATAACTATGGATCTAGGTTGAGTATTTTTTGAGTTAGAAACAGGTTTCCTCAGTGCTCTGTCCTCCCTTTCAATTCCAAATGAAAGTCCCTCTTTCAAGTCTAAAAATTCAGGAATCCAGGTTGTTAAAATGAAATAATATCTTCTCCTTCAGTGTTTTCAGGCAGACCAAAGAGCCTTGTGTTGTTTCTCCTTTCCCTGTTTTCTAAGGCATCTGTTTTAAGTAGCCATGTATTCTGTTTAAGCAGAAATTCTTTTTGGAATTCTTCTTTGAGACTCCCTTCAATGTCATTTAGAGAAGTCTCTATATTTGTTATTTTTGTACTGTGTTGCTGTAATAGTTCCTTAAGATCAGTATCAGTCTGTTTTTGAGAATTTGATTCGAGGTTTTCTAAGTCAATTTTAAAGCCATCCATCTTCAAACATAGTTCCTGTAAAGTAGATGTCATCAATTGCAGTTCTTTTTTCAAAGCAGCATCTGGATGAGAATTCCTTGAGTTGTTCATATTCAGTGACTCAATATATCTCAAAGTTACTTGACAGGAAAATGTTTGTATATCTCCACCAAAATTCATATTTATGTAGTTTAGTAGGATATCTATAGATTTCTGATGTTTTAAACTTGAAAATAATAAAGATTTTCCTGTATTATTATACTAGTTTATGGAGCTCTCAAAATTCACTGCTCTCAGTTGGCCATCTAGGCTCCACCCCCCCTTCTGCTCATTCTAATGTAAAAAGCATGCATAATTAAAGTCAACCCATTTCAAAGTTTAATTTATCTCTACCAACTAAGTATTGCAAGTCTCAGCTCAGTTACATGCCACAAAGGGATAAACAAAAAACCACACCACTGGAGCAAACAGTTCTATAGCCAAATTTTCTTTACTAGTGCTTCTGGCACCTCAGCTTACACCTTCAATGAATAACTTTTTTTACACATTATAGCTCACTGTATACAAATGCTTTTCATCAATTACAGAATCATTAACAAGTAATTAAACAATTATAAAATTCCATGCATTTAAGGTTCCATATAATAAAGTACACATTGTTCACCTACACACACACACACACACAAATGTTGAAATGCTCATAAATACATTTGAAACATCCACTTCAATAACTTATGCTTATTCAATTTAAAAGCGGCTTACTTTGAAATTTGCACAAAAACCTTCATTATATATTCAAGTTGACTTTCACATTCATTTTGTTTGATTGCACTGTCCTGTAATTTAAAATAAACTTGCTTTCCATCTCCAACAACATATAGATAAAATCACCCCCTCTACTTAAATGTGGTTTAGCTAATGCACTGGAAAAAAGACTATCATCCAAGCCTTTATGTACTTGGTGAAAATGTTCTACCACTGGGCTATCCAAATTACCATACTTAATGTCCCCAAGATTCTCAAATATGTGAATTATGGTCATTCTTTTTGTCTATTTGTTCAATTACTTGTTAATCATTGGGTAATTGATGAAAAGCACTTGTATAATGTGAGTTACAGTGTGTGAAAAAAGTTATTCCTTGAAGGCATAAGCTGATTCACAGAAGGATAAACCCTGACTACAGCACAGACAATCTAAGTCAGAATAGTGGGTCTAGCACTAGAGGAGCCAAGTAGGGGAGGGTGGACATCTGGGGACAATGGGCATTTGTTGCTGGGTCACCCATTTGGAATAAAGGACTGGGAGAGTCCAGTCACTACTTGCATTCTCAGCCAGTGAGTGGAGGCTAACTGGTTTCTGTGATGCAACATATAATAGTGGATGTGGGCTTGGCTTATCAAGAAGGTGATGTTAGTCATGGTAGCTCTCAATAAGCTCATATATGTTGAAACATGCTCATGCCTGAGGAAAGTTTGGTCTAAAAAAGTGTTATTAGATAGCCTTCAAATAATACACTTGTAGAAGCTTTTATAAGTAGGCTCCTGATGTGATCATGTCAGCCCCCCCCCCACGCGTTGGAAGTTAGGTCTTAAATGGAAAATGCCCTGTTTAACTGTATTAATTAGGGCTTCGGTCTAGCCCTTAGCCAACTGAGATAAATGGTAATAATGGAGAATGAGGCAGGAATAGGACTGATAAGGACTCAGACTCTCTCCTGTGGGATGGCTTGGCTACTGGTCCAAATGGTCTATTATGGAGAGAGTGAGGCTGCAAAAGACTGCTTACAACACCAAGCAACCTTCACAACTAAAAAGATGATGGCTCCTTTGAGTTGGGTCTTACTTGAGTTGGTGGCCAAGTTGTGACTGAATAAGAAACACGTGGGCTAAGATACATTGAATGGAGGAGCTAATTGCTGGCTAGTGGGAAGCAAAAACACACAGAAAAAATGCTCTGTCAGTCTCAGTTCTAAAGTTAAATAATACTAAGATTCCAAAATCATTCCTTCTAGATACTGTATTTACAAAACTGAAAGAAGTAAAACAGATGTCAAAAGAGAATAAGAGGAACTGCGGTATTATATAAAAACAGACTTCCTTCTTTCTCTTTGCAGGTCAGATTCGGTATTCCATGTGACATGTTTTCAACTTGACAGACAATAGCTTTTAAAAGCAAACATTCACCCACAGAATTGTGCTAGCAGTAGTTATGGCAGAATCAGGTATTAATCACCTGCTGACTTTCATATTATTGAATCACTCTAAAATACACCGGATGCAGAATGCAGAAATGATGCTTCTCTAGGAATATGAAAAAACTGCCCTTTAATCATACATTTTACCAGCAACAAGGCAGAAGACAATATCATAAAGGAACAAACTGAGGTAACGAAGTATAGCTAGAAATTACTGCTATGGAATGGAAGATAAAGCAGAAGGAAGGGTGGGCACTGATACTATCAAAGGAACATCGGCTACGAATAAGAAGGGGTGTGACAAGGAGGTATCTAGATATAAGTTGATAATGGAGAGGGATGCAGTAGAAGAGACAGAGGAAGATTAACTTGTCATGTGCAGGATACCTGGCTGGGCACTAGCTTTTAATGGTTCCGTTTACACACACACACACACACACACACACACACACACACATACACACACACACACACACACACACACACACACACACACACACACACTTTTGTTTCTCTCTCTCTCTATATATATATATATATAAATAACAACGCTCAAGATAACAAAACTTAAAATATCAATAAAGAAACTGTATTTTATGCAGGGAGGGCTAGCCCCGCTGCATTAAACCATGTGGGGGGCTGCATCATCCACACACCCTACAACATATACATACTCTGGGTTGCACAACAGTAAGGAAAGGGTGGATTGCCATTGCCAGAAATTTTCTATGTTCTTTGTTTTACACATTTTGAGCCAGAAGCAGCTTTTAGATATTTTGAGTTAGAAACAGCTTTTAGATATCTTGAGTTTTGATCAAATGAATGTTACCTATAGGTATGATATGTGTGTGCGCGTGCACCCATGTAAAAGTTGTGTTAATTTCTTTTCTTTGTCATCTCTTCCTCTTTCCCTTTCAGTACTAAATAACTCTCATCCTTATGTGTTATTTTAAATTATACCACTTTGCCTGATTGGCTGCACCTTTTGATCATTCTGAAGAACTCTGCAAACATATGTAACTGTAGCACCCTGGGGTGAGTAATCTGAACATTCACAATTTAAAAAGTGTCTCACACTGTCACTAATTGGCTTCTAATTATTCTTTACAAGGTAAGCTCATGCTACAAAGAGTCATGGTTCCAATGAATAATTAATGGCTATCAGTTTATTAACGGTGACATTAAAGGGGAAAGCATTAAAATAACAAACAATGATCTACTATTAGAACTTATTGATAATCACATTGCAAACACTTGCCAGCTTCTGCTGAAGGAAATCCACTTTAAGGGATAACTGCTGTCATATATGCATTATTTGTGTGGGTTACGGGGGCCTTCAAAATAAAAATACAGTTCATTTAGTAGCAGAGCAATGGGTTCAGTAAGTGTGTAAAACTGGGATAAAAGGTAAGATACAACAAGTATAAATGCCCATTGTTTTCTAACTTAAGGGACATTTTATGGGATGGCATGCATAGTGATTATCTTGCTACATCCCTATTTTAACTACTCTTATGCAATCACACACCATCACTAGTACTAATAATATTTTATTGTCTTTTAAGGTTTGTCACCCAACAAATGAGGCACATTGAGCTCTGTCCAGATTTTGTCACTGACTGGCCCATTCTATATATAGACACACACACACACACACACACACACACACACACACACACACACACACACACACACACACACAAATGAAATACACATTTAGTATTTAAACATGTTACTGTTTAAAGATTAATTGTATTTTATAAGTATTGATTGTTCACATCTGCTAAAGTGGGAGTGGGGCTAGGTGCACGTAATGAGTGTGTCATCACAGGTACCAAACTCCATTGCAAATAAGTCTATAGCAGACACAGTGACCCCAGTGTGAACTATCAGGAAATAGAGCAAAACCAATGGCAGCAGAGGGTGAAAAGAATCTGGGGGTGTTAATCACACTTGCATGGGATTACCAGGAGCAGAGCGAGATGGCAGAAGCAGGAGTGAGCATAATGCTGGGGTGTATCTTTTGGGCAATAGCCTTCAGAAGATAAGAAGTAATTCTTTTGCTATGCCAGTCCCATGCAGGAAGAAGGGTATCAAGCTGCTGGAAGGAGACTAGGGGAAAAGAAGCTTCAAGGATGCATGGGATAGGGGGGAAGGACAGAGGGGTGAGTAGAGAGCCCTGGCTCTGTGAAAGCATAACTTTACTTTGAAGGATTAATGCCTGTGTATGGCTGATGGAGAGGAAATCCATATAGGAATTCAAAAGGGCAAAGTATAGATTGAGATGAATGATAGTGAACAGTGAAGATAAAAATGGAGTTATGGAAAATGCTGAATACACTTAAAGGGCTTATTAGATAGGCTTATTGTGTTCTTGCAATGATAAACAAATGCAGTGTAACTGGTTTGTCCTGTTTAGACTTCTTCCAGATGAGGCAGTAGCATATATGTTTGTAGTTACTTACTAGGCTATTGATCTGTGATGATCTTTAGAAACCTAGCTTTACATTCCCATGGTAGTTTTTAGTTTTTATATTTTCCATACATATAACCTAGAGACAGGCCAAACAAGGATATGTTGGAACATTTACATAATTCCCCTATCCATGAGAGAAAGGGGTGCTAAACTGGAGGTGAATTTGCGGTTACCCATCATTCATCCAAATTTCATTTGAACAGAGTAAGAGAAGTACATTGATTTATGTGGAATGGAAGAGTTCCATAGAAGTGCTATTCTTTGTGATACAAACCTATCCCTTCAGTATGTTCTATATATTTTACAACAGAGACCAAGATCCCTTGTGCATGTATATATATATATATATATATATATATATATATATATATATATGTATATATATATATGGATTCACTTTAGAAGCTCGAATTCCCAAAATCTCGAACTTCATATGGTCGAGACCAAAAGATCGAGTTTTGGAAACTCGAACTTCTAAAATGAAACCCAAAAAAAAAGTCACATCGCTTTTGCAGGGGGGCTTCGCCCCCTGCCCCCCACACACACCCTACTTAAATATATCAACTCCGAAATCACGCTACATTGGGGAAAAGGGAAATCTCCCATATTGCGCTGTATGCGGAAGCGCAAAACGGGAGACTTCCCACTTCCTGTCAACACTGCAAAAAAGATAAATACATTACGTACACACAGAGCGTACAAGAAGCTTTGCCTCTGTGTGCACGTAATGTTTTAAGGTAAGTAAAGTGTTATCTTTTAAAACTTTACATATTCAGTTTACTGAAATGTCGATCATATGGTCTCGACCATATGACATTCGAGATTTCAGTAATTCGATTATGTAAAGTGCTTCCATAAATATATATATATATATATATATATATATATATATATACATATACATATATAAAACTGGACTTGCAAATGTATACCAGATCTGACAGAATAAGGTCTGTTGAAGCACTACAAGAAAGGCAAAGGTCACCTCTCAGTAGCCTATGTGACATAGAGAAAAAACAAGGCTTTCAGATGGTCTGCATAGTTTTCATAATTTGGCCCCTTGATCTCTCTTTTCTTTTTGTGACAAAGTGTTATTGCTCCAGTTATGACACGTGTTTGGACAGGTAAATACCTAAAGGGACATTATACTTAATGATTGACCTAAAAGTGATGAGTACAGTAGAACAATTCCATCCCTGGATCTTGACACCATCCTTTCATGTATAAACTGTGCAATGAAAAATGAGTTCCTTACAACAGTGGATATAATATGATCAAAGGACACTTCATTGTTGAAATAGCATCCAAGATCACTAACTACAACATCGATTTTGGGGGTGTTGTTAATGTGATACTTACTTGGGGAGCTCATGCTTACTGAAGGATACAATTATGCACTTTTTGGCATTTAGTTTTATTCCATGGTTTTGACACCAGCTGAGTGTTTGGAACATGCCCTCTTGGTGGATCTTGATGTCCTCTGGAGAATCTTTGATGGCACTAAGTTTGAAGACGACTGCAAACTTGGTTAACTGCACACCATTCATATTATCTGAACCCTTGGGTACATTGGTAGTGAAAGGTTTTTGGGAAGTGTTACTGACATCCATCCTAACTTACTGGGTTCTATTTGTGTGCAAATTTGTTGTCCAGTGAGTTACAGAGGGATTGGCATTTAGCTGGGAGAGTTCATCTAAGATACTTAAGTGTAGGCTGGTGTGGTATGTACTGTTTTGCTCTTGTAAAAATGTTCAGTAACTTTTGTCTAAGAAGTTGTCCAAGTTAAATAGGCAGAACCTGTCCTTGACAAATCCGAACAGGGTTGGGTCAAGAGTCTGCAAATAGGTTCATAGGTAGGTACTAGGCTATCTGCCCAAGGGCATTTATAAGCCTAGCCAGAGTGTGTCAGCTTTCACTGCCCCATTGATTAAATAACTGAGCCTCTGCCAAGAAGAGTCAATGAAGTGATCCCAGGGGTGTATTTTCTGTTACCCATCCACTCGTCAAGGTTTCTCCTGGAGAATGTTAGTGAGGGGGGTCTGCCTAATGTAGTTAGGAATTTTGTTCCAAAGCATGGGGAGTCTCTGTGACTATCCCTCCAGCATGTTCCATTTATTGTTGTGGTGAGGTTTAGCTCACTAGAGGAAGTGGCTTGCAGTGACTTTGATTTCTTTAGGTGTTGCATGTCCATCAATTCTGTGTTGGACATGGCTTTGGAAGTCAGGCAGAGATGACCTCTGAGTAAGCGATATGCCACTGAGTACAGCAGGAGTTTTTCCAGTTGGGCTGCATAGGACATATGTTTGAGGCCAGTAATCCTCTTGGTGAGGTACTTTTGTGGTCTTTCCAGCTGTTGGAAGTGTCTTGTGAGGTACATCCCAAATGGGGCATTGTACTCTATGATGGGTCTCATGAGTGACGAGTAGTGCGGCACTATAACCTTTTTATTTCTAGATGCGAACCCTTTAGTAATTAGATGGACTACATAGAAGAATTTCCTAACTACTTTGGCAATATGATTGTCAAAGGAGAGATTACTATCTACCTAGGTCCCCAGATCTCTTATTACCTCTTCTGTATTAAGGGGGCTGCCACCTATGTGGTAATTCGTGGGTGTTTTGTTTTTCTCAAATGGGATGACTATGCATTTTTTGGCATTTAGCTTGAGACCATGACTTTGACACCAGGTGTCCGTCTCAGTAAGGCCCTTTTGGAGAATGTCCATGTCAGCCAGAGAGTCAATTATGACTCCCAGTTTGCAGTCATCGGCGAACTTGGTTAGTCATAGTCCTCCTGTGTTTGCCTGTACTTCTGAGAAGTATATGCTGAACAGTAGGGGTCCCAGGACAGAGCCTTGTGGGACACCACTTGTGACTGGTTAAGAGTCAGACCTGGAGTCTGCTATTCTTACCGTGTGAGTTCTGTCTGTAAGCCAGTTGGCAACCCATCTTGTGACGTAGGGGTTTATGTTCAGGCTGGTGAGTTTTTCTATAATTCCTGAGTGGGAAATGGCGAGGTCAAGGCTGTGTGAACCACCTTCCCCTCATCTATGGCCTTGGTGAATGTCTCGAAGAAGTCAACAAGGGTTAGTAGGCATGATCTGCCCATAAAGCCGGACTGGGTTGGGTCAATGTTTGGAGGTTCCCAATGTCTTTGTTAATGAGTTCCATGATGATGCGCTCCATAGCCTTGCATACCAGGCTAGTCAGGCTTATGGGGCGATAGTTACCAGGGTCAGTTGTGGCCCCTCCTTTGTGGAGCAGAATAACCGTTGCTGTGCACCATTCTATGGGCACGTAGCCTGTGGAGAGGCTGAGGCTGAACAGTGTGATTAGGTGGGGGGTTAGTTCATTCTGTAGTTCATGCAAGACACAGCCTGAGACACCATCTGGCCCCATTGACACTGTGCTTTTGGCCTTTGAAAGGGCTGTTTTCACCTGTGCACCTGTGATTTCCGGGACACTACACTTTTCTGTTATTGTTGTGGGCCCTTTTGGGGGTGAGAGGGGGGTGAAATTTGCACTGAATCTATCTGCCAGGATGTTGACAATATCAGTAGGTTCAGTATAATTTGTGCTATTTTGCACTAGCTCAGAGCATATCTGCTAGTTGCCACTTAGATTATTGACATAGCTAAAGAAGGCTTTGTGGTTATCTTTCGAATCCTTGGCTATATTTCTTTCGAAGTTAGCCTTGGATGATTTTATGAGGGACCTTAGTTTCTTACTGATACTGATCAGGGATGTCTTTCCTTCTTGGGATTTGTTTTTTTCTGAACTAGTTTCCTCCTTCTATTGTATAGCCTGTTTATGGCAGGGGTCCACCAGACTGGTTTCCTTCTCTTAGGGGAGTGAGTCTTGGTTTTGCTAGGGATGGCACGATCCATGCATCCTTGTAGGTGCTCATAGAGTGCATTTGTAAAGGTTCCTGCATCTTGGACACTGTTATCATTTAGCGTGGGGGGCTGTGAAACTTACCACCTCTGTCTTAAGTAAGGTGAAGTTTGCTATAGAAAAGTTTTTCACTGTGGTTTCCTTGGTTGGGGTAGTGGTGTGGTGTGGACATCCAGAGTGATTTGTTTATGGTCTGATCTAACCAGTGATGGGTTGACTTCCGGTGTGGAACACCTGTTGCCCATGTTAGTGATGACCAGTTCCAATATGTTTTCACCTCTGGTAGAGGAGTTTACCAGCTGATCCAGGGCATTTGAGTTGATAAATTCCAGGAAGCGCTGGACCTGGGAGTTTGTACTTGAATAGTTTTCCCAGTTAACGGTAGGGTAATTGAAATCGCCCAAGATAAGTTTGTTCGGTAGGACCTTTATGTTTTCCAGTGTCTCTAGAAAGGCAGAGTGGTGGTCCTGGATCATGTAGGGCGATCTGTAGCAGGCCACAATTTGCATTGCAGATTTGCCCAATGTTAGTTGCACATGGATGATCTCAGAGGTATCATGCTGTGCCACTAACCTGGGGGTGTAGGTATCCTTGATGAATATGGATACACCCCCCCACCTTTTGTGTTTCGGTCCATGTTCTGTGGATGAAATGTGTGGTGTGAGTTGTAGCCCGGTAGTGCTGGGGTGCTCTGTGGAGCCTTGAACAAGGTTTCAGTTACTGCACAGATGTTGATGTTCTCCATACTGAGGAGTGCTTTGAGCACGTGCATTTTGAGATTTAAACTCCTGGCGTTGAGTAGCATAACCCTCATTTTTTTATTTGTGCTGTTTATGGAGGTGGATTTGACTTTTGAGCCTTGCCTAAAAAAGGCACTATGGGGGCAGCAAGAGCCTTGGCCAGTATTCAAAAGCCTAGGGATGACAGGTGCAAGCTGTCTCTTGGGAAGCAACGAGGCTTGTCAAGCATGTCGTCCCAGGCTGACAGACACTGGATCCCCTCTGAATGACACCAGAAGCTTAGCCAATTGTTGAAACTGATCAGTTTTTCTTTATACTGCAGTATCATTCTTGGTGAGGGCAGGATGCTACTCAGGGTCAGGGTCATACCCGCCTGGGCTACATGATCAGAGAGCTCTTCCATGTCTCTCTTTATGTAGTCCAGGGAGGTACGTCTCAGGTGATTCACACCAACATGTACAATGACAGAGTCATATTTGTACTTGTTCTGGAGTGACCTGAGCGCTTGTGTTATGTGGCGGATTCTGGCTCCCAGCAGGCAGCTAACAGTAACCTTTTCCTTGTCCAGCCTAGTGAGTGGGACGTCATTTTGCCTGACTATGGAGTCGCCTATTACTAGTGTGTTAGGTTTGTTATTTCGCCTTAAGGGCTGTGATTGTGGGGCACATTGATTTTGTGTTTTATGTGTTGTCTGGTTTGTGACAGGAGGTGCAGGTTTTTTGGGTGTCTGCTTTCGAGGTCTCTGATTCTTTTGCAGGTTTTTATTTAGAGCTACCGCGTATGATTTTGGGTATTTTTTGCCAGTGCTGGTTTATTATGTCTATGTGAGGCTGGAGGTGTGGTACAAGTGTTAACCTTCTCCTCATGACTGCCTGTTCCAGTCTTGGGTGGAGACAGCTCCTGTATTACCTGTATTCTTATACATTAATTCCATAATGATCCTTTCCATAGCCTTACAGATGAAACTGGTCTGGTTTAAAAGTCTGTAATTATCCAGGTCCACTGAAGTCCCACCTTTGTGCAAGGGAATGACTGTTGCTTTCACCCATTCATCCAACTCTGAGGTTCTGTAACAGATCAGACAAGTCATGTTTCAGACTGGCAAGTAGGCAGCCTGGTATGTTATCTAACCCAAAGGAGGCAATGTTCATGTCTTTAGATGGTGCCTTACGAACTTTGGTGATTTGAGTAGGGAAGGGGTGTATGTATGGGTCTGTGATAGGAAGATACTGGAAGGGAGAGTAGCTGTAGTTTGAGCTAAGGAGGGGCTCCATACTAGTTAGGTAGAAGGTATTGGCTGAGAGGGGCATAGAAGGGTTCCTACAGTTAGCTAGTATATGATAATGGGTTTTAGTATAGTAAGTTGGATGTAGAGCAATCCCAGTTCATTATCTTATCTAACTTGCCTGGAGATGAAGTGTTTTTTTTTTTTTTACCAATATGGAGACACCACCACCTTTAATGCCTTTGTCTAACTTTGTGGGCCGAAATGTCAAGTAGGCATTGAAACCTTGCATTGACGAAGTGTTTTTGATTGTCTTGAACCGGGTCTCTGTGATAATGGGTATATAAATGTGTTTCAGGGTAAGAAGTGCTTGTGGACTGTTTTTGTTAAGGCTCCTAGCACTGATCAGCAATATCTTACTGTTATCCAAATTCTGTTTACTTATGTTAGGAGCTTTAGAAGACTGCTATTGCCTAAAAAGGCACCATGGAGGTGGACACTGATTTAGGTAATATATGAAACCTTGGGGGAAGAGGTGTAGGCCACCTCCAGCAAAGCAGTTGAAACTGTCTACCATCTCCTGCAAGGCTGATATATACTGTACCCTCCTTGAATGACACCAGAAGATGAGCCAATTGTTGAAATCAGTAATCTTTTGCATGTATTCCAAAATCATTCTTGGTGATGGTAGAATGCTCCTCAAGGCTAGGTTCATTCCAGCCTCAGACCCACATTCCATGAGCTCCATCATGTCTCTTCATATAGTTCGACTAGGTACATCCCAAGTTATTTACACCCACATGTGCTATGAATATAAGTTTACTTATGGTGCAAGGACATCAGTGCTTGCACGATGTGATGAATCCTAGCACCTGAATGACCACTGATAGTGACCCTGTCATTGCACAGCCTGGAGCATGGTGCTTCAGTGTGTCTCACTATGGAGTCATCTATGACTAAGATATTGGATTGTGTGAAGGTTTTCTTTTTGAAACAAGTCATTGTGACTCTTAGATATATGTTTCATGGTAGGAGATGCCTGTGATGTGTGTTTATGAGGTTGATGGGGTACTTGTTTCTTAGGTTACATTTAGGAGGCCTTTGCAGTTTAGGTAGTTACTTTTTAGAACCCCATCATAACTTGGTCTGGGTATATGGTCTAAGCTGTGTGTTTTGTTTTGGGTTGTTTGCCATTAACAACCTGCTTGTTGTTTTGGGTTTTATTTATTTGGGTGGCCACGGTGGTGCAGCGGTTAGCATTGCCGCCTCGCAGTAAGAGGTTCTCTGGTTCGATTCTCAGCTAGGGTGCCTTCTGTGTGGAGTCTGTATGTCCTCCCTGTGGTCGCATGGGCTTCCTCTGGGTGCTCCGGTTTCCTTCCACATCCCAAAGACATGCTGTAGGGGGATTGGACACTCTAAATTGGCCCTAGGTGTGTGTGTGTGTGTGTGTGACTTCTGTGGAAGGTTGGGCACCGGGCTGGCAACTCGACATCGTAAAACCCCACTGCCAATCATAAGCGGACAGGTGATCCACTGTGGTGACCCCTAACCGGGAAAAAGCTGAAAGAAGATGATGATCAGGAATGTCCAACTGGGTTATAGCAGTCCATTTTCAATGGAGGCCCGAGAAAAAAGCTCCAGAATACAAAAGTTTACAAAAAGTTTATAATACATAGATTACAATACATAGACTGAGAAACCTAATAAACAATAAAAATAAAAATAACATTAATAATGCACTGGAAAAAAAATAGGACTTAAGTTAGTATAGTAAACATAATTTCAAGCCTAAAAATGAGATGCCAACATCAACATTCATCATAAATTTTGCAATTCTTCACTATTTTTTTATAGTACAATATAGTATCTGGCCTGAGTATTTTGATAGCATTAGGTTTTGTGAACTAAGATAGGATAGCTTTTAGATAGCTTTGAGTTGAATAGCATTGTATAACTACATCTCTCAAACATAGTGTCTGCTAGTTTAAGTAGCAAGTGGTTGTTAGTAAATATGAGAGAATTAATACATTGTCTCAGGCTATCCATTTCAACCAGGCTGACTGCACAGATGGATGGAAAATGCAAATCCATTGTTCCATGTGCTTACCAATATAGGCTGAAGAGGCATTGTGCCTATGGTTGGAGATTTACTGCTTGTTCAGTATGTGAATTGTTATTCATTGATCTTACTGTTGACTTTTTTAATTCAACGCTGCAATCCAGTTCTTTCTCACTGACACACTGGCATTATGCCATAGCATTGCAAATAAATGCCTCAAAGTGATCCTCCTAGAACTTCCAGTCTTTTAACTCTGGCAGTAAGATCCGTAACCACTTCCACCAGTGTTTAATAAGCACTTGTTTGCAGCAGCACTGAGTTTTTCTGCTGTGGATTGTTGTGGCATGCTTACTTTGTGCTGTACTTGATATACCAGAAATTCATTTCACCTCCGTAACTACTTGTAACCACTCTAATTCATGGCTGTAGGAACTTAAGACACTTGCCTTGTTTACCAATAAAAATGCCTTAAGATCAAGTCAAAAGTAGACTGTAGTGACCATCTTAACTATGTATATTCTTTTCAACACTGCTGAGACGTCTAAGAGATGAAGAGGAGACACTGATAGCTAATACGCTTTTAAGGGTCACTTTGACTGCATTCCAAAAATGGAATACAACATGTTTTCGAATACTACCGAGCTACCATTGTATAATACTTTTTATATTTTACTTTCATCAAAGCAAAGTTGAGCACAGCTTGCTTCAATCAAGCCTGAACAATGAAATAGCATCAAGATTCATTACATATGAATGTAACTTCAGGTATAATAATATAGAATTCTTAAGAGTAAATATTTATGTTTCTGTTTTGGGGTAGCATTTTCTCAGTTATTACTTTTAGCACAGTTTCCTGATGGTTAGGGAAAGCATTATAGCCATGATTAATAGAGTTGTACACAAACCATCAGACTGTACTACTCTGCCTTCCACTGGTACAGCCTTTCCCACATCAGCATTGTAATGGACATATATCGCTTCAATATTAAACCAAGAAAATATGACAGATAATCAAAAAAAACACTTAACCAGTGTACCACACAGTCTGAAAAAAAGAAACAGTAATAAAAACAATAAATTAATAAAATAAAGTCACAACAAATACACAGTTTTTAAAACTGCAATTCTGTTACATCTATTTCCACAGAATGAGTCTTGGTACTCAAAGCAATGAACTGTGAATTGCTTTAACTTTATTATTCGATTGTTGCTTACCCTTTGCATATTATCTGTATACCTAATTTGATGCACTTTAAGATAGTTCAGGTTTAGCCCTTTCCTGCTGTCTTTTATGAGTCACATAATGGTTATTTATGTGCGTTTCCAATAGAAACAGCCTTATACAATGCTTGGCATGTATTACACAATAAGAGGTCATAAGTATTCCAAAATGTACACAATGACTGGACATCTCAATCAATGTGCCCATTGTAAATCAAGTGTATACTAAAAGAAAAAAAAGTCTGTCCACTAAAGTACCACTGAGTGGTAAGAGTTTCTGTTGGTATATGCAAGGGACAGAACAAAATAAGAAAAATCAGCTAAGTTCCATAAAAATAAAGAAACAGAAACATGCCTGATTTTCTTTGTATTTCTGTGTTGTCCATATTAAAACTTTTTTTTTCATTTAAAAAAATTAACAGCAACAGAGATTCTCTTTTCTCCGTTGCTTCTCTTGCACTGCACTGATATACTGGGACAGCATGTGGACAAGGGTTCCAAATGCATGCGCAGTTATGCAGTTCATTAGCTTACAGAAGACAACTTACAAGAAGACTGAAGTGCTGTTATACAAAGCCATTAGAAAGGTAAGTGGTTTCTTTCTTAAGCAATGTTATTGTATAATGGCGATAATCCACTCCTTAATGTTATATAAGGGGCAAGGCATTTGTTAGAAGTTGACTCTGATAATGCCTTTATGTTTTTAGGCGAAAGCGCTAAGTTCAGTTTTAATGTCTTTAACCTTTAATAAATCTGTTTTTCGTGGAGTAGTGGATATTGTGGTGATTTCAGTATTTTGGTTTTGTTGTAAAACCAAAGTTACTGTGGGACTAGAAAGACACGACTACCAGGGAAATCAGCCAACATTAATTTTAATAGCTTGTGCACTTTCATCAGTTTGTATATTCAGTTCATCAGAATCCGAAACTGCTCAATCCATTAAAATTAATGCTGGTCGTGTCTTTCCAGTCCCACAGTAAATTTGGTTTAAATTCCTGGTATACCCTCACCTAGTCATCATTATTTCTTAATTTTCTTTACTTTATGCATCCCATTGTATTGTGTCTGTTTTCCTATAAAGTACTTACTTTACTTTATTGCATTCTTGGCTAGGTCTTTAGAACAAATCACAGGGATAAGCTGAGTTTTGGGAAGGAGATGTTACAGTCATGCTTTTGCCTTGAATTTTGTATAGCATTAATTTCTATGGTAATTTTTATGACCTTTAATTTTGTTTCTATTTTGTAGCATTCCGTTTTATTTACATTTCAGGTTTAGTATTTTGGGTTATGTATGGTTATCCGCGGTGGTGCAGCGGTAGCTTTGCTGCCTATAAGCAAGAGGTTCTCCCGTTCGATTCTCGGTTGGAGTGCGGGGAGTGCCTTCTGTGTGAATTCTGCATGTCCTCCCCGCAGTCAAGTGGCGTTCTGAAAGACATGCGAGAATGGGCATGCCTTCATTGAAGGTTGGATGTCGAGCTGGCAACTCGGCACTGTAAAAATCTACTGCCAATCATCAGCGGACCGGAGTTCCACTGTGGTGACCACTAACCGAGAAAAGCCAAAAGACAAACAACATTTTTTTGTTATGTATGGGTATAAGTAGTGCATCGTATTGAGGTGTTTTCACCTGGTGATTTTTCCAAAATGTGGATACATTTTTAACACACAGCAAGAGAGCAGTTAAAATTTGTATGTTGCAGCCAGAGTGTTGCTAAATGTTCTGTACCTTGGTTCTAGATTTTTTACAGACACTAGACAGGAATATAGTTAGATGAATGAAGAAAAAATGAGATGCAAATGAGGAATATGTGGAAAATTTGTGACTATCTTATGCTAACTAGGAACCATCCCACCTTACTGCGATTCAATCACTTCTTTATGCACTTCTGTGCTATGCAGAAGGGCTAGAAAAACCACAGCAGTGCCTTTTCTATCTACTTTTCAGTCAGTGGATTGGGCAATTTTGCTGCTAGCTTAACTATTTCCCACACTTAATTGGCAAGATGGACGAGACAGCAGTGATGTTTGGCACACATGCAGAATTCCTATGTCAGCAATAGAAACAATGCTGTTTTTGTAAGAGTACTATTGATCCAGAAGTATCTGTATGGGGATAAGTGACACAACTGCTAGTTACAGTGGAGGAATTTCAGTGCAGAGAAGTAAGTGGTTTATTTCCATTATGAGAATGGGCTTTGCCTTTTTTTCTAATTGGTGTTTACTGCTATGTTTTCTTTACATTGCAGAAGGAAGAGCTGCAGTTTTATGTAACTGGACTGCTGTGTGAGTACTGCCCTCTTGTTACCGATTTTGAAAAGTGTCAAACAATGCCCCCCTTCTCATTTACAGCATTACTGTCTGCAAATAATTACTTCAAAGCCAGAACTGTATCTACTTGTTTTGACCCCCATTTACAGTAAGGTGTTTCCCATATGTCCTTAGAGCACCCAAAAGGATGTGATTCCCTTCATGTCTCCTGTTTCTTGCTCCCTGCCGATGCTTCAAGCTGTAACATTTAATCTAATGTGACAAACATATCAAACTGGCACTTTCCATCTTAATATGAACATTTTAGTAAATGCAGGCAATGAATGGTTCTGTATTAGACATACAGCTTGCAGCACTAGGGATGATTTGTGCTTCTCTATGTCCTGTTCCTACTTCCTGTGTTGTGCTGGCCTCTGTTTCTGCAGCAGTACATATGTATGTATGTGTTTCCTGTGATTATGTGATAGTTAAGTATGGTAATGCATTTCATACATTATCTGAAATCACCCATTCAAAGGGGTAATTACAAGCAGTAAGCAGCCTGATACATGTGGGCATTAGTGAAAATGGCACTGTAAACATTTTCCAGTCGCGTCACTCACGCAAGTGGTGAAAAGGCATTAAATTGCATGTTTTAACAGTAAAGAAAGGATACAGCTTGCAATAAGTTACAGTGATTCCTGCCTTTTCCACCTCATTTCTGTTTGTCCTTGTTACTCAAAAATAACTTCAGTTCATTTGTGCTTTATGTGGCTTTTCACCACTGTTAACAGGTAAGTGCAGTCCAAAAATGGAGGGCTGAGGAAAGGTGGCATAAGTCAAAATTGATTTAGAAATGTCTTATGCAAATTAGGCTCAGCCACCTTGAGCTTATGTAGTCACATCATTGTGCATGTATGTATCTCTCTGATAGGCACAAGTACAAAGGATTCGACATCCATACACCTTCTCTGCATATGACTAAAATTCATGGATCCTGACTTGGGATGGTTACAATCTGCGGATCTGCTGTGTGCGTTTCTGTGCAGGGCTGCACTTAACAGTAATCAACACTGATCATTCATGCTTAGCTGATTTGCATATAATTGTAGCACCACTATTCATTGATTGCCTTTACACTTCTGTGCACTGCAGGACCATGAATATTCCCCCTAGTGTAGTCTGAACCTACTTTTGGGTATACATACTAATTTCCTTTTCTTCTGCTCAGTTTACGTGCTGTATAATCTAACCTTAGCTTCTGAGAGTGGTAGCTCTATTAAAGCCGAAATGAACTTGTTGACTTTGGATTCGGGGTTTGTGTATGGACTTTCTAAATTCAGTTCCAGATATTATATATGCATCAATTCTATCAGTTGAGCCTAAACAAGAACGTGAAGTTTTTGTCTCTGAAAATCAGTCTTCTTTCTGTGTTAATACCAAGGAAAATGTTGCCTTGAAAGAGAACGATTTAGTACACTTATGTAAGTATTTATCTAATCTTGTGCTCTTGCAGCTCCACAAAAAACATTCATAAGCAAATTTGCTTTTTGTAAAATGGAGAAGTTACAAAGTTCATAGATTCTATGTTGGGAATACAATGCACCTGGAAATCCAAAAACAGGCCTTTTTCCCCTTGAAGCTGCTTTGCACCATAAGACACCATCAGCAGATTTAAATTTAGAATTATAGACCAAGTGAGGACAGATATCAGAGGAGGACCAACTGCCCTATTACTTGAAAGGTTAGAGCTTCTATGGCAGATTAGATTAAACTCTTACCAGTACCCAGGTTTAAATGAAACCTGTTCCATTGCTTGTATCTTGAAACTCAAAAGCCTGCTAAGGTTAATGTCCATCATTCCAGTTAAAAAAAAACGTGGAAATGGTGAGCATACACACATCTGTACTTAATAATTATATACATTTAATGTTTTTTGGGATAGTAACTTTGACACTACATTTGTGATAAGTTGTACAATTAGTTTTGTACTTTTGAGGTATTCAAGGGATTTTTAACATGTTTTATATCTTTTGTTTGTGGATTACATTTTGTATTTCATTTTTTAATTACATAACTGTTTGATGTTAAACCAATAAGAGTTGATTGAAATGAGTCACATGGTCTGTATTTAAACAATAGCTGAACAGTAGTAATTTATTTGAAGAAGTCTGGTTACCTAACTAAATGAAAAATGCTTTGTGTACATGGTTTGTTAGTTTTAATAAAGTAGAGAGTGAGTAGTTAGTGTACGTCTCCTTTTGTTTTGCTTTGTTTAGTTTGTGTTTTGGCAGTTTTATTCTTAAATATATAAGTAAATTTATGAAGGTCAGACAGCAATGTTGTAATGAGTCAATAAACTCTGCAAAGAAGCATATATTTAAAACCTATCAGTTTAACATACAGCACAGTGCAATTGAAAAATGTAGGCACCTGTAATGTTATCAAACAAATTTACTTATTAAATCTGTATTGTCTTTACTTCTTACAGAAAAAATCATGACAAAAATGGCTGATAAAAAGTTAACATAATTTGCTGCAACCATTAGTTCTACTTTTATCACTTCAACCCTATAGTATTTCCTGATACAAGTCTACTTATTTGTGTTGGCATATTTATTTCACATGCTATTACTGCCTACAAATGAACTGCGGTAGGCATGATATATCATTCATGCTACTCTTTCCCTTGGTAAGCGGTAAACTATTCATGCAGCTCTGGTACGAGTTTTGATCACCTAGCAGTTGTGAAGGAGCCATCATCAGTTTCCTCCAGGGAAAGCACCCTGACAACATCCTGTAGATCACTAAAGGTAAACTCTTTCTTGAAAGATAATCAAGAAAGTTTAGACAGACAATTATTTTCACTAAAATCAAAAAAAAAACTGTTCCAAATATATTATGGTAGTTTCTAGAAATAGGAAAAAGTCAAATTCCAGATTTTATATGCAGTATTGCCTAGAGCCTTTATAAGTGTTTTAAGCTTCCCCTAACATAATTTGTTGACAATTTTCATTTCCAGCTTGTACTTCAGACTGGCAGTTATTGATAATATTTCCGTAACTGTTAGGCCATTTTCCCCAGTAGATCAATGTGTTCAGTGAATTTCAATAGTGTTGGAAGTGCACTTCTCAGTGCTAATTTTCTTCAAACTTATGCTGATTTGTTAAAATGTAAAATTTTTAGTTTACCTTTAAAACCGCATATTGCAGAAGGGCGAACAGAACATTTCCGATAGGCAGTCTGCAAGGTTTGCAAATGCCGAACGGAAAAAGGTTCGAATGTGTAATGAGCGAATGCACAGTGAAATTCGCACACTGCACATTCGACATTCTGGGGCGGATTGCACTATAGTGGGGATCAGGAAATGGTTCCTTTCTCCACTGTAGTGCGATCTCAGAGTTAGAATAATAAAGTAGTGGGGGTGTGCTGGAGGGGCTTGCCCCCCTGCTTTACACTTTGTTTTTTTTTTCTTCGACATCCATGTTCGAAAAACAGCAAATCTGCTGTTCAATTTGCTGTTTTTCTAACATGTAGATCTGTTGACATTTTCAGTTTTGCGGTTTCAAGTCACTCAAATGAGCACTCGAACCACTGTGATTCGCGGTTTTAAAGGTAAACCAAATTTTTTCCCTGAGAGAGGTAGTGACAGATTATTATGGACAACCCATTCAACTACAGGAAGCAAGAAGATACATCTTACTGCTATATATTTCAAGACTAAATCTATCTTTTATTTATAATTCAGCCTGAAATTATCAGCACCATAAGGCAAAGTAAAAGCTTGTGGAAAAGAAGTTTTCTCCAATATGGCAGACAGCTTAACTTTGCTATAGTATTGGTATATTTAGATATTTGTGGAATCCAAAGATACTATTTGCATCTCTTTTGTCCCTTCTGAAGTACCTTAGTACACAGTGGAAGCAACTTTGTTGCTTGGGATAAAAGCAACCAATACAATGGTAAATTGCATTATTTGGTAAATATGTCTTACAGGAGGCATTTAAAGAACAGGGTCAATAAATTTTTTTACAATGGCTTCAGGTCTTATTTCTTCCACAAGTTATTTTAGTGCTGATTGGCCAGCTTCTGTCCATTGTCCAAAAAAAGCTGGACTGTGCTGCATGGTTACTACAGATACCTCTGTTAAAGTAAACTGATTCCATACAATACCATAGATAGTAACCTAGCCTTCGAACATGTGTCCAAGTTAGTAAGAAAATCCTTATATGTTGCTCAACTTATGGGCAAGGGCATGGCATCTAGGACCAGAAATGTCATGATACCACTCAACCCTCATCAGACCCATCAAAGAGTGTAACCCCCCCCCCCCTCCCTTCAGTAGGCACCTGACCAGACACATGCAGCGACTGGAATGTCTACAAGGTTTTTTACAAAAAATATATGGAGTAAACATAACATCTTTTGCTGATCACCTCAAAGCCCTGTCTCTTTACTTGGTATCATACATATTTCTGAGAGGTGCCTGGAATAGAAGGCATCTATGGACCATGTTTTGATGAACCTTTTGCACTTCTGTGATGAAGGGGGATAATGCCAGCACAGCTAGCTAGAATTTTGTAAATAATTATATGTCATTTGTGAATATCAACTTAAGTTATACAAGCTGCTTGTGTTATGACTGTATTAGAACTGTATGCCATGTGTATACCAAACTGGTTTATACAGACATATGTGTTAAAAAGGTATTATAAAAAGTGTTTGAGCTTAAAATGTAACCACAGTGTACCCTACTGGAAGAGAACAGACATGTTCATGCACTATTGTGACTGTTTAAATGTATATAGTTTAACAGTGGAAACTGGAACACAGGAGGTGAACTTCAAAAAAATAACTTAAATTTGAATTACATTATACTCTTGGCCGGAGACACAATGTCTATACTAGAGAGCTGTCTGTATTGTCTTTAGGGTAAAATCAATGTGAAATGTTGAGGAATGTAATTGTTTTATGACTTGCAGCATCTGCCAAAGATCTGAGATGTATGTATTTTCACAGGTAGATGCTAAATACTGCCAATCTTCCAGCAATGGGGGACTCATCTGGGAACAAGAGTCAGGTGACAAGAAATTATGTAATTCTGCAAGCTATTCCAACAGTAATATTTGAGATATTAATTTGATAAGTCTCTTAGAGAGACAGAGCATTCTGCATTCTGTCTTGGACCTGACAAGAAGCATTCACCACAATATCTGACTTGCTCTAATGAAATACATTTCTAGGGAACAGTATAATTCTCTTAGATTCAGTCAGGAATATAGTGAAGCTTAGTTTAGATATTTTTCTTTCTTTATTTGAGACTGTTCTGCAACATTGTTTTAAACATTTCCTGTGGTTTTGAACTCTGTCACTGTGAATATATACTGAGTATGTTCTTGTTCTTTTATTATTTATTATTAAATATATTTAAATCTTTCATTGTGGCAGATTTGTGTAGATATATTTAAGTTTTGAGAGTACTTGCATATTTATTTGATGATACTGTATGGGCCACTCCTAACAACCTTGCTCTTGGCCAAACTACCATTTGTATTACTATTAATATTACACAGTATGATTGGACACCCTTTGTTAAGCGCCTTAAAGTAGGTGATGAGTTGATTGGTGGCAGTGGTAAGTAACTACCTTACAGTCTGGGCAGAAGGTGGCATAGCTATTAAACCTGTGCCAGCCTCTCCCAGGTGTGTATATGTGTAAATCAAACCTCAAAGAGTGTGTGTGTCAGCTACTTGGGCAGGGACACCAAGCATTGATTGGACAGAGAGGGTGCTGGTAGGTCTCAGCAGGTCAATCAGTTGAGATCTCAACTCTATACCTGTGCCAGTCGATAGTCTTACTGGGGATCTGGAGAAAGAGAGAGAAACGAGATCCAAACTGACTGTGGTCTCTGTGTGCTCTTAAGGGAAATTGGATTTACTGCAGTGACCTGCATCTGGAAATACTGCGTGTGTACCTATTATCCTCTCCCAGTTGTTGCCAGTGGTGAGGATTGAGGCTCCTTGATTACTGGTCTAGTGGTGGGTCATCACACATTGGTCAGTATGATGAAGAGAAGATACTGACAGCACAACATCCACAAAACAAACATCATCAAAACTACTAGATTAAAGACCTAAATTTTATTTTTGACATAAATAGGACATGTTGGAGAGACAGACATGTTTCTACGAGAATTCCCATTCTCTGGAACAGGGTCCCCATCCATGAGAAGCAGAGTTTCTCCTTATCTCTATTTAAATGCAACTTGGACCAATGGATGGCTAATCAGAAATTCACCTCTGGTCTGGTGCCTATGTCTCTGATTGACAGAGGCAGCCAGTAAATCACTCCTATATAAATCAGGTTTGTGAGTCACATTTGGATTGAACGGCTAGGCAAATAAGGGCCCTAGTGGTCTTTAGTTTAGTATGTGCTTATGAGCCTATGAACTACAAATTGCTGCTTCAGTTCCACTTTTGCAATAGATGGCTATTCCCTTATTGTACATCATCATGTTATATTTATACAGTGACCTCATGCCTTGTTAGATCATTTTTTTCCATCAGAAGATATGAATAATTTACACAGATGTACTGGTTGCACTACAGCATTTGTCATTTGTTCCATACATCTTGTAATATGCAGACAATGTTGATGATTGCTCAGACTGTTTTTGTTCCAAGAGGTCTTTACATCACAACTTCCATGCAGCACAAATCAACTAGCAAGTGATGAAAAAAGAATGTCTATGCTAAAGTAAGAGCTGAAGGCATAATACATTTTCTGTGCAAAGCAAAACAATGTATGTACTTGTAAACACAACCCATACAAGTGCACATGCATGCTGTCTACACCAAGGGGAAAACATTTTGAACCACCTTACAAATGTGCTATTATCATGTTTCTGCTGTTATTGTTTTCTTAAATAAGATTACTTGTATTTCAAAGAATATTACATTATAAGTGTGAAGCTGAAAAAATAAGCAACTTTTTGCAAACATACAGAAACATTTGCTTGATGGTCAGGATCTATAATAATAATATCATGTTTCACATTTTTTCTGAAAGTAATAAAACATGACATTTAAATATTCCCATGTACATACATAAGCATATCTCTGCATATGTAGTGTCATTTTAAAAGCAATAAATTAAAGTCTCTTTTTTGAGCAAAACAGAATATAGGAGGACATTCTTGCCACTATGGGACATTTTTTTTAACTTTGAGAAGTGTAAATGTATTAAAATTGTGATATATGCCAGTTGTAACTTTATTTAGAATAGATGAAAAGAAATAATGTTTTTGTAGAAGTAGTAGTGAAACAAAAGAATGTGCTACACAAGGCAAGTGAGATAGGGAAACAACAAATTTAATGACGCAGGAAGGATGGAAGAAGAATTTAAATGGAAAGTAATGTTCTAGCAGAAGCATGCAGACAGACCACAAAAGTCAGTGGGCTCCTCCCTTTGGCACTCATATATATTTGTCCTTTGATTTTCCCAGTTCTTTGTGAAAAGTAAGGCTATTACACCACAAGTCATTTTAGTGCTGATTGGCATATGTGGCAATGCATTGCTGTAAGGGTGACGGTCTTCAAATCATTACTTTGGTTATGAACGCAAGACTTGAAAGGTTCTATAAACATACGAGACAATAAATGAAAAATACAAAATACATCTGTCAAATCATCCATGTGTCCATAATTACCATACGCTACTACAATATTCAGTGCAATACTTCCATAATTACCATATGGTACTACAACTCTCAGTGCAATACTTCCATAATTACCAGATGGTACTATAATACTCAGTGCAATACTTCCATAATTACCATATGGTACTATAATACTCAGTGCAATATTTCCGTAATTACCATATGGTACTATAATACTCAGTGCAATACTTATGGTTTGCTTAATACAGTAAAAGGACATGAGTTTGTCTCCTACCAGATGTAGTGTTTACTTTTCAGACTGCACAACAGTACAGGAAATCATCCCATATGTTCTATACATTCTGGCCCTGTAGACTGTGAATAAAACCAATTATTTAAAGGAAAAACTAGTAGATGTTATATACCCTATTTTCCAAGAAACAAAAATATTTTTGAGACAGAAATGTGAAATAATACATCAGATAGGTTACACGTTTATGCTCTTTCACTTCTAAGTTTTTGTGTTTATGTCAAATCAGAATATAGTATAAGAATACACTTTTTCCATACTGATATTTTTGTACTAACGCCACAACAAACACAATATTTCACAAAGAGTAAATGCATTTTAATTCAAATAATTGGTTCCATGCCCTAAATATTTAGGAAATAGGACACAAATCAGTGCTTTGTGGATGGATTTGTAAATGAATATGGAACTGGGGACACAGATTGGTGGTATGTGGATGGGTGGATGGATTTGTAAATGAATATGGAACTGGGGACACAAATCGGTGGTAAGTGGATGGGTGCATGGATTTGTAAATGAATATGGAACTGGACTTTTATCTTTTGATGACTCTCTGTCATCAGTGTTGGTGCTTGCCTTCTCAACATACTTTTGCTAGATGTTACACACACAAATCTCACTTGATGTTTCCAAGTCAAGTGTCAAAGAAAATGTATCACTGATGCTAAAAGTCACTCTGTTTCTCTTTACTTGCCTTTTGCAGATCTCTTTTACACTTTTGCCATATGAAGTTTTCACAATAAATAATCCCAGCTGATCATGTTTTAACACACACACACACACTTACACACACACACACACACACACACACACACACACACACACACACACACACACACACACACACACACACACACACACACACACAATTTCTATATTTTTTTCTGTTATTCAGGTGTGTTAAACTCGCATATAAATTAATTTATTTCAAATCTTGAGGAGCCCTGATTTCTGTATTACAACAGGACTTCTATCTTAACTGATTCTGCTCAGGCTGTCTTGAACATAAAATTTATTCTCAGGGGTTGTAATGAATTAGATGCAGGCATGCTGCAGCCTATCAATAATTAGATAGAAACAACTCTGATCCAAAACAATACCAAAACAGCAAAATCTTCAGAAGTCAGGAATCGAAAAACAGGAACCAAAGTCAAATCCAAAAGCAAACTCTTTATTCTCCAGCGCCTCGGTGTAACCACCTTTCAAGAGTATGCCTATCAATAATTGAATAAGAAAGAGACCGCTTCATGACCGAATATGTTATTTCAGTTCAATCAAATGACTCTACATTTTGTGGTACTCAAATGCACTTCAATGTGAACCAAACTAAAACCAATATCTTCACTGGAATATGTGAACAAGCAACTCTGGAACTCATTTAAAATAAAAAAAAATATTAAATAAAATAACTTTTTAGCACTTTTGTCTCTTAATGTCTTGAGGCTTCTTCAGAAAAAACAGTATGAAACCTAGACTTCTGATTTTATACAAACAAAATTGCACATTGTAATGTTACTAACTGTTACTCCCATTTAAAGTAATTAGTAATAGTAATGTTATGTTGTGCAATTTTAAGTTTCTAACTCACGATAATAAGAGACAAAAGAAATTCTTTTTTCATTTTAGAAATTTTTTTTTATTTTAAATTAGTTTTAGAGTTGCCTGTTCACATGGTCCAGTGAAGATGTGTGTATATACACACACACACACACACACACACACACACACACATATATATATATATATATATATATATATATATTTTTTAATTACTCTCACACAGCTGCATATGTGTGTGCATGTGTGCATTTGGGTTTGTATGGCAAACAGAACTTTTTTTACATTCTTTTATTAGTTTTTGGTTTTATTTATGGTGCAGTCAGTGTTTTAGTATTGTGGATGTTTTAACTGCACTTTAATGATCCGTTACATACCATGGACACTCTGGATGAGTTTAATCTTTCGGGTACTGAGGCAACTGAAGATGCCAATGTGGAGGTCAAACAGCTGAGACAGGAGGTTTTGCAACTCAAAGGAGAGTTGACCAAATTAATCAAATAATTTTCACAAAAGGAAAACTATCCTCCAAACACCACTGGGCATTCTTTTATGGGTTCCCAGACCTATTTTCATCCAAACAGAATAAATTCCGAGAGTATGCAGGCATGTTTTAATATTCATCAGCCCCATGATGAGAATCCAGGAACTAGTAACTGGATTGGTCAAACAGGTCAGGTGACAAGCGGGCCGGGGCTGCAGCAAAAAGGAAACATGGTGGTGAACGAGCAGAGTCCGAGTTGACAGTTACTTTTGGTTCCAATAAGTTGGATACTCATACGGAACAACAGCATAATGTAAACCATAAGGTCAGTGGTGATGTCAACAAAGGTCAAGGTACTGTACACTTGCATAACATTTCTAGTACTGGATATACTAATGCCAATGTTTTTTATAATAATGTACACATTTTGCAATGGCAGAGTGAAAGAGAACAGAATAATGTTGACTTGAATACTAAATTGGGTCTATATTATAATATCGACATCCGAAAATGTCAAATCCCACTTGTTCAACACAAAAATGTTGAACTCCAAGGTTCCTGAATGGCCAGATCACCGATTTCTTTCCAACAGAAAGAAATCGGTTGGCCAAATACCAACTCCACAGAAAAACAAACGTATTTGATTGGGGTCTCCGCCCCCCACACCCCGCTAACTAAATATTCTAACTCCGACACCGCACTACACTCAGGGAAAGGTCAGGTGTAATAGAACGGCCAACTGATTCCTTTCCGTTGGAAAGAAATCGGGGATTTGGCCATTCGGGAACCTTGGAGTTCGTCATTTTCATGTCGAACAAGTGGGATTCGACAGTCTAAAATGTAGATATTATAATATAGACCCTACTAAATTTGCTAACCTTTTATGTAAGCAGTTTTTCTTTGTTGGCAACAATAGTCCAAGGACAGAAAATGTCAGTAATAATGATGTTACTGAGGTTTATTCATTAAAGGACTTAATATTCCAATTGGAGAAGAGACCTTTCAAATTGAAAACTTTACAAATTGACATAGCTTATTTAAATCAATGTATGTCTTTAAAAATTACCACAAGGTTTGAGACTATATAAATTTCCTTTTGGGATCTTTTATGATGATGAAGTGATAAATGATTTTGTGCAATTTTTTGATGAAATGGGGGTGGGTTTAGTTAAGAAAACAGTGCATTACTATGAGTAACAAAGAGAAGTTGTGGCGCATGAAGCAGAAGTGCTGGATGACAAAATTAAAAAAGATTTATTTTTTCAGTATAATGCATTGTACCTTAAGGTTTTGGAGAAGGTTGAAAGGCATTGCTTTAATAGGTTTACCTTTATAAACCCGAATCACAGTGGTGCAATTGCTCATATGAGTGAATCGTAGCCATGAAAGTCAGAACAGCGACAATTCCATATGTTCGAAAATCAGCAAATCGAAAAGCAGATTCGCTGATTTTCGAACATAAATATCGAAAGAAAAAAAAAGAAGTGTAAAGCAGGGGGGCAAGCCCCCATGCACCCCCCACTTTAATATTCTAACTCAGTGATTGCACTACAGTGGGGAAAGGGACCATTTTCCGATCCCCACTATAGTGCAATCTGCCCCACAATATTGAATGTGCAATGAACGGATGTCACTGTGCATTCACTCATTGCACATTCGAACCTTTTTCCGTTCGGCGTTTGCAAACTTTGCAGTCTTTTGGACAGTTGCTGTTTGGCCGTGTGCAATACACACACATGAAGGTAAACCGTTTTAATATTTTTCCAAAGAAAAAATGAAAGCTGGAGAAGGACTTAAAAAGTTATCAAAGTAAACAGGTGTATCCCACGAAGCATTTGATAAACAAAAATCAGAACAAGTTCAATAATAGAGAAGAGAGAGAATTTATAAGCTACAGTGAAGCAGTTTGGAGTAGTAATGAATGGAATATGGGTGGAGAACAGTTAAATGAAGAGAAACAGGATTTTCCAGTAGTCAGACGCTCGGAGAGATTGGCTCAACGTTATACAGAGAAGGGGGAATACAACAGGAATTATTACCCATGGAAGAGGAATTTACATCAGAATGGGAACAAATACAGGAATTAGATACACTAGAACACAGCATTGTGAATACTAGAAATGGTTATACTATTTACAAATACAGAGACAGAATTATTACTGAGGATTATTTTTAACTGTTTACAAAGGAGGTGAAATGTATTCCTTCAACAAAAGGAGATTTGGTAGACAATATAATGGTTTTGAAATTGTATACCGGTAATTAAACTTTGATATAATGTTTGGACAGGAGAAAAATTAAAATATAATAGGTTTAAAAGGAGAAACATCTATACCCAAGAAAAAGAGTACCTATAATCCCTCCTACATCCTATAGTGGAAGGTTTTGGAAGATATTTACAATATTTCCATGCATAACAACAAGAAACAAAGGAATTTAACTAGAAAAGAATATAATCTATTGACAGATCTAAGAAAAGACATTCCTGTTTGTATTATGATTCCAGACAAAGGGGGTGGGGTTGTATTGTTTAAGAGTACGGATTATTCAAATGAAAGGCAACATTTACGATTTGATGAGACAACTTATTTAGGGGTTTCTAAAAATCAGATCAATATCTCAAACTCAAAGAAAGATTCATACCTTGAAGAATATTTACGTAATGGGAGAATAGATTCTGAATTATATAATTTTTTATATAGAAAAGAGCCAGTAATATCAGTATTCTTCGGAATACCTAAGGTACATAAAAATTATTATACAATTCCTCCTCTAAAACGTGCACGCTGATTGGCCAGCCCAACCAGCGTACCCATTGTAAATCCCTCAATATACTAACGGAAAAAGGTCCGGTCGCCCGGACTTTTTCCGTTAGTATAAAACACTGTCTCGCTATGTTAAAAGAGTTTAACATAGCGACACAGGTTTAAAAAAAGCAACGCAGATCTCCGTTGCTTTTTTTAAAGCTGTCTTGCTATGTTAAACTCCTTTAACATAGCGACACAGTGTGTAAAAAGCAACGGAGATCTTGCGATCTCCGTTGCTTTTTTTTAAACCTGTCTCGCTATGTTAAATGAGTTTAACATAGCAGACAGCTTTAAAATAAGCAACGGAGATCTCCGTTGCTTATTTTAAAGCTGTCTCGCTATGTTAAACCCATTTAACATAGCGAGACAGTAAAAAGCAACGGAGATCTTGCGTTTTCCATTGCTTTTGCCCACAGCTCTGATGTACTGCGCAGGTATGCGCAGTACATCAGAACTGCCGCGGAACACCAGACAGCTGCGGAAGGGCAGCAAAGAGGCATTATACAATGCCATTATTTAAGAAAAGTAATTATTTTTTTTCTTAAATAAAGTCATTGTATAATAGCAATAACCCACTTCTGGGTTCGCCCTCGGGACCAAACCATGCCAACCGTGGGTAAATCCAGCATTACCCACACCCAGGTGTGGGTTATTGCTATATTGAAACCCCCCTTTTAGACCTACTGTAGCTGCAAGAGGCTCCAAAATTCATCCCTTGGCTGTTTTAATTGATACTTGTGTACATGTGGTAGATAAAACTCCACATTTAGTGAAGGACTTGTGGGAATTCCTGTGATTATTAAAAAAGGAAAAATGGGCAAAGGAGATTATCTTTTTAACAGTGGATGTTAAGGATCTGTTTACCACAATACCTAAAGATGAAGACCTTGCAGTATTTGAGGATATTTTATGAAGGAATCGGACTTGGAACATGATATGGCAACATTAATTTGTGAATTGATGTGTACTGTATTGGAGAAATTTTTTTTGTGGTTTGAAGGGGAATATTACCAACAAATAAAGGGTGTTGCCATGGGGGTGGTATGTTCTCCGGTATATGCAAACCTTGTTCTACTGGGTTGGGAAAATACATATGTAAAGAATTGACCTTATTGGGGCAAAATAAAATTGTATTCACGTTACCTGGATGACATATTTATTTTATAGCAAGGCACTGGTCAGGAAATAGAGGAATTTATACACTATTTAAACTCCAGTACAGACTTTTTAGATTTTACTTATCAGTATGACATCAAGGGTATTAATTATCTTGACACCTATATGTCACATGAAGAAAATGGATTTAAATCTAAAATATATAGAAATAACACTATTTGTAATGCATATCTACATTTTGAAAGTAATCATTCATTGATCCAGACACAAAAAAACAAGAAACACCTGAAATCTGGATGGATAGGGATGTGATGATAAGCATGTTTTAAGTCTGATCTTACCAAAATACTTGAAAGAGGAAGAAGAGATGACAGGTTGTGAAGTGACAACATTTTGAATTTGGGCACCATCATAAACAGGTTTAGGAAAGAAAGATCCAGAACTGGTCTCCAAGCATTTTTTCTATGGCACTTGGAACAACCTTGAATAAAAATATTTTCCCACCTGGGTAGAAGGAACAGTCTCTATCATTGCTTGGGTCAGGATGTGATGACAAGCAGCTGGAAGCAAAATTTTGATATGGAGGATGAGGACTGAATCCCTGGAAAGCAGAAATGTCCTTCCACTGCTGTATGCGATTCTGATGAATGATTTTTTTAGAACCCATCTGTCTGAAACAATCTGTTGCCAATTTAAAAAAAAGAAGATTCAGAATTTCTTGAAGATAAAAAGGGGCCAGGGTGGGAAGGGGTCACAAGGTCTCTTGAATAGTCATTCAGATTTGTTGGACTGTCTTTGGTTTTGGAAATCATTGCCATTTCTTCTTAAATGACTGTTTACCTGAATTTTCTTGAGATGGTTTATTCTGGTTTTTCAAAATTATATGAGGAGATAGAAAATCTGTTGGACAATCTCTAAAAGGAGGGCTGAGAAAATCTTACAGATTTCCTGGATCAGCTTGCTGCTTACATCACACTTTTTGATTACCTCTGCAGCAGAGACACCAAACACTAAGGGCCAGATTCAGGAACACCTACACCATGTGAAAACTAAGTTACACTGTTCTGAGTGAATAGACAATGCAAGCATAGCTCCATTCCTCCTCCTAATTTTAATTTTTCTACTGATATTCTTGTGTCCATAATTATTGAGGGGGATTCATAAAAGTTACCACAAAGTGCAGACTATGTGTAGACTTTGTATAATCTTTCTGAGTGACTAGACAGCACAAAAATGTTGCAGGGATGTTCTTGAATACAGATCATGTACATTTAGTGTAGGCCTTCATGAATCTGGCCCTAAATCTTTATCCAAGTGTGAATTTAAAATCTCATTATTAACATCTTCTGAGAGGTTCTAATAATGCAGCCATGTAAGCCTCCTCAGAAAACAGTACTAGTAACCACATCTTGGAGAAAGTATCAACAGGGTCATACACACACACTGCAAACAATGGGTAGTGATCTATGCAACAGAAGAAACTTAGTTATTTAAAGCAGACTTTTCCTCACAAGAAGAAACTACAGATGAAATATTACTCATACTTTAACAATTTGTCAAAATAAATTTTAACATATGAGCCTGAGAATTCAAAATTCTGAAACTCAAAATCGCATAAGTATACATTTTTTTCCATACTTATTAACACTTTTTCCATCCTTATCAGAGAGAGTAGGATTGAAATTAGCATAAGTGATTAGCAGCAGTGGAATCAACTAAAGATATAGCTGAAAGGTCATGTGGGAATAGTGTGTAAAAATTTAAAGATATTAGGAACTTTTTACATCCTAGCTGCCTTTTTAGGGGCAGTTGTCTGACTTTCAGGAAAACTGAAGGCAGTAACACACACATCCTCTAAAACAGACATAAGAGAAATGGGTGTAGGTTCTGAAAATTCCTTCTGTAACAACTCGTAGTATTTTCTGAGGGACTGAGAAACTTCCATGATATCCAACTGGAAACACTGGCACATTCTAGCAACAGTCTCAGGAAAAGAACCCCCCCCCCCCCAACAGGGAGAACCCAAAATTGAGTTATTCTCTTAGTTTGAATCAGAACGTTGAGGAAAATAAAACCCGGTATCCATCCCTGCATCTTGGAAATTGACAGGATGCCTGAGGAGTGGTACCAGTTTTTAAGAATAAGGGTGATGTGCAGAGCTGTAGTAATTACAGAGGGATAAAACTGATCAGCCACAAGAAGTTATGGGAAAGATTAGTGGAAGCTAGGATAAGAAAGGAGGTGATTAGTGAGCAGCAGTATGGTTTCATGCCAGGGAACAGCAATACAGATGTGATGTTTGATCTAAGGGTGTTTATGGAGAAGTATAGAGCATGTCAGAAGGAGCTGCAATGCGTCTTTGTGGACTGAGAGAAAGCATATGACAGAGTGCCCAGAGAGGAGTTGTGGTATTGTATTCGGAAGTCGGGAGTGGCAGAGATGTATGTAAGAGTAAAAGGGAAGGTCTAAAGATGGTAGTGAGACCAGCTATGTTATATGGTTGGAGACAGTAGTACTGACGAAAAGACAGGAGTCAGAGCTGGAGGTAGCAAAGGTAAAGATGTTAAAATTTGCATTGGGTGTGATGAGGATGGACAGGATTAGAAATTAGCATATTGGAGGGTCAGCTCAGTTAGGAAGGTTTGGAGACAAAGCCAGAGAGGTGAAATTGCATTGGTTTGGCCATGTGCTAATGAGGGATGCTGGGTATATTGGGAGAAGAATGCTAAGGATGGAGCTGCCAGGTAAGATGAAGTTAGGAATGCCATGAGGTTTTTGGATGTGGCAAGACAGGACATGCAGGTGACTGGTATGGCAGACCTAGATGTGGAGGATAGGAAGAAATGGAAGAAATGGAAACAGATGATCTTCTGTGGCAACCCCTAATGGGAGCAGCCAAAAGAAAAAGATCATCCATCCCTGCATCTTCCTGTTCAGATACAAAATCTTGAATCTCTTCAAGAAAAGAGGAATCCCTCTCTTTTACCAGGAAACTGCTCTACAAGGAGGATCAATAGCCTGTATTAAACCATGAGCCAGACCCAGTAAACTAATCCTACCCACAGAAATTTGAAGAGAAGGACTACACATGTGCTTGGTTTCTGTTTCTTCTTGACAGGAAAAGGGGGGCCAGCTGTGTGACTAATTGCAGCAGCTGCTTCCCTAGGGGTGGGCACAGCACTCTGACACAACAGAGTAACCTTCCTTGTCCCTCTTGCAGGACTGACAACAGCGGTTCTCCCTTGCCCACTGAGGGGATCCTAACAGCCACAAAGGACATTGCTAACCACAAGTCCATACTGGCTGTAGGTGCTACACCATAGGGATCTGGGGTAAAGGATGAATGGTCTGATGTGCAACAAATGGCCACAGCAGAATCATCCACTTGTGGCTGAGGCAAATTTCTAACCTGCTGTGGTGGCAAAGGCTGCTTGCTTAACTTTTTCTTGTTGTGGCTGGAAGAAGGACTGACAATGGGACCGATAGTCTGTTCTATGGTCAAGACAAAAATAGTACCACTTTCCGGTAAACACTACCAGTCCACTGAAGTTGCTTTTTTAACAGAAAAAAAAATAGTTTAAAATACTATGCCAAAAACGAAAGCTCTGTTTAAAAGTGCATTACATTCTTAAGACTGTCCATTACAACATAACACTCCTAGCTTAAAAAACAATTTCTGAAGAGGAAAGTAATAAAACATTAACAAAATAAAGAAAATGGAAGTTTTTCCCCAAAGGGAACTTATCTGCCCAGCAAAGGAAAGTACAAGCTGACCATCAGTCCTCACAAGCCTCTTAGGCATCAATAAAGCTCTGAAGGGCTTCACACTCAAACTTATCTTTTAGTCAGCTCAGCTCAGGCTGCCTAACAGTTTGGCTGCATAGAATATGCCCTGAAGCTTTGGAAACTGGCCAGCTATTATATCCTTTGCAGGATATAATCAATCTACGGTTACTGCAGCACTGATCAATATGATGAACATCAACAGGGTCTCACTTGCTGCTTACTATGGTGTAAAGGGAATAAGCCTAGAAAGCTAAACTCACTAAGTTTGTTCCACACTTACTGTTTATCTGAAAGGAAGATTTACAAGCATAGACCTGGTTGGGGCTAACCTGCAGTGTGCATTTTATGAATTATATCTTGCAGAAGGACCTGTTTTTAGATCTAAAAGTTGGGCCTCGGAGAAACCTGAAGCCTTGGATTTTTTTTTTGGCTTAAAGACAGCCTGTATTCTGAAAGTGCTGTGTGGCCTGAACAATATGATGAAGGTACTGTCTGCTTTAATTTGATATTGTAAACAACCTCGGAATCACCAATAACTGTTTCATCACTTGTTCAGCATAAAACAAATTTATTGTAACAAAACACAAAATGTTTTCCTAAAATAACAAAGTAATATCTTAAAAGGTTAAGCGCTTTCACCCAAACCACCTTGGGCTGATGAAGTGAAAGTGCTTACATTGGTATTTTTATACCCAACCAAACTTCAAAGAAATTTTCCTCAGGTAGATGGCAAATATTGGAGATGTGATTGGGAAGAAAGTGATAACTTTGAACGTATGTTTTAGGAGTGTAATGAGTTTACAGATAATTCCCTGTAAAGTACTCTGTCAGAAATAATTGGTGACCAAATATGTGTAGTTAATGAAATGATTTGTCTGAGCTGGAACACTAGATCTGAATTGCCTGGACATAGTAAGGCCTCAGTAAGTTTATTTCTGGTGTCTGCCAAAAAGCAACTACTAGAAAATGGAAATCAAATGTAAACCAACTGTATTTGAAGTACTGAATATTGTAATGAAGGTAAAATAACTGGAAGTAGGATCTTTAGAAAAAGGAAGGAGCAAATTACATATAGACAAATGGAAATTATATGAACAATACATGCAGAATAATGCTAAGGAGGATGAGTGAAATTTAAGGCAAGGCAGGAATTGAGCATTTTTGTAATGATAGTTACAACAAAGAACAGTATATATTTCTGTCTGAAACATGAGATTTGAACAGACCCAAAAAATGGTAGGACCTTCAGGATATGGGGCAGAGAAAAAAATGGAGCAAAGAAATTAAAGACACTGAAATATTTCGTACACTAAATAGGATCTGGGTAATATTAGAGGGGAACCAACAATGGGGTGAAATTAACTACAGTGGAAGATGACATTTTTAAATAATAACTGATACAAATGGAGATAGAACATAACCTTGTGAATTTTTAATTAGGCATTAGAAGCAATCCTGAGAGTTGAGCATGCTTTAGAAGTATTAGTACCTAGCAGTTAACTGATCTTGAAAATGTCTACATGATAGGATATAAATTAGTGTAAGATGCTGATGTGAAGATGGATTATAACAAAAGGAAACGTTACCTTTTGTAATAGTATTTCGTACAAATATATCCAATTTTATCCTATCATAGTCACCAATAAAAGTAAAGGTGTTTAATACTAAACACGAAGTCCAAGCGCCTTAACTAAGTTCACTGGTTCTTAGGCAAGTACTAGGCAATTAGTCTGCAGCCTATTTCAAGCCTAGCCAATAACTCATATTCAAAATTGCCATCAAGCCGCAAGGAATATAGTACAAGCTAGACTTAGGGATTATTTAAGGTTGCCCATTCAGCTCTCTAGATTTACTTTGAAGGTGGCAAGGATGCTACTGTGCTTGACACATGGCAGGAGCCTGTTCCAGAGGTAGGGGATATGTTGAGATAGGAACCATCATACTAGTATGTCTTATTTACTTATTGATGAAGATGTAATTACTTTAACTTGGTATTTGATTAGCTATTTGCTCTGTAAAGGAAAAGAAGGTTAAATGGGTTGGACTTAAAAGACTAGACACAGATTCCCATGAAAGAGTCTATAAGAAATTGAATATAAAGAAAAGGCTGCCAGTATATCCAAAAAACTAAGACTTTTGAGGTCACTGATCATTTTGGTTAGGAACCTCTGAGGTCTCTTAAGTCAACTTATATGTTTTGAGAACTACATGCCAAAAGTGGCGTTACATTCCATAAAAGGTCTGATGAAATATGAACAATTTGGAATTAGGACATCTTCTGATCTAGACAAGATCCCTTTGGAAATCAAATGAGCCGGGTAGACAGCTTTACTTACTACTGCAAAGACACGATGGTCAAAAGGTAAGAAATTAACAAGAATGCCTAGATCTCTTATGATAGTGTCTGACTTGAGGGGTGTGTCAACTAAATAGTATGGGAAAATATTTTGTTTACCAAAATTAACTACTCCACAGTTTTGCACATTTAATTTGGGACCATTGTTCTTGCACACAGTTTTAGCTTGGGCTAGCCAATCATGGAACAATTGTGCATCTGTGAAAGATCAAATAATGACTCCCAATATACAGCCATTTGTAAATTTAGATAAATATAAACCAGGAGCATTGATCTGAAGGTCTGAGAAATAGTTAAATAGGAGAATAGCCAACACTGATCCCTGTGATATACCCCAGGCAGAGCCTTTGCTTTCAGAAGTGGCACCTACAACTCTAACCACAAGTTCTGTCAGAAAACCAGTTCACTATCGCTTGTACAACACAAAGATTTATATTCACATGAACATGTCTATCAGTAATGCAAGCATGCGGGATAGTGCAAAAAGCTTTGACCAGGTCCAAATATACCATAGGTACTGCACAACTGCTATCCAATGCTTCTTTGACTTTTTCAAAGAAATTCATGAGGTTCAAGACAAAGGACCTAACTCTGAGAAAACTAAATTGATGAGGGCTCCAGGGTCAACAGAGTTCACTGACCAGATCAATGACATCTCAGATAATATGTTTCATATCTTTTACATATGAAGATGGTGAAACTAATTGTTTATAGTCCCTTGGATCCGTTATTGGGCCAGCCTTGTGCAAGGTATTACAATGGCTATTTTCCAAGCATCAAGAATATAACCAGTGGACAGACTTAGATTAAAGAGGTTATGTATCGGTTCATATAGGCCATATTTGGCACTAATAGTCATCTATGTTCTCTGGACATACAGATTAGGTATTCCTAACTTTTGAATGGGCTGTCAGGACTTTTTTATAGTAATTAAATGCTGTTACTGGGGGATCTGTGCAACAGTGATAACTGTGGAAGGGGTAAAGTTTACAAAAAGCTAGTATACTGACAATCTCAAAACAGTGCTGGGTATTGGTTATTAATTTCCTGACATAGTTAAAAAATGAATTGTAGTTATTTTTGGTTATAGTGGCTATTTATATTTATATTCAGCTTTAGTGCTCATAATGGTTTCCTTAAGTGGTTTCCTGGTTTGCTTAAGTCTGCACTATGGGTAAGTAGAATGAGAGGATTAAACCGTTTCTTTTTATTGTTATATAAAATTAATTTATATGGTTGTTTTACCATATGAGCTTGTTTTGTAAGTCATTTAGCATATTTCATGCAGATACTGCCATTTACATGGGAGTAAACATTGGCAGCGTAGCGGTGGCTTCAGCAATACGATCCATTAGAGCAGGATTACAACAGAATTTATTTAGGTCATCAAGTAACCGAAGAAGATTTGTTTTTGAGAAATCCCTAACAACAGAGGTATTTGCATGGGAAATGCCACCACTTTTAAAGGAAAAGATCACTGATATATGGTCTGATTTTAACTAGAAAAGTGATACGTATGGTGGTGTGTAAAACGTGGATGGATTTGTGAGGATAACATTGAGGAAATTGAGGCCTGAAGCAGAATGGTTAATTAATTGTACAAGAGAGTTTATTTATAATGTCAAAGAAGTTTTACGGCATTCTGAACAGTAGCAGCACAGCTGGCCAGCCAGTTTATTGATGGATAATATAAGTCTACTAGTAGAAAGGTATTACGTTTAATGAAGATTTCAGTTAAGGTAGCTGTCATGTTCAGCAGGGGGCATATTGGGTGTTCTTTAGCAAACTAAGAAGTGGTAACCAATTTTGTCCTGTGGAATCTGTCTTGTGGTGATTATTCTGGTCGAATAATGATACAATCCCTACAATTATAGAGTAAATCTGAAGACAGGACAGGCACTAAACTCAGGAATCGAAACTATGCTTTCATTCTTTTGAAATACTATCTCTGCAAGTACACATACATGAAAGCATTCAAGTTATAGGTTCATAGGTAGGTACTAGGGTATCTGCCTGAGGGCATTTATAAGCTTAGCCAGAGTGTGTAGGCTTTCGCCGCTCCATTGATTAATTAACTGACCCTCTGTCAAGCAGAGCCAATGAAGTGATCTCACTCTCAGGGATGTATTTTCTATTATCCATCCACTCATCAAGGTTTCTCTTGAAGAGTTAGTGAGGGGCTCTGCCTGATGTAATTTGGAATTTTGTTCCACAGCATGGGGAGTCTCTGTGACCGGAATCTATCCTTCCAGCATGTTCTATTTATTGTTGTGGCGAGGTTTAGCTCACTAGAGCATGTGGCTCGCAGTAACTTGGATTTCTTTAGGTGGAGCATGTCCCTCAATTCTGAGTTGGACATGGCTTTGTAAGTCAGGCAGAGATCACCTCTGAGTAAGCGATATGCCACTGAGTACAGCCGGAGTTTTTTCAGTTGGTCTGCATAGGGCATATGTTTGAAGCCAGTAATCCTCTTGGTGAGGTACTTTTGTGGTCTTTCCAGCTGTTGGAAGTGTCTTGTGAGGTACATCCCAAATGGGGCATCGTACTTTATGATGGGACTAATGAGTGATGAGTAGAGGGGCACTATAACCTCTTTATTTCTAGATACGAACCCTTTAGTAATTAGATGGGCCACATAGAAGGATTTCCTAACTATTTTGGCAATAAGATTGTCAAAGGAGAGATTACTATCCACCTGGGTCCCCAAATCTCTTATTACCTCTTCTGTATTAAAAGGCCTGCCACCTATGTGGTAATTTGTGCGTGTTTTGTTTTTCCCTAATGGGATGACTATGCATATTTTGGCATTTAGCTTGAGGCCATGACTTTGACACCAGGTGTCTGTCTCAGTAAAGCCCTTTTGGAGGATGTCCGTGTCAGCCGTAGAATCAATTATGGCTCCCAGTTAGCAGTCATCGGCGAACTTGGTTAGCCATAGTCCTCCTGTGTTTGCATGTACACTACTATATGAAACAGGACTGAGCCTTGTGGGACACCACTTGTGACTGGTTTAGAGTTGGACCTGGAGCCCGCTATTCTTACCGTGTGAGTTCTGTCTGTAAGCCAGTTGGCAACCCATCTCGTGATGTAGGGGTTTATGTTCAGGCTGGTGAGTTTTTCTGTAATACCCGAGTGGGGAATGGTGTCGAAAGCCTTGGCGAGGTCAAGGTAGGCTGTGTGAACCACCTTTCCCTCATCTATGGCCTTGGTGACTGTCTCGAAGAAGTCAACTAGGTTTAGTAGGCATGATCTGCCCTTAACAAAGCTAAACTGGGTCAGTTCAAGTGTTTGTTAATGAGCTCCATGATGATGTGCTCCATAGCCTTGCAGACCAGGCTAGTCAGGCTTATGGGGCGATAGTTACCAGGGTCAGTTGTGGCCCCTCCTTTGTGGAGAGGAATAACTGTTGCTGTGCGCCATTCTATGGGCACATAGCCTGTGGAGAGGCTGAGATTGAACAGCGTGTTTAGGCAGGGGCTTAGTTCATTCTGTAGTTCGTGCAAGACACAGCCTGGGACACCATCTGGTCCCACTGACACTGTGTTTTTGGCTTTTGAAAGGGCTGTTTTCACCTGTGTCTTTGTGATTCTTTGGACACTACACTTTTCCAGTATTGTTGTGGGCCCTTTTGGAGGTGAGAGGGGGGTGAAGTTTGCACTGAATCTATCTGCCAGGATGTTGGCAATATCAGTAGGTTCAGTATATTTTGGGCTATTTTGCACTAGTTCAGTGCATATCTGCGGTTTGCCACTTATATTCTTAACATAGCTAAAGAAGGCTTTGTGGTTATCTTTTGAATCCTTGGCTACTTTTCTTTCAAAGTTAGCCTTGGATGATTTCATGAGGGACCTTAGTTTCTTACTGATACTGATCAGGGATGTCTTTCCTTCTTGGGATTTGCTTTTTTTCTGAACTAGTTTCCTCCTTCTGTTGTATAGCCTGTTTATTGCAGGGGTCCACCAAACTGGTTTTCTTCTCTTAGAGGAGTGAGTCTTGGTTTTGCTAGGGATGGCATGATCCATGCATCCTTGAAGGTGCTCATAGAGTGCATTTTTAAATGTTTCTGCATCTTGGGCAGTGTTATTCTTTAGCGTGAGGGCTGTGAAACATACCACCTCTTTCTTAAGTAAGGTGAAGTTTGCTTTAGAAAAGTTTTTTACTGTGGTTTCCTTAGTTGGGGATGGTGGTTGGGTGTGGACATCCAGAGTGATTAGTTTATGGTCTGATCTAACCAGTGACAGGCTGACCTCCGGTGTGGAACACCTGTCGCCCATGTTGGTGATGACCAGGTCCAATATGTTTTCACCTCTGGTAGGGGAGTTTACCAGCTGATCCAGAGTATTTGAGTTGATGAATTCCAGGAAGCGCTGGGCCTGGGAATTTGTACTCGAGTAGTTTTCCCAGTGAATGGTTGGGTAATTGAAATTGCCCAATGTCAGGGTGTTCGGTAGGACCTTCATGTTTTCCAGTGTTTCCAGAAAGGTGGAGTGGTGGTCCTGGATCATGGAGGGTGATCTGTAGCAGGCCACAATTTGCATTGCAGATTTGCCTGATGTTAGTTGCACATGGATGATCTCAGAGGTATCATGCTGCACCACTAACCTGGAGGTGTAGGTGTCCTTGATGAATATGGATACACCCCCTCCTTTTGTGTTTCGGTCTGTGTTCTTCGGCCGAAACGTGTGGTATGAGTTGTAGCCCAGTAGTGCTGGGGTGCTCTCTGGAGCCTTGAACCAGGTTTCAGTTACTGCACAGATGTCAACGTTCTCCATACTGAGGAGTGTTTCGAGCATGTGCATTTTGAGATTTAAACTCCTGGCGCTGAGTAGCATAACCCTCAGTTTTTTTTTAATTGTGCTGTTTACGGAGGTGGGTTTGACTTTTGAGCCTTGCCTAAAAAAGGCACTATGGGGTCAGCAAGAGCCTTGGCCAGTATTCGAAAGCCTAGGGGTAACAGGTGCAAGCCGTCTCTTGTGAAGAAACCCGGCTTGTCAAGCATGTCATCCCAGGCTGACAGACACTGGATCCCCTTTGAATGACACCAGAAGCTTAGCCAATTGTTGAAATTGATAATTTTTTTTTTTTTTTTTTATACTGAGGTATCATTCTTGGTGAGGCAGGATGCTACTCAGGGTCAGGGTCATACTAGCCTGGGCTGCATGATCAGAGAGCTCTTCCATGTCTCTTTTCATGTAGTCCATGGAGGTACGTCTCAGGTCATTCACAACAACATGAACAATGACAGAGTCATATTTGTATTGTTCTGGTGTGACCTGAGTGCTTCTGTTATGTGGCGGATTCTGGCTCCCGACAGGCAGCTAACAGTAACCTTCTGCTTGTCCAGCCTAGTGAGTGGGATGTCAATGTGCCTGACTATAGAGTCACCTATTACTAGTGTGTTAGGTATGTTATTTCGCCTTAAGGGCTGTGATTGTGCGGCACACTGATTTTGTGTTTTATGTGTTGTCTGGTTTGTGACGGGAAGTGTAGGTTTTTGGGTGTCTGCTTTGGAGGTCTCTGATGCTTTTGCAGGTTTTTATTTAGAGCCTCCGAGTATGTTTTTGTGTATTTATGTGTATTTTTTGCCAGTGCTGTTTTAGTAGGTCCGTGTGTGGCTGGAGGTGTGGTGCAAGTGTTAACCTTCTCCTCTTGACTGTCTGTTCCAGTCTTGGGTGGAGACAGCTAAGCTTCCAGTTTGGCTGTATAATTGCATCTCTCGCATATGTTAGTGTTTTGTGGTAGGAGAAGAGGGTTGTCTGTGAACATGAGGCAGTTGTAACATTGCCTCAGGATACCCAGATTCACCAGCTGGACTGGAGAGTGCACCTGAAGTTGCCCTTTGGTCATGCCTGAAAAATAGGGTGAGCTGCTTAGTCGCTTGGTTGGTGAGGGGTGAACAAAGAGCCTTGCCCTGCTGGGCAATCAGTGTCAGGGTATATTAGTGCTTGCTATTAGGTTTGAGCAAGTGCTGGGCTGTAACATGCTTTTTGAGGGCTTAGGTTGAGAGTTAGACTAGTTTCAAGGGAAAAACTGAAGAGGAGACTTAGTGGGACGGGGAATAATTTAACCGTAGCTAACCGGCACTGCCTGGTGAGCAAAACCATGCAAACGCAGTTTTTATAGTACGGAAATGAAAGAAATAGAAATTAGCCCAAAATGGCCAATAAACTACTAACTTCTGGGCTGGAACCACTCCTCCAGGGACAGATAGGTTGCTCAAAGCTCCCCTCTCTCACAGGTGAACAGAGAAACTTCCTTCTATCCAAATAAGGTATGGAGAACTCAGAAACTAGTATCACAGCCCTGAATTCAGCACTAGCTTGAAAACTGGACTATACTAGCTTAGAAAGGCGGGAAACAAGGAATATTTTTGTTTTTTTTTTTTGTTTTTTTGAAAAGATAAGGCAAAACAGTAAAAAATACACTTAAAACAGCTTTAAACGACTACATGTCCTAGTGTGATTCGGATGCTTTCTGTGTTAAATCCTTTGGTTGGCACAGTGTTGACAAACTCATTGAACTGCAAATGATATAAAACTGTAGTTTTTCCTGCAAAATCCAAGCCCAAAATGACAATATGAAGGGACTGGAAGGATGGAAGACTTGATAATACAGAATTCTGATCCGACAGCCCGTTCCCCATATTTGAAAGTCTGGCTTATTGAGTTTTGTGATCAGTTCCACTTTGTGAGCAAATCGGTCTGGAAACAGCAAAACTTTTTTTGCGAAAAAAATCTTGTTCCTTGGATAAAATGTATAATGCACACCATAATAGAATCTAATGCTAATCACATCCACACAAATGTCAGAGCGATGTAGCACAGTATTGCCTGCAAAGACTAACAAACAACACTCCAGGGTGTCTCACAACAACTGTATCTTTGATAGTTGCTGGATAGCCTCAAGATTGGAGGTATTTTAATATATTTAAACTCCTGACACTGAGTAGAGCCACTTTAATGTGTTCCAAATTAGAATTTGCTGGGGCAGAATGCCCAGCATTTAATAGTTTTAATTAGAAAACCAGATGTGTAAATTCTGAGTTGATGAGTGAAAGTTTAAATGAAAAATAATAAAATCAGCAAGGACAACACCAATGAAACTGTAAATTAACTTATTACAAAAAGAGAACTGAGCGCTTTCACCAGAGTGAATTCTGCTGAAGCCAAATGCATTAAAAACACACAACTCACCAATGGGGGCACAGTGATGTAATTAATTGGTTGACTATGTTAAATCAGATTAAACCACTGCACTCCAAGACCAAAGTAAAAACAAGAAAAAAGATTTACAAACCCAAATAGCAAACAGGACAGTTCACTAAGATGCTAAACATATTGCAGTATAAACATTTATATATATATATATATATATATATATATATATATATATATATATATATATATATACTTCACATGACTGAAAATTCATTTGACAGAATTTCACCGAGACCACAATACCTAATTTTCAAAATACTGAAAACTAATTTGACTGAATCTCATTATACTGAATTTCAAGCCATAGACATGATGTGGGTTTCTGTTCACTTTTGACTTGCTTGTGATAAAAAGAATTACTGTAACTTAAAGTGATGACATTCAGAATACCGATAGTCATGTAGAAAGTTGTGTTGTAATGTTTTTAAATGTGGGTATGTCTCTCTGCATTTTTATGGGAACTATCTAAAATAATATGGCAGATATTTGTGCTTTCCCAGTAGTAGTGACAGTGTGTAGAGTACTATAAGGTAAGTAAAAGGTATATGCCATTTTCCCCACTGTAGTGAGATCCTGGAGTTAGTATATATAGTTAGCGGGGGTGTCTGGGGCACAGCTCCCCCACCTAGTTTGGTTTTATATTGTCTGGTTTCTGTTAAGAGGGTAAGTAAGTACTTTTTAAGTTCTGGAAAGAGTTAGTCATTGGTGTTGTAAGTGTACATGTCTATGGTTTAAAATTTAATATTTTGAAATTGAGCATTGTAAGCTTTTAGTATAATGAGATTCAGTAAAATGAGTTTATAGTATTTTGAAAATTAGATATTGTATTACAGAGTGTTTTAGCATACTCTAAGGATCTATGTAGAATAGTAAATAAATCATCTTTCCAAAATACTCCAACATTTATAATTTGGCTGTTTGAAATTATTTACAATTGTACTAATACAAAGAATGAATTGTCATATTATATAAAGTGATAATTGCTTATAAGACAGTTCCTAAAGTATCTTATTGGCAACATATAACTAAAGGTTTATTGACCACCTTATCATCAGAATATAAGGCAAATATACTACTTTCAGTTAAATTAACATCCCACTCAATAGTGGAGAATATTTAACTGGAAATATCTACATAGATCCTTTTTAACTCCTGATAAAGTCTCAAAAATTAACTAATCTAGTAACGCATTATGTTGGAGATGTCACACCTCAACAAACTCAGATTGGTCCCATGATTTTTATGATTGTACTAATATTAAAACATATTTGAATAAGATTAATAATTTTTTACAAGCAATATATACAGATTCATTTGTCTTGACCAGACCATTAATTTTATTAAATGTAACTAAAAATCCTCATTTGAAGAAAAAAGAATTGTATTTACTTTGGACCATACTAGCAATAGCTAGAAAATGTATAACTAGGAGATGGAACTCCAACACAGTGCCCACCTTGGTGGAAATTCTCTGTTTACTGAAGAAGTCTGCATTAATGGAGATCAAAACTAAAGAATTAGGAATCCATCCTAAGCCATTAGTTAATCAGTGGAGGAAAGTTCTGACTTTGATTGACAGATTGACACCTTGCAACTGGAATCCGACTCTTCCTGATAATCTATGCATAATGTACTAAGATTATTATCTATATTTGACCTGCTATTATTTAAATCTAGTATTGTCAGGCTGAATGTAAATATTCTTCAATATATTATATGATTAAAATAAAAAAATATATTGCGTAAGAAAAAAAAAAGAAAATTAGGTATTGTGGTCTCGGTGAAATGAAATTCTATCAAATGAGTTTTCAGTCATGTGAAGTAGACCCATATATACATGTATATATATATATATATATATATATATCTATATATATATATATATATATATATAAGGTATGTAGATTGTATATTTCCTTCTTTGTTCTGTCTCAACATGCTGCCACTTTACAGAGTCATTTAACGCTGCTGATTCTGTTTCCTTTTCCATTCCTAGTGTCTTAAAGATGAAGTCTGATATGGTTTAACCATTTTATTCATATTTAGTTATACAGACATTAAATATATTACTCTTTTTACTGTACCTGCTTCGGAGTTATTCATACAACTAAAAAAAAAAAAAAAGACAAAAATCTACCATGGAACTGTAAGGCTAGGCTTCTTCAGATCCATGCAGATCAACAGCCTAGTAAGTACCTATGAACATATGTCTGTCATCCTAACTCAGAAGGCAGGTTGCTCATATGTAATTTCTCATGCTCTCTGTGATTCTTATATGACCCCCACCACATCACAGAAAAAAAAGTAGTAACTTATCCGCCTTGTAAGATACAAATACTGAGCAACTCTCTTGGGATCAATTTAGGACCCTAAGTATAATTACACAAAACAGTAGACCATCTCTCATCTTAGTATTTTCAGAGTCAGTTTATGTACCTACTTTTCCTTTTCAGGGAATTCCACTTTCAAATTTTGCAGAAGAAACTCAGATGTGAATCTGAGCTTTTGCAACATGAGGATTTATGTAGAATACAAACTTTTTTAATAACCTGGAAAATAAGTCTGCAGTTAAATTTGAACCTTGACAGCATTTTTCCATAACTACCATTTCTTTTTCTTCAGACCTTTGCTAAAGATCTGTACAGGCCTTTTGGCTTGGCCATTAGGTGAAATAAAATGGAGTGGGGGATACATAAGGAATTCTATTTCTTTTAATGCGCTTTGCAAGGTCAATCTCAGTGAAACAAGATCAGTTTTATCAATCTAACATTTAAACATTGTCAATTTTTCTATGACTGTTTGAAACACAGAACAATTAGTGTTATGCAAATTGTGATGATGTAGGCAAGTGCCAGTATAGCCAGCTGGAGTTTTGTAAAGAATATGTCCTTTGACTATCAAACTGATTTATACAAGATGTTTGTGTTAGAAATTGATTAAAACTGTCATTTGCATATCAAACTGATTTGTACTGACTTGTTGAAAATGTACTTTTGAGGTTTGCTTGTGTTGAAATGCAACAACAGTGCACCCTGCTGAAATATAGAGAAATGTACACGTATTACTGTAGCTGAATTAAATGTATATGTTTTAATAGAGGATACTGGGACAGCAACAGTTAACTAACTAGCCTGCTTTAAGAAAAATAAAAGAAATGTAAATGAGCTGTTAAACCATTAAAATAGGTTCATAGATTAGTATTAGGCTAACTGCCCTTGTGGAACATTTTAAGCCTAGCCCATCACCCCATGTGAGAATCAAATCCTGCGCCTTGTGTTTATAACCATTATGTCAACCTCCTACCGGCACCATACAGTGCTGAATAGGACCAGAGATGGAAAAATCTTTGTTCATTAACTCAGTAAAATGAGAGGAAGCCCCAGGCATTGCCATAAACATTTAGATGTGTCTTATAGCTGTCTATGTTAAATTCCTGTTTCAGCTCCAAAGAGGAATACTGTGAGAAGCTAGAGTCAGATGAGCAGATGCGGTCATTCTTCAAGCCCTCTTGGAAATTAGATTTTAGATATTACAACGAGAAATCTTAAGAGTATTGAGTATTCTGTTTGGAAGCCTGACTAGAAAGACTGCTCACATAGCTCATCGTGCCTTGCCCAAGTAAGTTATTAGGGAACAGTAAATTTCTCTTAGATTAAGTCAGAAATATAGTGAAGCTTAGTTAGAGAGTGTTTTTCTTTATTTGTATGAGTTTGTCCATCAATAATAATTTCAATATTTTCTGTGATTTGAACTCTGTGGTTTACTGTAAATATACATTCAATATTTTCATGTTCTTTTATTATTTATTATTAAATATATTTAATGTATCTAGTCCTTGTAGAAAGTATCTAACTTTTAAGAGTACTTATATTTATTTGGGCCACTCCAGAAGGCCTAGCTTTCTTGGTCAACTACTATCACTGGTATTAATATTAACTTCAATAAGCATAATCAGATATCCTTTTAACAGCCTTATAGTAACTGACTGGTGGCAGTGAATCTACCTTATACTCTGGGCAAAGTTGGTAGAGTGGGTAATCTGTGCCAGCCTTTCCAAGGTGTGTGTGTGTGTGTGTGTGTGTGTGTGTGTGTGTGTGTGTGTGTGTGTGTGTGTGTGTGTGTGTGAAAATTATATCTTAAAGAGTGTGTGTGTGTGTACTTGGGGCAGGGACATGAAACACTGGGTTCACAGAGAGGGTGGTGGAGGAGGACTTGGCTGAGGACCTAACCCTACAGCTACAGCTGTACCACTGGGGAGTCTTATTGGGGACGTGGAGGAAGACATATATAGAGACATCCAGACCCTGGGTTGATTGTGTCCCCTGTGTGCTCTTAAGGGAAAGTGTACTTGATGCAGAGAAGTCTGCATCTAGAAATAATGAGTGCATCCATTTGCATTCCAAGTGCATGTCCCTCTCCAGTCAGTGGTGAGGATTCGGGATCTCTGATTACTGGCCCAGCATGGATATATCACATAAATACCCTCTGGTTAGAAAACATATCAATCAGGGTATAGCCATTGTGTATTGTAGAGCATGGCTTCTCATGTGATTCCCATGGGTGAAAAGGTAGACTTATGGAGAGTTATTGTTTCCTTGACTGTCATCACACATTTAGTTTTCTTCCATATCTTGATCCATGCCAGACCACCATAAATAGGATATGGAGAACTCTTTAATTTCAGATATTCCATGGTGAATTTGATCCAACAACTTTAGTAGTATGGAGCAACAAAAATTTTAAATGCCTTCACAGCTCTAACACTTAAATCTTGTGTTTTGGAAAAAGGATGACACACCTTAGCTAATTAACTGTAACAAAAGTTTTCAGTACATACTCATGAACGTGTAACAGAATTACATCTGTTCAGTATCACATTTATTCACTATATAATTATGCTGTTGCATTGTTCATAACATTTAACATCAATTCAACATCTGAACACTGGTGTCTAGATGACGTTTTCTGGAATGGACAAACTATATGATGCATCAGCATTAGCTTAACACATTTCCTATCTGAAGAAAGTCTTGTACTAATATTCACTGTGTAGCATTTACCAGTACTGTACTCTTGGTGAATCCAAGAAGGCAGTGTAAACTGCCTTGTCATGTCCCATAGAGCAAGTCTGCTCATATGTACCCTAATCTTCAGATTGTACCATTTTGGACACTGTGACCTTATACTGCTTTTTGACAATGCCTATTATATAATTATTTGGAATCTTCTTTAAAATATTTTTTTTTGTTATTTTTTTTCCTCTAAAGGCCTAGGACATGGAACTCCATTCTTATAATCACTTGGATAAGTATAAAATTGAATATTTTCTCAAGCAAACTTAAGAATCATTAGAAGCACCACTGTCATATTGTCTAGAACTCATTTAATTCTGTTTTTAAAATGTGAATGAAATCTTTATAATTAGATTGCTTCAGAAGCGTAGCTGGTTCAACCAGCACCCCATCCTGTCAGCTCTTAAAATGAGGAGAAAAAAAGCAAACATCATATCACTACTATAATAAGCGTATGCATGTACGTGATCAGCTTATTACAGTTAAATATATGCCCCCCTCACCCAGCCTTTCCATTGAAAAGCAAAATAAAATAAAAACACAGACATTCTTTTCGTTCTACTGGTCAACCACCCAGGTAGCCAGCTGCATGGCACACGGACACCCCTCTTGCCCCTGGCCCAGCCATTCAGGTCTCATTTCTGTGCCCTGCCCCCAATACTCCTTTAACATATTTTTATTAACAAAAGAAAGAATAATTTCTTCCTGTTTAAATTGTAGTAAACTGTTTGCTACAAATGTAGCAAGCATTTGCTACAGTTTATATACCACCTGCATAGAGTGCTATATCTCTCATGTTTTAGTTTAAACAAATACTTTCTTCTCTTTAAACTGTAGCAAACATTTGCTATAGTTTATACTGTGCCTGAATGGAGTGCTACAGTGTTCAAGTTTTAAGTTTAAAATAAAAAGATTTATTTTTTTTTATTTTTAAACTGTAGAAACTGTAGATGTCCTTCTATATTACGGTTGCAGTATTCTTTACTACAGGGATCTCCTACCAAGGACAGCCTGACGTTCGGCACAAAAGCCTTATGATCTTGTGTACACCATATGTCACACACATGCTCCCTGCACAGGACAGAGGGCATAAAGGTGCCATGCATATGCAGTTACCCAGAAGTTCTTTGTCACCAGTCCAAATGCCATTATCGCTCATCGATCTGAACGTCTTGTTGCTGTGCTGAATATCTAGCCATCAGATGAATGTCCCATTGGGGTCATTTTTTTCTCTCCTTTTGTTTCATATTTTGTTTTGCTTACCTAGAGTTCATGTTATCCAAGAAAGGAAAATGTCAGTGTGGGAGGCAGGTTCCCCAGAAGGATCGTCACGGACACTGTCTCTTTTGTTTGGGTTCTTCCCATGACCATACCTCTTGTAGTATCTGTAAAGCATTTGTGCCTAAGACACTAAGAAGCTGTTTACCTTCTCTGGCCATTTATCTTGAAAACCAATGGCTTAAACAGTTAGCCCAGGGTAGCATGGCAGAATACATTAACACCAGGATACTCCTGCTATTAAGGAGGAGGCCAGGAAGTCTCGGCTGGATTATTTAGCTGTACAGCCTCCACTGGATATCCTTCTAGGAATGGGTGATAGCTCTGTAGGCCATCCAGCATCTACACCAGATTCTTCTGCCATGACCCTGTTGGAGGCTGGCATGGATCCATCTTTTTGCACATCCTCTAAGGTTTTGCAGGTGTCAGATGTCAAAGCAGAACTACGGTTGATTATCTTGGTGGGTCCTAGAGGTATTCCGCAGATATTTGTCAGAGAGGAGGATCCATGTACTCTTGTTTAATCTCAACAAGGGTTGGAATCTTTGGTAGTTTTAGGACTGATGTCCCTTCCAAGAAAAGACAAAAGCAGAAGCATGTTTCAGTCCATCCTATGTATTCTCACAGGGAATGGCAAGAGTTTACGCAGGGCTTGTTTTCTGCCTTGATGCTCTTAAAACATCCTTAAGGGGTTTCAGTGCCTACTCTTTTTTGGACCTCTACTCCATCTAAATGGCCTATGGAAGCAGAATTCTCAGTTGAGAATTCAGAGTCTGATGAGTGATGCTTGTCCTATTCTTCACAGATGCCTTTGTCTTTGGCTTATGGCTCTGATAAAGAGGAATCTGTTAGCTCTGAGTCCCCTTTTCAGGAATTGTCCTTTGGGGACACAATTGCTAGGATGATGGAATACTTTAAGTGAGATTCTTCTCAGTGTCTGATACTCAGAGGAGATATACTGAGTTGTTTCAGCTGGATACTCCTAAACTGTCTGCAGTTCCTCCTGTGTTGGCTGCCTTGTTAGACACTTTTATTGCTTTTCCAAGTCTCTTGATTCTCATCCTGCTGCTCCTAAGAAACCTGGTTCTATAAGGTCTCTGAGGACTGTGAACTTTTATTTAAGTGTCCTTATGCTGATCCTGCTGTGGTGTCAGTCTTTTCTGACAAACCTTCTAAGCTCTTGCCCTCTTCCAGACATTTGCCTTCTGATAAGGATAGTAGGGCAATGGAGAGAATGGTTAAGAAGGTTTACACTGATTCTACTTTGGCCTTTAAGGCTATTAATTACCAGACACACACTATCAGATATGCTCTGGCCTTGACTGCTCAGGCTTGTCAAGTTATTTCTGATCTCCTGATTCTGAATGCAAATCTTCTGCCTTCTCTATTTTAGGTTCTGCTTCTTAAATGGCTCACCACTCCATCAAGTGTAGCTATGATACTGCTGATGCCTCTTCCAGGGCTGTGGCTGCTTGCCATGAGGTGTTATTCTTAGCTTCATCTCCAGCTTTTACTTGAGGACATTAAGGCTAAGTTGTTGTATGCTTCGTGGGATAATAAACATCTTTTTGGAACTGCTGTTGCTGACCTGTTTAAGTCTCTTCAAGAAAAAGGGAAAGTCTTGCATGACCTTAAATACATTTCTGTCTCTCCTATCCCTAAATTCCAGAGAAATTATCTTTCTAGATCTGCTTTTGTCCACAGGCAGTCCTGCAAGAATCCAATGACAGGAAGAGTGGGAGGCAAACCTCCTCCGCCAATCTTTTCAGACTTCTGTGGCCCAGAAGCCTCCATCTGATAAGCCTGCTTCTGTTTGACAATTTCCCCCTTAGTCTTAAGATCAGGTTCCTTTGTCCTTTCGGATTTCCATGTCTTTCAAATTGGCTTCTCATCACCTCAGACTCTTGTCTTCTTTCTAACATTTGTCAGGGTTACTTCATTGTATGGAAGTCTCTCCCTCCTTTTTCAGGGATTCCTCACCCATCTCTACAGAACGTTCCCCATTTCCCAGAGGTCCTTGGGTCCCTGGAGGGTGAACCAAGGAACCATTTAGTCTATTCCCCTTCCAAAGTAGGAAATGGTTTTTATTCCAGGATGTTCCTGGATCCTCAAAATAAGGGCACTTTTTCTGCATCTGTCCATGCTCAACACCTTTCTCAAGGTCCCCTCTTTTCAGATGCTTACTTTTGAAATCCCGTTTCATCCTTTACTAGCCTACACTTGTCTGTTGTCTTTGGATCAGAAGGATGCTTACCTTCGTATCTTTATTCACCATCTTTTCAGGAAGGTTTTTTTCTTCCTCCTATTTTCAGTTATCTGCTTTTCACTTTGGTCTCTCTACTTCCCCAAGGGTATTCACAAGATGCCTAGCTTCTGTGATTGCTTTCTGCAGGTTCGAAGGCATTCAGATTTTTCCTTATCTAGATGACATATTGCTTCAGGCACCTTATCCTAGTCACCTGTTACAGGATCTGGAGTTCACCAACTCTCTTCTTCAAACTCTGGAGTTCACTGTCAAGTTCCAAAATTCTGTCCTGACTTCCTCTCAGGATTGTTTGTGTCTGGGATGTAGGATTCAGACAATGCCAACTTTGGCCTCTCTTTCACCTCCAAAAGCTCTGTAACTGACAGCCTTCTTTCCATCTCGTCTTCCTCAGACTGCCATTCCAGCCAGTTTGTTCAAGCCCTGGGATTCATGGCCTCTTCTATTCCAGTGCTCCCTCTTGCCAGACTGCATATACAGAAGCTTTAACGGTACCTCAAATCAGTTTGGCTGCAGCATTGCCATCTTCTGGATTTCAGTGTAGCTCTTCTTCCATGTCTAAAACGGAATTTGAGTGGTGGATTCAACAGTTTCCTGTCAACCCAGGCCTGTCCTTTAAGCCACAAGTCCCTTCTCAAGAACTGTTTACTGATGACTCAGACATGGGGTGGGGGACTTCATGTGATTACCTCAAATTTCAGTGTCTCTGGACCCTCATCAGAAGTCAGACCATATCAACTTCAAAGAGATGAGAGCTCGGAGTCTGGTCCTTTAAGCTTTTCATGCCATGTTCTCTCTAGGCCCTTGAAGGTGTACGCAGACAACACTACAGTGATGTGGCATGTCAACAAGCATTGAGGCAAAAAAGCTTATCTCCTCTGCAGGATGGCTTCTCAGGCCTAGGAGGTGGCTCTCAGTCAAAAACATAGGTTCATAAATGGATGCTTCATGGAGATATGTTTCTGGACAATGCCCATCGGTGGGTTATTCCTCAGGTAGATCTTTTTGCCTCCACTCTGAACAGGTAGCTCCTGCTCTTCTTTTCCAGAGTACCATGCCATCTGGCATGGAAGATGGGCACCCTTTCCTTTCTTTGGAAGGGGATGTTTCTTTATGATTTTTCTCTTCTTTCTCTCCTTCCATGAGACCTGCAGAAGATTCAGCTGGACTCCTCAAAAATCTTGCTAGTTACTCCCTTTCGGTCAAGACCGTACTGGTTCCCCCCTCTTAATGCATCTGGCCAGGGACAATCACCACAAATTGCCAAACTGGTTGGACTTCCTCACACAGGGCAAGGATTGTCTCATCTATCCTCACTTGCCCACTCTTCAACTGACACCATGGGTGACAGGGTTTTGAATCCTTTTAGACACCTCTTTTCTGAGGATGTGCTTGGGATTTTACAGGAGGCAAAGACATCCGCAACCAGAAAATCTTATGTATCCAAATAGGAAAGATTTTCTGTCTGGTGCCATGCTCGTTACTGGGACCTTTTTTAAGTGGAAGTCCATTTGGTCCACTTTTATTTGTGAGAGTTGCTCCAGAGTGGCTTGGCCTATTTTTCTGTGAAGGCCCATTTGTCAGCAATTTGTGCTTGTCTGGCCTCATATCCTCGCTTGGATTCTTGTTTTGAGGTCAAACAATTTCTAGTAGGTGTCCTGCATCTTAGATCTACAAGGAAACTTATTCTTCATCCTTGGGACCTTAATTTTGTTTTGGAATAGTTGACTCAGGGTATTTTCAAGCCTGCAGATTCTGCTTCTCTGAAACATTGCACCTGGAATACTGTCTTGTTGCTGGCTCTAACTCCTGCTTGGAGAGTTTCTGAACTTCAGGCTCTTATGGCCATTCCTTTTTTTTGTTTTGTTTTGTGTTTTTTTCACAGGGACAGGGTGTCCCTTTGTACTAATCCTTTTTTTATGGCCAAGGTGGTAAATGCGTAGTCCTTAAATCAGTCAGTATAACTCCCTTACTTTTTCCCTTCTCCTCAATCTACTAGTGAGACGGTCTTGCATACATTGGATTTACACAGACAGCTCAGGTACTGCTTGGAGAAAACTAAGGCCATTTGCAAGCCTGACCAGCTTTTTGTTTCTTTTCATCCCAAGACATGGGTTTGGGCATCTCTAAGTAAACCATCTCCTCCTGGTTATTTAAGACCATTTATTTTTGTTATTCTTTTTAGAGAGTTAGAGCTCATTCCACTAGGGCTGTTGCCTCTACTGGTGCTTTCTTCAAGGGGTTGGACACCAGTTTCATCCTTGAAGTGCATACCTTTACTAAGCATTTTAAGATGGATATGGTTTCTAGGGCCAGAGCAGGTTTTTCTAGTGCCATTTTGTGTGTGTTTCTTGAAGGGTCTTCTCAGCCTTTCACCTCCCATTCTGTTTCTCTCTATAGTAGAGAGTACTGCAACAGTGATATAGAAGGACATAGTAAAGTTGTGTAAAATCTTACCATAATGGTAGATGCCCTTCTCTCCACTGTTGCAGTGTTCAGTCCTTCCCTACAACACCCTCTTGTTTGTTCTGGTTTTTGTTTTGGAATTAGTTCTGATTGAGGGTCTTAACTTTTGTTCTGCATTTTCTCCTTCTAGATGTGCATTGACTCCTATGTCCTGTGGAGACTTTTCTTTTCTGGGGCAATTCAATTCTGGATAACTGCATCCGTACATCACCTTATGCCCTACGTCCTATGTGGAGAGCGTGTATGTGAAGTGCAGTGCATACAAGATCATAAAGCTTTGGTATACTGGCTGAACATCAGGCTATTCTAGGCAGGATATCTCTTATGTAAAGAATACTGCAACAGTGAAGAGAAGGACATCTACTGTTATGGTAAGATTTTACACAACTGTACTTTGCTACTGTTAAGCCCACACAGGGAATGCTACGGCACTCAGATTTGACCACAAATGCAATACCTGCTTTTAAAAGCTGGTATTACATTAAAGAGTAATTGGTATTGGCTGATTGTGCCCTCAACACTTTTCTTCAAGGGCAGTTGCCCCACTCACCCCATCCTAGCTACACTAATGGATAACTTTGCTGTACATGTTAATAACCACTTGAAGACATGTTTTATGGTATTTACAGTACACAACACAATTCTTTATAGCACTCATAACCCTGTTTAATAAATATATCTTTATTGCATCCCATTCTGTTGTAGGATTGTAATCCTGTTACTCTCAAATCCCAAAAATAGTCCTGTATTTATTGAGTTAGTCATGCCTGAAAATATTCAGATTAGTTAAGCACTAGAAGAATTTTCAAATTCTAGGAAGAGTCATATTTTCATAGTATCAGTTTGAATCAAGAATCATGCAAGTATGGTATCTATAAATTAACTTAATGCTACTTTGAGTTTCATATGTAGATGAGTAATATATAAAATATAATGCAGTATACTCCAAATTCTGAAGTGTTGTGTCTTTCTTATCTGGCAGGAACAAGTATTTAAATATTTTGTTGTGGCTGCCCCACTTTTCCCTCTCTAGTTCTGCTAACCATTTGGGTAATCATACTGAACCTTGCCCATCTATTCTCCAACCTGAGAGAGGCAATCATGATGTGATCATCATACAGTTAGCAACCAGTGTATTTATTTTCTGTTCATTGTAACACACCTTTCCTCATGTGGCAGAGTGGGCATTCAATTGGTACAACATCTTGCTCTTCAGACAACTCATCCCCTTTTCAAAAGGTAGCTTCTACTTGGTCTACACTCTCCAGTGGAGATGCACTAGTGGGAAACATACCGAACAAAATACCCCTTATCCTCTAGGATATGCACTAGAGTGCAGCCCTAATCCTTCTAACTTTAAATCAATAAAAAAAAAAGCCTGAAAGTGCAGTAAACAACCAACTTAAACTACTGTTTAACACGAAACTCAAAAGTGCAGGAAATAATCGTCATATGCAATAAGTCAAGCAGCAAACAGTTAAAATACGCAGGGATGCAGAATTCAATCGTTTAAATGCAGTGGCAAAACAACAGCACTTAAAATGATTAAACGTGCACTTTTTTCACTTCTCTTACCAAATGCAAAAGAGTAGCAGTAGCCCTAAGCTACTTCTCAAGGAGCAATATTAACTCAGTACACTTGCTATAGTCTTCTCTTAGTAGATATCATGAAAAGTGCCTTCAGGAGTTGGATTCATCAGAAAGCCGGGCTGCACAAACACCCTGAAGAAGTTCTAAACAAAAGTGCAACCAGACCAGTCAGGAGCAAAGCAGTAGTATTAATCCCAAAATGGCAATGAAGAAGAAATTTTCAGGCTTTCCAGGGATTGGTAATATCTAGGAATGCCAGGAAATAATGTCGCTCTTCTTCTCTCACCAGGAGCTAAACAAAAGCAATAATCCTGAGTTGATTTCGGTTTACTATCATATAACCGAAATGTACTCGGTTGACTGTTCACATGGTTGACCGAGATTGTACGAAATTCACAATGCTGAACACCGGAATTGCCGAAATACATGCTGACTGCTACCTAGGGACGGATTTTAACATGGGTTGAGTTAGGGGCAAATGTATATTTCGGCAATATCAGTGTTCGACATTGCCTATGGTCGACATTCTGATTTTTGAACGAAGTGGCGCCGACCGACTTCACTTCGAATAAATTATAGTAAACCATTGATTTCTGAGAAGCAGTTCCTAGGCTCATCAGTCAATGATAGCCTAGTCCCAGATGAAACAGATTTTAGAAGTAAGATGAAATAAAGGTTTAATAATCTGAAATTTGCTGTGTGTACTAAGTCAGCGGGATGGTATGAAATAGAAGATAACTTTAGCTTTGAGTCTAAAATGAGGGCCTTATCAGTTGGTTTTCCAGTGCCCAGTTGAATAAGTAGATGAGATGCGAGTGCGAGGAGCATTCAAAGTAGGGGTGGGCAGTTCCAAAGACACTAAGTTTAAATGCACAATAGGGGTTGGGGCAGGTGTGTCAGAAATATTAAATGCAGTCAGCGGCAATTCAGAATTCCTACAAAGGCTATCAAGTACTTGCGGTACGCTTCATGAATAAATAACTGAATGAGAACTGCAATGAATTATTACTAAACTTTGTTTGCGCTGGCACTTGGAACTATCCTGGAACTTCATGCTATTTTAATTTCTCCAAATCTTTTCAGTTTCCAATACCATGATGGGAATGGACTCCATTCCTAAGTCAAAGTACGATTAAAGTTCATGAAATTAGTATTGTTTCAATCTTTGATGTCAGCCAGAATTGATCTTCGCTGCACCCGCAATGTGCCCAGTAATGACTCCGGCAATTTGTATGGGGTTACATGGATTAGTAACATATCTAAATATGATTGTAGATTCTTTTTTTATAAGACCTGTTGCTCCTGCTACTATTGGAGCTGTCTGGGTATCTTTCTTCCGCATTGCTCTTGTTTCTGCCTGCAGATCTTGATATTTTATGACTTTGTGTCCCTCTGTATGCAACACACTGTAGTCACTGGATGTGGCAATTTCAATGATCAATGCTACTTCTATCTTCTTTTCATTGACCACTATATCTGGTTTCTAGCATCTATCTTTTAAACTGTTGGTAATGGGTGATCCCATGTGATATAAACATCATCATTTTCTATGGTGCTTTGTAGCTCATGTTTCCAGTGTTTTTCAGCCACTTCAGTACCATAATGTTTGCACAATCCCCAGGGCAACAGTCTTGTTTCTAGTTCGGTTTTAAAAAACCTGCATTTGTCTGTTTCTCCTGCATGTTCAATGGACTTTGTAAACCAGTGTGTGCGTTGCCCTCTGTCTTAGGCCACCAATATTAACCTTTCATCTCTTGGTTTGAATTTGCCTCTCCTTAACCATTCCTGCATTTGTTCCTGATCAACATGAGGTTCTTACAGAAGTTTTATATACTTGCAACTATATTTATGCATTTTCCAAATTGTTTGCCTTCTCATCTGGTCCTTCACCATATATTCTTTCTTTTGTTTTTTGGCACATTCAGTTGTTGCCTAATTTTTATCTAATTCTCGTTTAATTTCCATTCCTGCTTGACGCCGATATGCTTCTGCTAGATTAAGCAGGGAAGTCATCTTAGATTTATTCTCGTCATGTTTCAAAACTTTCACTGCGTTTGGGTCTTGTGGGGTCAGCAGATATGTGTGGAGTCCCATGATTGCAGATCTATACATGTAATCAATTTCAAGAAAGCTAATCCCTCCTTTTGAATGGGGAATATATAATCTTGATATACACTGATTTTTATAAATCATTTGGTGAGCGTAAAGCATCCTTCTTGTTTTCCTGTCTAAACTATCCAACACGTTTTGGGGCCAGTCAGTCAATCATTCCAAAACTAAGTTAAGACAGGAAGAGCAAACTGGTTTATAGCTTGGATTTTGTTCCTCGATGTCAACGCTATTTTCAGGATTAATTTAAGTCTTCTAAAGTATTCCTTAATAAGTTTTATTGACATCTGTTCATGTTTTATTGTAGATTCTTCAACTCCCAAATATTTATACACTCCCTTTTTCTCAAGTTCTTTTACATCACATTCTTGTCCCAAACTGATGTTTTCCTGGTGCTGCAGTTTTCCTGCTTTAAAGGTTTCTTTTGCACATTTATCAAGACCAAATGAGATTCTTATATCAACTAAAAAAGTTTTGACAACCTGCAGTTGTGCTTTCAGATCCTCATCTAATGAGCTATACAGTTTTAACACTTCAACAAAGAGACAATAAGTCTTTACACTTTGTTGTTTTCTAGGAGGCAAATTCTAGCCATGACCTAAGCTGTTAAGCATCCTACTGTGTGAATCACTGAGTGCTGTAAAAGGCTATAGGTTCATGGGTTGGTACTAGGCTACCGGCCCTGGAGCCTATACAAGCCTAGCCATAACAATTCCCTGGCTATTTCTTCCCACTCTACTTACTTTCCTGGACCCCTGGTCTAGCAGGGCAACTGACGTGATCCCTGTGGTGAATTTCCTTTCTCCCATCCAAATGGGGTTTGCTGAAGGTACTTGCCTGGCAAAGATACTAGAGGAACTTTATTTCCAGTTTACTTTTTGCACAAGCCTGATGATTTGGCTAATCTAATGATCTATTAATTCCATTGGAAGGAGCTCTACATCTCATTTGTCCTGCGATTTAGGACTGGCTGAAATCGGAGATTTATCATATACATGGCTGGGAATGGTTTTATTTGCTTAGCCCTAACCTCTGTATACATGTCTAGTAAACACTCTGGGGGGGGTGGGGGGGTTCCATGGGTGTGGCACAAGGCTGTTACTCACTTCCATGAATGACATAAGCCTGCAATTCACCCCACCACCTAGGTGGCATATATTATGCACATTTCTCCAGTCTCCACCTCTACATGCTCTTTACCCATCCCCTCCTTCCTGACAGAGGCACAATTATGTAAAGAAAAGACAAAATAATGAATGGGCATGAATAACAACAATGAAACAGAAGAGATGTTATGATTACTGAACAGACCAGAATAATCGATTTATCTACTGGAGAATTCTATCTGAAGATCTGGATAATTAGCTGGTAAACTAATGTAAGGCATGCAGATGATTCAAGTGTGGGTTGTAACTGGCCAAACAGAGAGAGAGAGAATTCAAGCCATGATTCTGTGAGAGTAATAGAAGGAATTAAATTTGTAGAGCAAAATTTAGCCACGCAGTAGGGAAGACTTATCTTTGGCAAAGAACATGGAATAGATTTTATTAGTAATAAAAAGAACAGAAAAACAAAAATATTTAGAACTTGAAATATTTATTTTGAATAAGTAGAATAGCGCTAATCATTAAAAATTCTGAGAATATAGTACCAAGAGGCAAAATAAAGTGCACTTAGTCAAAATGGGTAAAAAAGTAAAATTATAACTAAGGTCAATGTATAATGTAGATCAGCAGTGGATATTACTTGCAAATAATCCAGACTACACTGGAAACCTCCAAGCTATCATGGCTATAGCACCTTGCATTACACACCTGTCCCTGAGCTATCTTATTCCCCCAGTGTTGGACACTTGGTTGCATAATCCTCTATCCTCCGTTCATTTCTCTGTAGAGGGTTGACAGTGGTCATCTTCCATGTGGATGATGTGTGCATGGTAGCAGGTCTGTGTTTGACTGTGGTGTGTGCTGGAGATCTGAGCACAAGCTTGAGTTCATGTATGAGGCAGACACTGATGTTATTATGCCCCATGGAGATATGCTGTTGTTGCCATCAGTAGGCAATATGTACATGCTCACCATTGCTGTGGGGAGGAGTGTGATTGATGTGCATATCTCCATGTATGACTGGGGTGGACAGGGTGGCAATGTTCCCACCTAATCTGTGTGATTCAGATTGCAGTTTATTGGCCGTTTGGGCAGTTTTTCCATCTCTTTCAACTTTCTGGTCTAAAAGGCTGCATTTGCGCTTTTCCCGTCTTTCTTGTAACTAGTCTAGTCCAGATACAGATTTGCTGTATCCAGGACTGTATGTAAGCTTCTGTGCCCCCCCAAGCCTTTCTGTGTTGGAGGGAAGCCTTCTAGCTTATCAGTGGGAGTGGTAAGCACTTGGTAGCCTATCTACCACAAGAAGAGTGGTTTCTGGCCCAGAAATTGTAGTTTATTGGTCGTTTGGACAGTTTTTCCATTTTTTTCAACTTTCTGGTTTAAAAGCCCACATTTGCGCTTGCTTCCCACCTTTCCTGTGACTAGTCTAATCTAGATACATACTTGCTGTATCCAGGACCGTCTGTAAGCTTCTGAGCAGTGCCAAAGTATGCTCTTCAATTTCTCCCTTGGATCTGCTAGTTCTCTCCTCTCCTGCACTTTTACTAGCTTATTAGTCTAGCACTTTACCAGACTTCTTGTAGCAATTATTGTAGCACACAAAAGTGCCACCAGCACTAAATGTTCTACAAGGAAGCAGGTCTAGTACTTATTATTAATGCCCACCCCTCCAGGTATGTCTAAAAGTCAGTTCTCTGTGCAATCTCCTATTAACCTGGTGAACCTGGGCATCCTGAAGCAATGTAGCAACTGCATCAAGTACACCAAAACCCTCTCCTCTTATCTCCCAACATTCAGACTTGTGAGAGATGCACTTATATATCCAAACTGGAAGCCACGCACTCTCCAGCCAAGACTGGAATAGCTGGTCAAGAGGAGAAGGTCAACACTTGCACCACACCACATGGAACACACAGCCTTCCAGAACACACCAGCACTGCCTTCACATAAAAACACAAACCACACATCCACTTAGCGGAGGCTCTCAATAAAAAACTACCCAAACAGCAGAAACTTCCAAGGCAGAAACGCACTCGACCACCACAACACAACACTAATCACATGACACATAACTCTCCTAAACAGTGTGCCACTCAACCAAAGCCCCTAAGGCAAAACAGCATGCCCAACACACTAGTCATAGGTGACTCAATAGTGAGGCACAATGATGTCCCACTCACTAGGTTGAATAAGGAGAAAGTAACAGTCAGCTGCCTGTCAGGTGCCAGGATCCGACACATAATGCACGCACTCAGGTCCATCAACAACAGGTACAAATATAACTCGTCATTGTACATGTGGGTGTGAATGACCTGAAACATACCTCCTTGGACTACATAAAAAGAGACATGGAGGAGCTCTCGGATTATATAGCTCAGGTGGGTATGACCTTAGCCCTGAGCAGCATCCTACCGTCACCCAGAATGATACCACAGTACAAGCAGAAAATGATTGATTTCAACAATTGGCTAAGTTTGTGGTGTCATTCTAAGGGGATCTAGTATCTGTCTGCCTGGGATGACATGACTGACAGAACTTGATGGTTTGCCAGAGATGTCTAAATCTCAAAATGGACTCACTCGAAGCATTCCTTAAAATGGAGAACATTGACATTTATGCTGTAACAGAGACCTGATTCAAGGCAGCAGAAAGCACCCCAGCACTACCAAGCTATAACTCATTCCACACCTTTCGGCTCCAGAACTTGGACCAAAGCTCCAAAGGTGGTGGTATTGCCATATTCATAAAGGATGCGCACACATCCAGACTGGTAGCCCAACATAACGCATCAGAGATACTTCAGGTGCAGCTAACACTGGGTAAGACAGCAATTCAGGTCCTAGCCTGCTATAGGTCCCCAACCATGTCCCAAGACTCGCACTCCATGTTCCTAAGCACCCTGGAGAATATTAGTAGTATTAACAAGAAAAAAGCACTGCTGAAGGAAGCTCAGCTAAAAGACCACAAATCCAAAAACAAGAGCTGTTTCCACGCAAACCGATAAAATCACTACTTTATTAAAACGTAAAAGGACACAATGGTTCCCGTCAACAGGTTAAAATGATACCAGGATAAGCGCTTTTGGTTAATTACTTTCTTCAGATCCTGTCTTGGTTAAACTCAGGGTGAATATTAGAAGTGTTAATTAACCAATAGTCAACTTTGTGTAGCAGTGTGTTTTACATATTCAATTGCCTAGGAGGTCCAATAGTAGTTTGTACAAATGCATCTACTCCTGATCCAATCAAAATCAATGTTATATCCTATATAGACCAATAGTATGCTTATAGCAGTAGTGTCTTGCAGAGTCAGTTACGCAATACATCTGATGATAACTCATTCAGTCAACTCATTCTGTTAATCCAATCAAAAAAAACTACTTTATTTCCTGTTTAGACACCTTTCCTTTAGGACGGGTTTGATTGGTACCATATGATTAAGCCCAGGCATCTGATTCGCTCTTATAGGTTCATAGGTAGGTACTAGGCTATCGCCCCAAGGGCCTACGTAAGCCTAGCCAGCAAGGTTCCATAGCTTACGCCACCCAAGAAAGTTATTTTCCTGTGCCACTGTCCAGCAGACACACAGAAGTGATCCCCGGGGTGCATTTCCTATTTCCCATCCACTCATCAAGATTTTTCTTGAAGAGTGCTAATGAAGAACTTTGCTTGACATAGATGGGTAGCTTGTTCCAGAGTATAGAAAGTATCTGGGACAGGAATCTATCCCTCCAGCGTGTCCTGTTTATTGTGGTGACAAGGTTTAGGTCCCTAGAGTGTGTAGCTCAGAGGGATTGGGATTTCTTTAGGTGTAGCATGTCCAAAAGCTCTGGGTTTGACATAGCTTTATATATATATATTTTATATATATATGTTAGGCAGAGATCACCTCGGAGTAGGCGATATGCTACGGAGGAAAGCTGGAGTTTTTTGAGGCGGTCAGTGTAGGGCAATTGTTTGAGGCCAGTAATCCTCTTTGTGAGGTACTTCTGTGGCCTTTCCAGCTGCTGCAGATGTCTTGTGAGGTACATTCCAAAAGGGGCATTGTACTCTAAAATGGGTCTAATGAGTAATGAGTAGAGGGGAACAATGACCTCTTTTTTCCTGGATGAGAACCCTTTTATGATGAGGTGTGCCATGTAGAAGGACTTCCTGACTACTGTGGCGATGTGACTATCAAAGGAGAGACTACTGTCCACCTGGGTCCCAAGGTCTTTTATCACACATTCGGTGTTAAGTAGATTGCTGCCTATGTGGTTGTTCATGGGTACAGAGTTTTTACCAAAGGGGATGACACTGCACTTTTTGGCATTGAGCTTGAGGCCATGGCTCCGACACCAGGCATCTGTCTCAGTGAGGCCCTCCTGTAGGATGTCCACATCATTTGGGGACTTGACTATGGCTCCTAGTTTGCAGTCATCTGTGAACTTCATTAGCCAGAGGCCTTCTGTGTTAGCCTGTACTTCAGAGAAGTAGATACCAAATAGGAGAGGTCCCAGGACGGAACCCTGTGGTACTCCACTTGTCACTGCTTTGAGGTCAGATTTGGAGTCTGCAACTTTTACAGTGTGGGTTCTGTCAGTGAGCCAGTTGGCAACCCAGCTTGTGATGTAGGGATTTATACCTAGTTTAGTGAGTTTAGCTATAATTCCAGAATGGGGGATGGTGTCGAAAGCCTTGGCGAGGTCAAGATTGGCTGTGTGAACCACTTTAGCCTCATCCACGGCTTTGGTGACTGCCTCAAAGAAGTCAATCAGGTTTAGGAGGCATGATCTGCCTTTCACAAACCCGAACTGGGTGGGATCCAGAGTTTGGAGGTTACCAATGTTTTTGTTTATGAGTTCCATGATGATACGTTCCATGGCCTTGCAGACCAGGCTCGTCAGGTTAATAGGTCGATAGTTCCCGGGATCAGTGATGGCTCCCCCTTTGTGGAGTGGGATAACTGTTGCCGTGCGCCATTCAGTGGGCACAAAGCCTGATGTGAGGCTATTATTGAACATGGTGCTTAATTGGGGAGCCAGTTCGTTCTGAAGTTCATGTAAAACGCAGCCTGGGATGTTGTCCGGTCCCATGGATGCTGTGTTTTTGGCTTTAGAGAGTGCAGATTTTACCTGTGTAGTTGTGATTACAGGGACTCTGCATTCTTCCTGTATAGATATGGGCCCTTTAGGGGGTGAGAGGGGGGTAATGTTAACACTGAACCTATCTGCCAGGATGTTGGCAATATCAGTTGGTTCTGTAATTTTCATACCTTTGCGCTGTAACTCAGAGCAGATCTGGGTGTTGCCATCTAGATTCTTGACATAGCTATAGAATGCTTTGTGGTTGTCCTTGGGTTTAGTGGTGATTTTGTTTTCGTAGCTAGCTTTGGAGGATCTTATAAGGGATCTCAGCTTCTTATTGAGGCTGACCAGGGAACTCCTCCACTCATGGGATTTTACTCTCTTTTGCAACAGTTTCTTCCTTCTGTTGTACAGTTTGTTTATGGCAGAGGACCACCAGATTCCATTCCTTTTTTTGGAGGATAGCATCTTGGTTCTGTTTGGGATAGCACAATCCATGAACTCGTGTAAGTGCTTATAGAGTGCATTTGTGTAGGATTCAGCAGTTGTAACTGTATTATCCATCTGCATGGGTGTCATGAAGTTCACCACTTCTGTCTTAAGAAGCATGAAGTTGGCTTTGGAGAAATTTTTTACTGTGGTTTCCTTAATGGGGGGGTGGGGGCGGGATGTGGATATCTAGGGTGATTAGCTTATGGTCGGATCTGACCAACGAGGAGTTGACTTCAGTTGTGGAACACTGATCACTCATGTTGGTAATGACTAGGTCTAGGATACTGTTGCCCCTGGTGGGGGTGTGGATAAGTTGATCTAGGGCATTGGAGTTTATGAATTCCAGAAAGCGTTGAGCTAAAGAGTTGGTACACAAGTAGTTTTCCCATTAATGGTGGGGTATTTGAAGTCTTAGATTCATAATCCATTCCATCTCTATTCTTTCTGGTCTATTGAAGAGATCTCCTCCTCGAATGGTACTATTGACTTGCATGTTTACCATAAAACTAAAAGTATGTCCTGGGTTCATGTGTATATGCATATATAGGGCATTTGTCTCAATCTGATTTCTGATGTCTGTTTGATGACGAAGAATATGCTCCTTAAGCATTCTGTTGGTTTTACCTATATAGAAAATATCAGAAATCAGATCGAAAAATTCTGCAGGTTGAAGAAAATAGAGTTTGTGTAGTTGTACTAACTGTAGAGTTACTGTAGATAATGATGGAGTACCAACTAAATCAAATTTGCATTTGTTCACTGATCAAACTAGATTTTTATACTCACATTTTGGCTCCCTGCAGACGAACAAAGTAGCCAGGGCTGGTGAGGAACTCAAGGATCTTGGTGCAGCACCCCAGTGCTGCCAGGAAATGTTTTTATTACTTTTTCCTTTGTCCATCCATGACTCCAGTATATCCCAGAAGGTGTAGCATGCGATGGGCTTAAGTGCTGCTCTATCCTTCACTCTGCAGAAAGCTGACATCAGTAGGATGCCCCGCCTACACTCAACAGCATATTCATGGCTGTTTACCAAGTCTCCACCAAGAAAGTCAACCACATTAGTGTGCCCTATCCCTTCCTAAGATGGGCACACCCATCCTATATCACCATTGCGTCAGAAACCTAAGCCGCTAACTGAAGCCAGATTACCTAGGTCATAGTCAGGGCTTTATCCCCATATGTCACAGTGCTGGCTTACTCAAGCAAGATGTTCTGATGGCAGAGACACACACGCTTTTATTATAGAAGCAAAATAAGTACTGCAGGTAAGTCCCTGCCAAATGATGTGTCTGTCTAAGTGGCAAATTTAATTATATTAACAAAGTTACTGAAAGATCAGTCTTAATAGTTTTACTGATTGTAGGTACACCTTTGGGATAGTGCATCAGTAGTTATACTGGTGGGAAAGACCTGTGTTTCATAATTTAGGAAAATAAACTAATAAATACCAAAATTTAGAGTGAGCTTTGGTACAAGATGTCTACCTTCCTAAAAGTTAGGTATCATCAAATCCAAGGGCTACTGAAAGTCAGGACAACAGAATGCAAAGGGATGCAGTATGTTGATTTGATTGCTAAGAGGATAGCAGATGAACATCAGGAGCAAGAATTAGAAGCAGCAGTGAATGAGATGGAGGGTATTGATTTATCAAAGCCTCACCATGATACAGAAACACTTGAAAAGAAAAAATGGAAACAAGTGTGCATGTGAAGGATGAGAGTATGTATGGTGAACTCAGACTGTAGGGTATAACTCTAAATGGCTCCACTGTTAGTTAAAAGATGCTTATCATGTTCCAGCTGATGCAGGAAGAAATACAATGATTGACACTTTGACAAAGCAACGATGGTAGATATGACTGGGCAAAGATGTGTCTAAGTGGTTCCAAATGTAGAACCTGGGTAGTCCTTGAATGTAAGCATGGCATACCAGCCTATTTTTAAAGGGCCCTGGAGACTACCTCTTCTGCCAATCAGAATTGAAAAACCTACCATGTAGTTGTGACTGATCATTTTGTAACATGAATGGAAGTAGTTTGCACCAGACTGACCACACAACAGAACTACATGAAAATATCCTTTAATGTGAGTGCCTTAACAAACTGACTTGGATAATGCATACACAAAGGGAAACTAATGAATAAGATCTTTTAACTTTTCAGGATATCATCCTTAAAACTGAGGACTAGTAGAAGGAACAAGCAAAATCATGAAAGAAGAGATAATGTAACAAGAACAATAAGCTGACAGTCATTCCCGTCAGTTCTTCAAGTGTTAGAATAAAATATAGCATATCACAACATCAACACCTTAGAAGCCTGTAACAGGTAAAGTCATGAAATTGGAAGAATAGCTGGAGGCATGGGTAAAACAATGTGACTTAAAGACAAACTTAGATCATGTTTGAATTGTGAGGAAAGCTAACAAATGAGTGGGAGGGAACTCAAAACAGCAAACAATTGCAAGCAAGAAAAATACTGTGGATTTAGAAGTTTTCCTTTCTTAAGTGGGAAGGTCATTGCTGGAATAAAGTATTGTGGAAAGGAAGAACAAGAAACTTAGATTATAGGCAAAATAATGCATTCACTATACTATTGCTTTGTTGCAACATGGTCCTAAACAACAGTGTTATGGGTAGTTTGCACCTGGGAGTTAATGTGACCCTCTGATTGATAAGATACCACAGTATAGGAAGCAAGTCCCCATCATTTATGTCAGTATTTTGATATTATATCTGCTAAGAAGATATTATGTATGCTGGACTGACGTGAATGAAAGCATGTCTTCTGTGAATAATTAACAAATTAATTGACCGTGCCCGAATTTCATGTGATTGATTACTCTTGTTTTCTATCAGTCCCTGGTGGGAGGTTAGCATAAGGCAACATTATATCACTACATCAGAACATCAGTACATTCTTATTAGTATATCAAGCCAGTCTCACCACCAGTAAAGCCTTACATTAATGTAATGCTACGAAACAGAGCACTTTACTGAGTTCTTACACACACCATTTGTTTTTTCCTTAGCACCTGGCAGTACAGGACTGGATTTGTGGTGGGACTGCTTAGTAAAGAGATTTGCTGCTGATTGCAGATAAGTATGATTTTATATATATATATATATATATATATATATATATATATATATATATATATATATATATATATATATATATATATATAAATCAGTTTATGTTTTACTTAGCTGTCAGTCTCTTCATTTTAAGATCTTGATAGAAATTTATTCCATGGAGTCTACATTAAATGAACATGAATATAAGCTTATTGACATATCTTACTGTAAATCCTCTATCATAAAATTAATCTATACTTAAATCTGTTACATTATAGTTCTTATGTTAATACAACAGCTTGATAAGAATATGCAGAACGGATGTACTTTATGTTTGTATAAGATGCACCCTGCTAACAATGCAATCTATACACAAGTCTCTAATAGTCCATGTACTGTTAGTATCTCCAGCAGGGCTTAAAATGTGACATGTAAACAATGCTAAATATCAAATTAAAAAGAATACTATATCATATGGCTCTCAGAATCAGTCCTGGTATGTCCTGCCACTTGTCTGGCAGCACATGCTCCCCTACTTTTAACCATGCAGGTTTGTGAGTACACAAAATAGCTCCATGCATTTATTTTTGAGCTGAGCCTAGCCAAACCTGGATTTAGGAGATGGTCCCTGTACCACTGTCCCATGTAAAGTTCTATTATTTTATGAAACAAATTAAAAAGTGGCAAGATGTGGGAGTGAACACGATCCAGATGGAGATGCTATAGGAGTCAAACATTATTGAGCATTATGGTTAGTAGTTTAATGTTTCAAATGTTTCTTAGATGATTGCTGTAGAACCTCTGTACTACAAAAATTGTCTAGAGGGACCATTTCAAAGGGGGGGGTTGCTTTCTTAGTTATAGATAGAGCACACACTTATTCTTCTTGTGAAAGCCTACATCAGATGTTGGAAATGAGATACTGATTGATAGATGAGCCTATGATTCAGGAAGAATGATGTAGATTCTTTCTATGCTATGGAACAATAGTTTAGCTCCTTGCATGTATACCAAAAGGGTCATGGGAGTTCACCTGCGGTCTGCATGCATTTTGCGTATCTAGAGAAGTGCATGTTTTTGTACCCCAAAGATACCCTGCTGGAGATACTACAACAGTACATGGACTATAAGAGATTTGTGTGCACCATGTATTCCTTATATTTGCAGAGTAAGAGTTATATTCTCACAGTCAGCATTAAGCCAAATACATTACACTTGTGTATAGAATTTTGCCAAGTGTATGTCATGACTTATTTCCTCTTTATGAGATTCATATCTAGGATATCAATGTGCAACAAAGGTTTGGATAGTATCCTCTTTGGGGAAATGAAAGTTGTATCTTTCTTGCTTGCAGATAATATTCTCTCCTTGGCTTTAATTGACTGTAATACCCAACATCTCATACAGTGGTTTGCTGTTGACTCTTGAGTTTGAAGTTGAGGTTGGGATGAAGATCAACATCTCTAAAATCAGAAGTCATGGTTTCTCCTGGCTACGAATGAATGACTCATTTTGCAGGAGAGAGGGCCACAAATACTTCAAGTCAATAACTTAAAGTATCATGGGGAGTTATTCATGAATTAGAGCAGAGGGGTACAGTGATACCAGTACTCAAAGCCTTGAGCCAGAATATGCTGACGTCAGAGCTGAGACATTTAGCTTCCAGTTTAATGGTTAATCTATGACTACGTCTTCATCTGTGGTCATGAGTTGGGGTACTGAACAAAAGGTGGACACTGCAGATGCAAAAGGCAGAAGTGAAGTGTCTCTGAATGGTTATTGGTTTGCACTGTGAAATAGGCTGAGGAGTGATATAATACTGGAGTGAGGTGGTTTGAGCATCTAATGAGGATGTCATCTAAGTACCCCCTTTGGGAGGTATGCTAGGGACAGTCAACAGAAAAGAGAAACCTGAAAAAAATTATGCTGTTTAACTTGCCTGAGAATGCCTAGGGGGTCCTACAGAATGATCTGGGGACTGTTGCTCTGGATAGAGAAATCTGATCAAGTTTCCACCACTGCTTGCAACAAGGAAAGTGGTTTAGAAAATTAATACATAAGGCTAGATAAGACATGATGTATATTCTATAAATCTGTGAATATAAAAGTGCAAACTGCAGGGATAGTCATGCTGCTGAAAAGTTCAATAATTCATAAGTCAGACATACTGTACTAAAATTAATTATGGAAAGTTTCTGTTTTCATTCTAACCAGCACAAAGTCAAATACAGCTTGTTAACAGCTGCACTATTTCTTTGGGAACAGATGTGGTTATGCAGTTTGACCTTGTGTTTATGCTTAAACAGTATGAGGAAAATGTAAACTAAATGAGGTTATCATTTGTGATTCATCTGTAATGTGCATGAGAAATATGTAAGGAAATGTTATATGCATCAGAATTATAGAAGTGAAGCAGCAAGGCAGATAATACGTTTTGTAGATGTCTGAATCTTTACTGTATCCCCAAAAGGTAAAGGCTGCAAAAGATGTTAATGAAAACCCTGAAAACTACTACTGCATGTAAGAGGTAGTTTTGCAAAGCTTCTCAGTGAGTCAATTATGGATTTTTATCCAGCTGTCTCCCCCACACATTTGTGTAAGTAAACTGTTTAGCGTAATTAACTTTTGCCTCATGTTTTTGTTTCTGTGACTGAAGGAAATGAATTAATTTACCAATGCAGTGATTCATCACATCAGAACAAACAGAATATACTAGAGTCAATCATATGGCATTTTTTTTCCAAAACTGAAGTGTTAAATTCTTCATCTCCTGAAACACTTGACATCAAAATGCCACCCACACTTTAAACTAAATATAAAAAAACTTTGATGGCTTAGTATCATGGGAACTGTTATATTTAATTTAGGAGAATACTCCGCTGATTACAAATTTAGCATCTTGGGTTTAGTAAACCAAGATTCACACAACTCTTGTCATTCAAGTGTTCCAGAAAAAAGAAATGTTTGCTTTGGAGAACTATGCAGTGTTATGCAGACCACTTCATTGATTGTTGATTGATTACTGCAACTGCATATGGTGCTGATTCCCCAAAGCCACTGAATTCCTACCCCTGCAATGCAGTGACCTCAGAACTGTATATCTAATCAAGTGAATATTGCAGGGCTCATCCCGAGCATGGCTGGGGAGGTTGGGGTGCTAGGTCCCCAGTGGGAAAAAAAACTCTAAATAAATGACTGTTTCCTTGCAACTATGCTTGCACACAATCCTTATTGCAATGCTGGTATTTTCAGAAACAGTCTCCATAAGACCAGTTTATATCTACTGTTTAGATTTAATTTCTCAGAATGAAACAATACATCAGTGCGTCAGAAAACAAAGTATCTTAGGCAATGGAAATGCCTTCATCAGACGTAATAAAGATTTACCTTCATCAAACTTAATATTTACCACATCTTTTATACCTGATTTTTGATAAAGTTGCCTTATTTAGCATCCCCTGAATGTCATTTTATTAAGATGTGCAGGTTTTTGGCCATATGTTCAAACCTGCAGTGCTCACTTCCACTTCTATGCAAACTCTGAATGATGCAGAATTGAAAACTAGGTTGTGTAGGTTCATGGAGACTACTATCAGAGCCCGTACATAGTAATATAATGATACATAGAAAAGGTAGAATGGTGTTGCGGATATAGTTATGAATTCTGTGCGATGTAAAGTGCATAAAGTAGAAGGAACACTAAGAAGACCTCTTCAGTGGAAGTGTGTGCTCATAAAATTCTGGATCATTCAATGCATTGTATATCACTCTGTTTTAGCCATTTGGGATTGTACATTTCCTAGTGTTACACCAAGCCATAGACTAAATAGGTTGTATGTTAGGGATGTTGTAGGGAATACGTATGAACCCCATATACAAGGCATCATTTTGAGAGGTAAGACCTGCTTCAAAGGAACTATCTGTCCTGTCAATGCAAGCAATACCGAAACAATAATCATCAGAAGAGCAACTTGTTAGACTTGCTTCAGCATCTCTGCATCTCAGAAAAAGTCAACACGTATGACTGACCAAGTTAAAATCACAACATTCCTTTACAATGTATGTTAAACTGTGTCTCCATAACAGTTACCAAGTCAGTATACATTATATAGAAGAATTAGTGCACTCAGTAATTATTTGCTTAATAAGAGAGTTGCTGAAACAATGACAAATACCCAGTTTTGGTCTTTTGATCTAATATTTTGGTGACTTGAATGTGTAGGCCATGATGTTAAGATTTCACTTTTTATTCTGAAATAGCAGATGCAGGAGTTTGCATAGCATCAATATTTATAGCTTAGATGCTTAGCGAGTAAAATCCAGCTAGGGTGAATTATTTTAAGCTGTTTCAGTGGTAAATTGCAATGATATCTATATATGGTATGCATTATTACTTACTATAACAAATCATATTGCTTGTTGTACCCAAATATTCACATAATACTCTCTTGCAGTACGAGTATTTCAACTGAAGTATATTTTAAGCACATCTCTCATTCAGCACTGACTGTTCATATCCTGAAGTATGTTTCCATCTATTGAAAATGTGCTTAGATTTTACTTAGCAGGAAATGTCCTCATTAATATTAATACTAGATTGCTTCATATATATTTAAAATAAGAGTGAATGGAGATGCTCAATCTGTAAGTGTCTACACAAGTTCTTTATTTAACAGTTTAAATAATAATAAAAAAATATAGAAAAATCACTTACTGAGAATCCAGTGATACAGAGCAGTAGGACAGAGATGAGTTTAATATGCTTCTTGATTATTCTGTCTGTCACATGAAGGCAGTCCTGCCAGAGGAAAATAACATAGTTCTATCATATTTACTCACTGAAGACCTATGAATGCAGAAATGATATGTCTTTATTTAAAGTTTAAGAACTGAACTTGTTTTTGCCTCAATGTCATTACATGGTTAAATAATTAAACTTGAAAATATTTAGCTTTCATTTATCTCTTGAGAAGCCTGTTTTTGCTGAATGATAGAAAAAGCACATCTGCTAAAGTTATGCAGCCTTTTTTCAGTATGTCACTACTTTCTGAGATTTATCCAGTCTTGCATACTTTGTTTATTTTGTTGCATTTACCTAACATGCCATATTAGCATATGGCTTTTTTCAGAAGAAACCTATGGTGTTATTTAAACTGACTAGGAGAAATGTTTGCTTGCAGTGAGTCCATCAGATTCAAAATCATTGATAGTGCTAATTGGCCAACTCTGTACAGCCAGTGTCTCTCTGTATGGCTATAACATGCCTGTATTAGAGACTACCATTCTCGATAGTGTCTAATACAGGCACGTTATAGCCATACAGAGAAACAGCTCATTCTTAGCTTATTACCAAGCCTTTGAACTGAACACAGCACTGTCAGACCTGACCATGCAAGCACGCTCGCTCTACCAGCACATGCACTGGGATTGCACAGGAACCTTACAACATATAGATACTCACACATTCAGACACATGTTTATTTCTGCACACTTCCAGAAGTGGGTGCATGCATGCACACAGACCACCATGCAGCTGCAAGAAAGCCTCAAATGACCTGCTCACACTCATGGAATCACTTATTCACAAACTCACATACATGGTCTCTCTCTGACACACACACCCACAGACACACACACACAGACACAGACACACACACACACACACACCTTCAATGGATTAAATTCTTGCTAGGCAACCAGCCAGACACACATGCATGCATCCATGCAGAAGTATAAATACTCCTGCAGGCACACACAGTCAAAGACATAAAGGCACACGCACACATGCAAATGGCCACACACAGCACCTAACTGTAATCCTGCTCCAAGCCATGATCCATTTATATGAGTGAATGGGTACATGCGGTCAAAAGATGGCATATACTTTTTCTCCCTTTGGGCCAACATAGCTCAGTACCTTAAATCTCTAAATCCCTCTACCACATTATTTTGGTGCTGGCACCATTTCTGGGGTGAGCACAAGGCTAATTAGCATTAGCTGCTACTCATACTGACCATTTGCATGTAGTTTCCCAGCAAGATTGCTCTCTGTGTTATGGTCAGTGACAGTACTCCATGGGAGTAGGACAGCAGACAGTGAATTGCCCACTCTTATTGCTCTAAGTAAACCTTCTGAGTTAAAGTTTCTGCAATGCAGTAAGCCTTTCTGCTTGCCAGGTAGTGTGTCTTTAAATGAATTCCAATAGAGAGATGATGGGAAAAAACACTGGGACTAGAGCTACCTGTTCCAGGGACCTAAATATGGCATGTGACTTGAATGGAACTTGCGAGAGAGACAGATTTGACTCCCAGCGACTGCCATGTCTTTGGAATAAGCTGCCAATTCACGTGAAGCAGAGCATCTCTATGACACTGTTCAAAAGGAACCTTGACAAGTGGATGGGACACCATAAGTTCTTACAGGGTATAGTACCCACAACCCTCCTGGACATAGGCAGTCATTAATAAATATAGTCCTGGGTGTTGACTAGCATATCTATGGTATTACATTGGGATGAAATGGCTAGGCTTGAAATACCCTCGTTGATAGCCTAGTAACCTCCTATCTTATGATAGCATTGTTGGCTGCTGAAGAAATCCTAAACTAAATGGATCCTGTATTAGCACTAGTATGCAGGGATAGAATAATGGGAAATGTATATTGACCATTACCTGGAAATGAAAATTCATCAAAAGAAGCTAAGAGTATAAGGAACCTGAAGATATCAGAACCTGCTGCTGACTTAACAGAAGAAAGTACATCTGTGAGTTAAGGGTGCACTGATGTTGGAAATACATGTTAGAAATGAGAATGCCTTCCAGAAAAAGTAATAGGTGACACAGCCTGGAGAACCTAAAATGATTGATTGATTTTAGGAAGGTATATACTTGGTCCCATGAAAAAACTTATTGAAAGAATTATAAAATCTATTTAATTAACTGTTGGAAAGAGTACTTTGAGGGGCTGATGAATGAAGAGAATGAGAGAGAGAGAAGGCTGTGATGGTGTGGCGCTAGTGAATCATGAAGTGCAATGGATTACCAAGGAGGAAGTAAGGATAGCTATGAAGAGGATGAAGACTGGAAAGGCTGTTGGTCCAGATGACATACCTGGGTCAGCATGGAGGTGTTTAGGTGAAATGGCAGTGGAGTTTTTAATCAGATTGTTTAATAAAATCTTGGAAAGTGAGAGGATGCCTGAGGAGTGCAGAAAAAGTGTTTTGGTACCGATTTTTAAGAATAAGGGTGATGTGCAGAGCTGTAGTAACTACAGAGGGATAAAACTGATCAGTCACAGCATGAAGTTATGGGAAAGTAGTGGAAGCTAGGTTAAGAAGGGAGGTGATGATTAGTTAGCAGTATGGTTTCATGTCAGGAAAGAGCACTACAGATGCGATGTTTGCTCTAAGTGTGTTCAAGGAGAAGTACAGAGAAGGTCAGAAGGAGTTGCATTGTATTTTTGTGGACTGAGAGAAAACACATGACAGGGTGCCTAGACAGGAGTTGTGCTATTGTATGAGGAAGTCAGGAGTGGCAGAGAAGTATGTAAGAGTGGTACAGGATATGTACGAGGGTAGTGTGACAATGGTGAGGTCTGGTGTGACAATGGTGAGGTCTGCTGTGGGAGTGACACATGCATTTAAGGTGGAGGTAGGATTATATCAAGGATAGCTCTGAGCCCTTTCTTGTTTGCAATGGTGATGTACAGATTGACAGACGAGATCAGATAGGAGTCCCCATTAGACTATGATGTTTGCAGATGACATTGTGATCTGTAGTGAGAGTAGGGAACAGGTTGAGGAAACCCTGAAGAACTGGAGATATGCTCTAGAGAGGAGAGGATTGAAGGTCAGCAGGACTAAGACATATGTGTGTGTGAATGAGAGGGAGGAATGGTGAGGATGCAGGGAGTAGAGGTGGTGAAGGTGGATGAGTTTAAACACTTGGGATCAACAGTTCAGAGTAATGGTGAGTGTGAAAGAGAGGTGAAGAAGAGAGTGCAGGGAGGGTGGAGTGGGTGGGGAAGAGTGTCAGGAGTGACAGACGAGTACCAGTAAGAGTGAAAAGGAAGGTCTACAAGAAAGTAATGAGACCAGCTATGTTATATGGGTTGGAGACAGTGGCATTGACAAAAAGTTATGAGACAGAGCTGGATGTGGCTGAGTTAAAGATGTCAAGATTTGCACTGGGTGTGATGAGGGTGGATAGGATTAGAAATAAGTATATTAGAGGGTCAGCCCAGGTTGGACGGTTTAGAGACAAAGCCAGAGAGGCAAGATTGCATTGGTTTGGACATGTGCTGAGGAGGGATGCTGAGTATATTGGGCAAAGGATGCCAAGGATGGAGCTGCCAGGTAAGTATAAAAGATGAAAGGCCTAAGATAAGGTTTATAGATGTGGTGAGAAAGGACTTGCAGGTGGTTGGTGTGACACAGCAAGATGCAGAGAACAGGAAGAAATGGAAACAGATGATCTGCTGTGGTGACCTCTAATGGGAATAGCTGAAAGAAAAAGAAGATTTAATTAACTGTTTCAGTAGTACTCAAAGCATGGAATTCTTTGGTTTACAAGAATCATATTCATTTTTATTTTAATGATGAGGTCTCAGATACTTGATTTATAATTGAAAAAAATATTCTAAAAACAACTTAAGGTTTAATCCTTGAAAAGTACCCATATTTCTACCTAAAACCCGGAATCAGAATTTCTTGAGCACTTTGTTCCCCATACCTGCTGATCCTTCATCACCAGTGTGAAGGTTAGTCAGGAGGGGTTATCATTAAAATAGCCATTGGGGCTGGCTCAAAATAGCAAAACTTTATGAGTAGGAAGTACAAAGGGCATCAGAGCTGCCCCATCCCACACTTCCACAAAGGGGCTAATACTTACAGTATGCCCCACCCACAGGAGGAAATACGAGGATATTTTCCTTATTTTCATCATATAAATCTAGTCAGCTGACATGTCTCCCCTGCTGTTTACACTCCTTTTCTCAGCATGGTTGTTACACCTGCCTTCCTCTGACTGGGTTAAGTGAATGAGCAGTTAACCAAACTCTGGTTCCCTGAGGCATAGACAGGGTTCTATTCCCTCTATACCATCAGCACAGGCTAAAAGATTGAAGTCTTGCTAGACAAAGTTTCAGTGCTGACCATTTTTATGAAGGCCATAACCCTATCGCTGATTGCCATGGGCAAGTTTTGGCACCTATATGCAAAGGATTGTATCTTTAAATTTTCCAGGAATTATATTGAGATATATGCCTTATCAATAAATAATTATATATTGCTTCTAGATTCAAAGGCAAAAGGCAAGCTGCATCTTGAATTTTTAATCAACACATTGTTTATCATAACTGCATCTTACAATTTTTCAGCAGAGCTCATGCATGATGACATTTCTATTCTCTGCCAGTGGCTAGCTACATTCAACAAAAATATATTCCCCTCTGTTCACATATTATACAAGTGTACTCTTCCAACACTGACATTTACAAAGTCTTTATTATTATAATCAAATTTCTGTTAACTGCTAATATTCAACAGTCCGTATGACCTGTAGGTTACCTTTTACAACTCCAGAAATGTGTGTCACATTCTTGACCAATTATTAAAAATTTTGTTAGATTTTTGCTACATGTGGTCTCTCATATTGTTATGTGGCTTAGTATATTCCCTTACATCCCAAGGACATCCAGGAACTTCCCCTACTCTTGGTAGTAGGGTGATGCATTGGTGTGTGACACAACAGACTTCCTGTTCTAGGCATGGAGGTGGCCTGGAGAAACAGGAAGAAAACATGGTTGATTTAGCATTTGCTGAAACTGGATTAAAAGTTGCTGAAAATATAGTTGAAATGGAAGAATCGCTACAATAAGTTTTTTTTTCTGATGATGTAGGTGCAGATAAAACAATGACATTGGAGGAAAAGGAGATTGTAGATGAAACAGAGATGGATTCAGAAGATAACTTTCAGAGGAGATTGTTTGAAGAAGAGAGTTACCTCTGAAAAATGCATAATTACAACCTTCCAATTGGGGGGGGGTTACAGGATGATTATTTGGAAGAAATGGCAAAGCAAAGTGAGCCAGAAAATGGAGCAGCAACTTCATGGTGCAACATCACGGTAAAATAGAAAAAGAAAAGAAGAGACTGTGCCAGAAAAAGTTCCAGAGACAAACGCTTAGGCACAAACCGTTGTAGAAGGAACAAAAAAGAAACAAAGAAATAAAACAAACAAAAAAAGTATATAGTATGTGTGAGCAATGAAAAAGAAGAAAGTCTGGACAGGTATTAAGTTTGGGACTCTGCCATAGCACCTGTGGGTGTCAAAAGAGGTAAGAGAATTTATTTTAATTAATAAAGAGACTTTTTTGTGACTTGATATTTGATACTGGGCAGGCCATGGAAAATTTTTTGGGTGCATATGAACAAAAGACAAATATTTATCCATGGTCAGAATATGTGGTGCAAGCTTTTTACTGACAAAAAACAAATAATAATAATGATTCAGTTTAGAACTGAAGATGAAGTAAAAGAACTGAATGAACATTTGTTAACTATATGTAAAGAACTAATGGACACTGCAAAAATATATGATGAAAGAAAACTATGGACTGGAGGACAGGAATGTGGAGGAATAGTGAAAATGGAAATGATAATGTTATGCATGTACCTAGTATTATTAATGTTCACGGTAATAGGGGTTTTGTGAAATATAGGGGTCAACCAAGGACTTGTTATTTTTGTGGACAAAATGATCATTTAATCAATGAATGTGATAAAAAGGTGTTATTTATCTGGTAAAACAGGGCATAATTAAAAAAAAAACTGTGATTAAAAGTGAAAAAAATGCACCAGTACTGGTCATTCCTTGCTAGAATGTGAAATGAATGTGCAAGAAAATGAAAACAAAGTTATACTGGAGAAAGAGTTAGAAGAATGTGTTATACAAAAAATGTACAACAAATATGACTGATAAAGAGGTTGTACATGAAGTTAAAGAAGGTAACAAGGAAAAAGCTAACTGCCATACAAGCAAGAAATGAAAAGAATTCTATGTGGAAAAAAGAAAGAAAGGAAAAGAAAATTCAAAAATATAATGCTTAGGGAAAATAAGAAAGGAAAGAGATAACATTGTATTACACTAACTGTTCTTAAAAGCTCAAAATATTTGTTTTAAATGTGAACAGTATGAAAAATCTTAAGAAGAGAATAGTATATTACAATGGTGTGCTGTAGTAGATGCACGTATTATTGTTTTAAAAGATACCAGATTATTAACAGAGGAATACAGAACACAAACTGAAAAACTTTGGAATGGTGAAGTAGTCTGGAACACGAGGAAATAAATCTGCTCAGGTATATGTATATTATGCCAAGAAAGCATTAAAATATTAGATGTATCCACAGTGGAACAAGGATAAATTACAGTAATAGAGGTGAGATGGAAAAATATCTGTATAGTATTATAGCTTTATATGCATGTATAATAAAAAAGAGAGGGAAATGATGTTTAAAAATATTCTTGAATATGTTTGTGTAAAAATGGACATTATAGTGGTGGGTGATTTTAATTATAATTTAAGAAAAAAATAACAGCAATTATGATGCTAAAATAGTAAAAGAAATTATGAGAAGTGGAAAGTTAAGTGTGTGAGAGAATAACCACTGGACCTACAAAATAAATGAAATTAGGACATAAATTGATTATTTTTAATATCTGACACTTTAAAGTTTACAAAAAGGAATTAGGTATGTTGGATTTCCAGATCATATGGCTGTATGGATTAAAGTACAAGAAAGTGAAGAATATATAAGAATAAGAAAAGGAATAAAGAGAATTAATGAAAAGGATTTAGATTTAGAAAAGAAAAAAGAACTTATGGAATTATAGAAAAAGCATATGAATATGAGAGAGTTTTATGAGAACTGGACTGTTTTGTGGCTTAATTTAAAAAATATATAAAAAAGTGTTTTTAGAATGTATAAGGAAGTAAATTAAAAAGAGAGATATACAGGCTATTAAGTCAAGAAACATTCAGTGACTTATTAGAGAAGAAAAATTCATTTTATGAAAAAGAGAAATATATAAAATGAATTTTAAAAGTAAAAACTTGTTATGCATACAAAAATATTGTTCATAAGGAAAGAAAGAAGAGGTAGCACAATATTTGAGTAAAATAATAAAAGAAGAAAAATAATAAGAAACTTAAAGAATAAGGAATGTAAGCAAATAAGACAGCAAGAAGGAATAAACAAAATAATTAAAGAATATGTATTGGATTTTTTTTTAAAAGAGAAGAACATAGAGCACATTTATAAAGGTGAAAAATTAAACAATGAAGACAACGAGTATTTAGAACAAAAAATAATCATGAAAGAAGGGAATGAAATTCTAAAAGATATTAACAAGTATTCTGCAACAGGACTGGATGGAATTCAATATGATATGGATAAAGAAATGGAGTGGCAAAAAATAATCTTTATAGAAGTTGTGCATGAATGGTTAGAAATTGGAATTAAAGAGAAAGATATGTACAGGAGTTATAAAAGGTATATTTTAAAAAAGGAAATAAAAATGGAGACCTATAGCATTGAATGATACAGATTATAACATTTTTATGGGAATAATAACAAAAAGGTTAAAAAGTGGATAGAATATATGACCAAAATGTATTTGGAAAAAAAGGAAAAAGAAGTCAAGAATTATGGATAACAAGAGAAATACTTTATATTATAAATAAAAATGTAGAAGCGAAGGTTATGACAGAGGATATAAGTGAAGCATATGATAATATTATAATTATGAAGAATTTTGAAGGCATATAATGTAAGCAAAAAAAATTACAAGTAATAGAATCGGTTTATAAAAGGAACTATGTGGAACTAAATGCAAATGGCTGGATTGAGGACAAAATACAAATAGAATGTATAGAATGTGGAATAAAGCATGGCTGACCAGCTAGTAGTGTAATTTTCTCATTAGTTTTGAATATAATAGTGAGGGAAATTAATAAAATGTCAAGTAGGGGTGAATACAAAATGATAAAGAAAGTACAAATACCAATAATGCATAATTTTGTGGATGATATTATACTAATTGTTAAAAATAAAGTATGGATGGAAAAAGTAAATAAAAAATAGGTATCAATTTCTAAAAAAGTTGGTTTAAGTATAAATAAAAAGAAATGTAAAGGATTTGGTTTTGAAGGCATAATCGGATGTATTGAGTTCAATGAAAAATATATAGATGTATTAGGAATAATATTTGGAAAAAATGAATACAAACAACAATGGGATAATGTAGTCAAAGAAGTAAATGATGTGACTATTTTTTTAAATAATATACATTTTCATATAGAAAAAAAGCACACTTGCTGAACACCATGGTAATAGAAAAAGTTCTTATGTTGCTAACATCTATATGATTCCTATTAAGTATGAAAAGGAACTAATTATTATATTTTCTTTTATATTGGGGCTCTAGATGGAGTCCAATCAGAAGAGGGATTTTATATATGAGAGAAGAACAAGGAAGCTTGGGTTTAATAAACCCAAAAGTACATGCAGCATCTTTAATTTAATATACGTTATTAAACGCAAAATAAAAATGTGATAGAAATGATGCTATATTATAAATACATTGAATTTTGGGATGGAATGAAAGTTTAAAAAAGAAGTAAAAGCACTGTTAATGAAGAAATGAAAGAGTACCAAAACTAAATTTTGTTATGGAAAAAAAAAAGAATATATGTGACAAACGTAGAAAAGAATGGTACTTAAATATTATGAAAGCATTTTATTGCATTGATCCATGGAAAGATTTAGAAATAGATGAGAAAAAGCCATAATAATGAGATATAATAACTATAAAAATATTAAAGACTGTAATGAGTTTTTATGGATTTTTTTATGGTCTATTAGAAAATTGACGGTTAAGACAAATATTCTAAAAAAGAACAAGCAAGATAGAATATGTGATAAAAGTGGAGAGCTTGAGACTACCGAGCATGCCTTTTTGAAATGTGAAAGAGTTAATAATCTGTGGAAAGAAATATGTAAACATAATTGAGTGAAAAATTTGTTAAACTTTGAGCAAATAAATATGGACATAATAGAATTTGGTTATTATGGTGCATGAAAACAGGAAGAATTGAAGAAAATGGACTACATGGAAAGAGAAACTAAATGACATTAAATACAATGGAAATGGGCTTCCACAAAGATTCCAGAGAAAATAATGTTTTGTTTGTGGATAAAAGAGTGAGAGAAAATGCTTAAATTGAAGTTTATAATGTATGGAAATTTGTAAATAGATGTACATAATGTAAATATGCAAAAAATATATAATGTATATATCAATAAAAAAACTAACATTTCAGACCTATTAGATGGTGCTGGAGGTCTCTACAACATCAAGGTAGAGGCCTAAGGGAAAAAGCATGGAGAGTTTGGAGCTGGAACATGAGAATTTGGAGAAAAACATGTTCAATATGGAGCTTCAGAACGCAAATAAAGATTCCCATGTGATGAATGCAACAAATGCACAGCATTTAGCTGTCTCCATGGAGGAAGAAGTAAAATACTCCGTTGAAGTGGTACAGATGACAGAACTGTCAATATGAGGGCTTATAGATGATGTTCTGTTAAAAATAATCAAGTAGGATGATCCAGGTGACATGGGAAATAACCTTTTCAGAAGTGCTGAGGATGGGAATGTGGGAAAAGGAAACAGCTGATGTGGCAGTAGAGAAAGCATCAGTTAAAACTAAAGCAGCACTGACAAAACAAAAAACAGGAAAGCAGCAACAAACTGGGAAGGTGGTCTTGTAGCAGCAGATAATGCAGTAACTAATGCAGCAGTGACAGGAGGCAAAAAGGAGAACAGCAACAGACCAGGTAAAACTGTTTAAAGAGAAGACCAACTATGTGAGAATAAGAACAAAAAAAGACAATGTAATAGGGGCATATATTATGTATCATGTAATTTGGTAATTGTTCTGGGTTTTAAAGCTCAAGAAATTCAATATTTTATACATACTGCGACAGAGACTTTTTGTGAATGAAGGGGAAGAAAATGGTGGTAAAATGCATCCAGGTTATGTATGAAAATGTTGATAATATTGTGAAAGTTAGATATAAGAGAAACTTATGGAATAGAGGTTGGAGGTTGCAAGCTGTTTTGAAATGTGAAAAAATGGTGAAACACTTGCAGAATGTTATTTTTGTGGCTTGTCAGACAGGGACATTTGTTGGCCAGCCTAAATCAGGTTTCTTTTGTGTGTACTTTAACTTTACTCATATAATTCAGTGTAACAAGGTACAATGTAACTGATGTGGGGAGAAAGTACATACAGCAAAAAATTTTGTGCCAGAATCCAGGTTGTGTTAAAAAAAATGGGAACACTTTTGGATGGATTGTCAGGTACAAGTAGTAAATAATGTGAAAGATGGAGAAAAGGGAAGGAAATGTACATGAAACAAAGGCAACAATAGGCTGTGGGAGAGGGTAAAATAAGAGAAGAATCTGGAGTGGAAGAAAAATATGGAGAGGAAAATGTGGAGAGAGAGAGAGAGAATGCAGGAAGAGATGTCAAGAGAAGGCATTGATACTAATATTGTCTAAGGTTCTAGCTAGTGAAAAATCTGATTCTAAAAAAAAATAAAACAAGAAAAATATTCAATTGCAGAAAGAGTTAAAAAAAAACATTTAAAAATATTTCCCCTAAATGTAAAAAGAAGGAAAAGGAACAACTTTAGAGCATTTTCAATAAATGTGAATAGTACTATTAATACTCTGTTAAGGACAGGGATACTAGACTGGTGTGCTAAATGTGGTGAGGATGATATTCTGTTAAAGGAAGTAAGATTCCTGACAAGTGAAGAAAGACTGGAAACAGAAAAATTGTGGGGTGGAAATATAATATGTATATAATATTAGGTAGTGAATGTTCTTCTGGTGTGGCTGTGTTATATAAAAACACAATGAAAATGTTAAATGTACCATTGGTAATGATAACTGGTATAGATGTGAGGTGCAGGTGTAGAGGACATGTTTACAGAATTATAGCACTGCATGTATATATAATTAGCAAAGAAAGAGAGAAATCTGTTTCATATTACACTATGTGGTGGTCAAAATTAAAATTATAATTGCAGGACACTTTCATTGTAATTTAAGGGAAGAATGTAAAAAGAAAGGGGAAAGATGTAAAAAGAAATAGATGAAGTAATAAGATACGGTATATTAACCATGTGGAAAAAAGGTCAATGGACTTACAGATAGGGGGCACTTGGATCTGAAATGATTATTTTGTATTATCAGCAAGTATGTGTATAGCAAATGGTGATACAGTTGTGATGTGTTTTAAAGAACATTTAGCAATATGGAAGGAGGTAATGGAAGAAAGGAAGTATATTAAAATAAGAAAGGAAATAAAAAGAAGACATGAGAGGTTATGGGATGAAACTGGAGAATGGAAAGTGTTTTAGTTACGGAAGGATCATATAATCATAAAGGATTTCTATAAAAACTGGTCTGAATGGTGGACTGAATTAAAAAAAATAACAAAAAAATGTTTTTTATGGTAGCATGAAGTAAGAAAGGAAGAGAAAGTGAAGTATAGGGAAAGTGTAGAGAAATGTATTAGAGCATTTAGAGAATAATTTAAGAGTATTCTGTGTGGAGTCTGCATGTCCTCCCCGCGGGTCAGTGCCATTCTGAAAGACATGCGTGAATGGGCATGCCTTTGTTGAAGGTTGAGCATCGAGCTGGCAACTCGGCACCATGAAAATCTACTGCCAATCATTAGCGGACCGGAGTTCCGCTGTGGCGACCCCTAACCGGGAAAAGTCGAAAGACAACAACATGATATGAAAAACAAACATAAAAGAAATTGAAAAAATAAAGCATTATTATTTAGGCAGAAATAGTATTTACAAGGGAGAAGGGAGGAGGTAGCTGCATATTTTGGCAAATAAGGATATTAGTATAATGAGGGACAATAAAAATGTAAAAGGAGAGATCAATAAGAACAGAAGAGCAAATTATGAATATTGTTGTACAGAATATGGAAATATGTAAACAGTAAAAATAAGAAACATTGGTGTGTGATAAGTAAAGATAAATAAATAAATAAATAATATCCAGAACAAGTTAAGGAAAAATTTGAAAAATAAATTACTATTAGTGAATTGGGTACGTAGGAAAGTAAATGCTGACTCAGTATCAGGACCAGATGGTATAGGTATGGAATACATAAAAGAAGTAGTAGATTAGCAAAGAATATTTTGCGAATATATTAAATGAATGGTTGAAGAAAGAATTTGTTTATGAAGAATTATGAAGTGGGTTATTAAAATGTATATGGAAGAAAGATGTAAAGATTGAACTAAATTGGGAGACAACACGCTCAACACAGACTATAAAATTTTGAGATACTAATACAGTGTAGAATGGAAGGAAGAATGATGGATAGTATGAAACTAAGTATGTATGGTATAAAAGGGAAGGGATATCAGTGATTATTGGTTGTCAGAGAAATTGTGGGTGATGTAAGGAAAAAGAAGGATGCGAAACTTAGCAAGGCATTTGATACAATAGACTAATGAAAATAACAAAAACCAACTGATGAAACCACAACAAAATGAACCAGGAATCAGCAGGCTGAAGAAGTCTTTCAATGTAACACCAGAATACACAGTTTATTCGCATAAAAAACACAATAATCTATAAAAGTAAGCACTTTTGTTTAAACACTTTTAAACTTCATCAGACGATCTGATGTCTGATGAAGTTTAAAAGTGTTTAAACGAAAGCGCTTACTTTTATGGATTATTGTTTGTTTTCTATTTGATACAGTAGGACATGGTGTTTTTTTGGGATGTTATACAGAAGTATGGAATAGGTAATAGAATTAGAGGTGTGTGTGTATGTCACCATATCAAAATACTAGAGTGAGAGTGAACTGGTAGCTGAGAAATGAAATATACATGAAGTGTGGCATAAGAAAAGTATGTCCAGTATGACTGGAATTTTGTTTTACTGTCAGTGAATGTGATAGTAAGTGAAATAGTTTATAAAGTTAAAGATGTTAGATATGTGATGCAAAAGCAGGTGGTGATTGCAGTAGTTTTGACATACACAGATGATATATTTGTAGTGGCTAAAAACAAAATATGGATGAGGGAACTGTTGGTTTGTCTAAATGGATGTTTAAAGGAAATGGGAATGACCATGAATAAAGATAAAAGTAACAGTTTCAGTCATGTGGTGAAAATTTGGGTGTATATTTTTCAATGAATGTGGTATTTTTGCTAGGGATAAAAATTGGGATACATTTCTTAGTTATGATGCAAAAGGAGGGTTTGATAAAGAAATGAAAGAAATGTCTTCAGTGGAGTATGTACCGAATAGCATGAATGTATTATTATCTGGTGAATTCTGTATTAATGGGAAAAATAGCATATATATCAAATGTTTACATGATCCCACAAAACTTTGTACAGGAAATTGTACAACCATTGTTCCCTTTCATATGGGGTTCAGGATTAAACTTAGTGAAAAGGGGCGCATTGTAAATGAGTGAGACTGATTGGGGGATTAGGGTTACTAAATCCTTTTGTTTATTCTGCTTCTTTAAACATATATAGTGTATTAAATATGAAAAAGAAGAAAAGGTGCCGGAGCGAACAAAGGCTGACATATGGTCTGAGGAAGCCCTATCTGGGTGAAAGCTCTTACCACTATTCTTGTTTTTGAATAAACCCATTTGCTGTGGATACTATCATTTTATTTTAGTATTGGATGTTCTTACAGTTTTGCAGCCTTTGTTTGCTCTGGCACCTTTTCTTCTTTTTCATATTTATTATTGGATTGTGTGTGGTGCACAGGGCATTTACTCCCTGGGTGACTACGTTTTTTAGATTTATAAATAGAGTATTAAAGTGGGTAAAGGAAGAGAATGAGAAATGTTCAGAATGTTTAAATATAAGTACATAAAGTTCTGGTAGGTGATGAAAATAAGAAAAAAAAATAATATGTAAAAGAAGAATTAAAAAAATTCATGACAAATACTAACATGGAAAATGAAAAAAATTGATGATCCAGAGAATGATAGAAGAATGTGGTAATAATGCGATGAAACAATATTATATAAATCCATGATGCAATTTACCAGAAGTAGTGAGTAAAGCCATTACAATCAGAGAAATATGGCGTACCATGATAGTAGAGTGTCAAGATTTCCTAAGGAGACAACAAAGCATTTTTTGAAATGTAAAAGAGTGGCCATGCTCTGGAAAAAGTTGTTTGAAGAAAAATTTGTTGATATAAATGACAATCAATATATATATGAATATGATTAAGTATGTATGGCTATTACAAAAACAAGAAGAAAAAATACATTAAAGAATATATAAGAATGTATTTTATGTAATATGGTTTATTTGGAATGAAAAATTGAATACAATTTTGTTTAATTGAAAAAGGATTTTGGGAGATATATTGTAAAAAATTAGATTAAACTTATGGTAGGAGTGAAGGTCATTTATGGAAGAAAAACAATGAAGATGTAATAAGAAAAATGATTAATAGTAAAAAAAAAAACAGACATGTATAAATAGATACCTGTAAAAATGAACATTATGTAAATAAGTAAATTTGTAAACAATGTGTTTTTTTAATGTTATATAAAATAAAGGATACCTACTTTTGTTGAGATGCTTTTTTTATCCCGATCAGATGGTCTTTGTAGAGGTGGCAAGATGGTGATAGACAGTAGCACAATTATTAAGAGTGAGTTGAAGATGATGAAGCAGATAGAACTGGTGCAGAAAGGAAATATTCTGGAAAATAAAAATTAAGTAGCAGGGGAAGAAAATGGAGGTGGAGATATTCAAGTTATGGAGATCCAACCAGGTGCATTGGAAATGGAGAAATTAATCCAGTTATTAGAGAAGGTGGAATCAAAGGATTCATTGTCATCATGTGGAGAAATGGCCAAGAAACTGTTTACAGAGGAGGAGAAGGCAGAGAGTGGAGCTATATATCACTTTAAAGAAAGTAGAGAAAGCCTGCAGTCAGCAGATACAAAGAAAACATATGCTGAAATAGCAGGGACTGTTGTGGGAAACAGAATAGAAAGACTAGTAATGATATGCCCAGTGGTGAAAACTGCATCTAAAAAAAGTTTTTGTAATTAATTGATACTTTATTTGGGACAAAGTATAATGTGACCATTTATACATTTGGTAAAGGAAACTTTGAGTGATGTTTGTTTTGAGACTGACTGTTAAAAAGTTTTCTTAATTCATTTTCTTTGGAGTGAGTATACCGTAATAGGAAAAATAACTGACAAGATAAGTGAAAATAATATTATTAACCTGCTGAAAGAAACGTGATGAAGTTGAAAATGTTAAAAAGAAACAAAAGCTGAAAGAAATGTGTGGGACAGGGACTAGAAATGTGAAATGTGTTTAACGTATGAAAAAGAGGTGGAAAGGCATTTTCAGAGTGAGGTGTTTATGGCAGAGAATGGGGGTGAAAGTATAGGGGACTACCAAAAGCTTGTGAAAAAGGACATTCTGTGCAAGACTGTAAAGGCAAATGTTTGAAGTGTATAAAGAAGAAGCATTTTTGGTTTGATTGTGAGGAGGGAAAGTGTGAGAAAATAGAGAAGGGAAAAAAGGGAAGAGAATCCGAAGAATAATAACAGTTAGTGTGGTGGAAAGTAGGATGGAATAATTAGGTAACAAGAAGGAAAAGGGGTAGTAGCGAAAGATAGAAATAATGTGTAAAAAGAGGAAAAGGGTAAAATGTAACATTTTGATAGAAGTAGAGGACTAGAGAAGATGTACTTTAAGAAGAAAGAAAAAATCAATTGGGGAGAGAGTTAATATAAATAAAAGAAAATTAAAAAATGCACCTAATAAACAAAAAAGATAAGAAGGTTATATGTGTTAGAGTGGTGTGAAAGACAAAGCCAAGAAACTATTGTTTTAGTAGCTATAACAAATATAGTTGTAAAAGATAGGAGGCCAATGTAAAAATTGTGGGGTGGAAAAGTAGTTTGGAGCTTAGTGGAGGATAGGTGTTCAGAAATAGTAGCATTAGGAAAAATGAATGAGATAAAAGTGATAGACTGCATGATAACTCATCCAGGGAGATAAGTTGTTCCATACAATGCAAAGGGAAAGATAATACTTGTTTTTGATGTTATATCCATATGCAGTGTTTAATTAAATATTCATTCTTTTAGAAACTGGAATTGTGGTATGAGGGGAAGGAAATGAAAAAGACAGGTGATATGAAAAAAGTAAAAGAATTAACCATACCTTATTCTCTCACCTTCTATGAACATCATACTCTATTTAAACAAAACCCTCACTTCCAACAAACTCTACCATCTGCTTGTATCTACACCCTGACTCACAGTAACATAACCTCTACTTCTAACTACATACTCCCAAAATATCACAGAGCAACACATGTCACATACTTCAATCCCAAAAAAAGTCTTAATAATGTTCACAAAATGTTTCATATTCAACAACAACAACAACAATCACACCTCCTCATAGACGGGGATATTCATCCAAACCCTGGCCCCAACTATAACAATACCAATAACCTACAGAATGTAACTTTACCAATGTATTCCACATTAGCTAAAGCTCCTAACTCCCTCCTGATAGCTCACCTCAATATCAGAAGTATCAACAATAAAATTTCCCACTTGCATGCACTCCTAGATCTGCACTCATTTGACATTTTATGTCTCACAGAAACATGGCTAAAACCTACTACACTAGACCAGGAAATTACCCCACCAGGTTATAATATCCTTAGACATGACCGCAAAACCAAAAAAGGTGGAGGTATAGCTATTATCTATAAAGCTAATCTCCAACTTTCCCTCTTTAACAAAATTCCATCATTAGACACCAAATCCGAATTGCTATCAACCAAACTCCAAATAAACAACTCAAAATCTATCTACCTTATCTGTATGTATCTTCCTCCTGGAAACAATACTAATACTCTTGAAACCTACTTAACTACCTATCTACCCAACTACCACAAGAAACCATTGTACTTGGAGATTTCAACATAGACCGGCTCACCTGTAGTTCCCTGACCCCAACTAACCACTTAAATCTATATGGCTTTTCTCAGTTAATAAACACTCCAACTAGAATTCATAAACCAAACGGGAAAGAATCCACCCTTGAGTGGATACTTACAAATAGCCACCCTAACAACTATACTCCAGGAACCCTTCCCGATAATATCAGTGTCCATATGCTCACTTACATTTTTAGACAAAAGGTTCACTTCCCAACTACACATAATGTCAAAACTGCACGCTCTAAAAAAATTCTTTAATCCTGATATTTTTCTAAATGAACTAAAAGCATGTGATTGGTCACCACTAACCTATTTGGAACTTAATGAGGCTGTAACCTATTTTAACACTACCTTTCTTCAAATACTAGATCACCACTCACCTTACCACTCTACTAGAATAAGATCCAAATCTGCCCCATGGCTAACTAAACAAACTAGGCAAAAAATGCTCCTTAGAAATAAAATATGGGCTAAATGGAGAGCTAGCAAATGCCCATCTGACCACCTCCTTTTTAAACAATTGAGAAACAACACCAAAAGAGATACTCTTAGGGATAAAAAAGAGTTCTACCTAAACCTCCAACAAACTTCACAACAAACTCCACAGAAATTTTGGTCAGGTATTAACAAACTTCTTCAGCCAGGAAACACTACTACTCCCACCCCATTAGGTTTCAACCAAAATAATTCCAACCAAATCCCTGATGCCTTCAATAACTACTTTACAGATGCCATCCAATCCCTAGCCAACTCATTACCACCTTTAACTGCTTCTCCATCTAATTCCTCCAAGACTCTATCCCCCACCTTTCATATACACCCAGTTCCTACATCTCTTATACAAAAGCTACTTAATAAACTAAAACCTTGCACCCCATCTGCTGACCGTCTCCCATTTGAATACCTTCAAATTGCCACTAAAGCCATAGCCTACCCCATATCCATCCTCATTAACAGAACCATCTCTGAAGGCAAAATTCCTACCATATGGAAAGTATCCCACATCATCCCTCTACATAAAGGTGGAACCTCAGTTGAGCTCACTAACTACCGACCAATTGCCTTACTCTCCCCATTAGCTAAGATAATGGAAAAATGTATCCACAAACAACTACTCAACCATCTTCTACAGAATAATCTACTAGCCAACTGCCAACATGGCTTTAGACCATTCCATAGCACTACTACTGCTCTTCTCTCCTTTACTGACTCTATAAACAAAAATCGTAACAATAACTCCTTTTCCTCTGCACTATTCATAGACCTGTCAAAAGCCTTTGATATGGATAATCATACTCTTCTTCTAGAGAAACTAAAGTACCTTTCTCTGGATCCACTAGCATTACAATGGTTCAAATGTTATCTTCAAAACAGACAGCAAGCTGTACTCTGGGAAAACAATCTGTCTTCATTACTTCCTGTAAATACTGGAGTCTCTCAAGGCTCTATCTTAGGTCCCCTACTTTTTTCCATATTTATTAATGACCTCCATATGAACATACCCCAAGCCTCCTGCATTCAATATGCAGATGACTCTACCTTAATCTGCACTGCTAAAAACATATCCTCCCTCCAGTCCCTCACCCAAACTGCTTTCCAAAATGTTGAAAACTGGTTCATGCAACACCACCTTCTCCTCAATCCTAAAAAAACAAAACTACTGCTTTTTACTCCAACGCATAAGTCACCCACTCCAATCTTCACTATAACCTCTAACAATGCTACTAACATTGCACCAGAAACTACCACCTGCCTGCTAGGTGTCACAATTGATAATCATCTTAACTATGACAACCATATTAACTCCACCATAAAGTCGGTCAACAAAAAACTTGGTACTTTCTATAGAATTAAACCCTTCTTTACCCCCTCAGCCAGAAAAACTATTGCCCAAACCCACCTGATTTCCACCCTTTTCTATGCCTCTGCTATATTTACTAACCTATCTAAAAATAACATCTCCAAACATTCTACCTGCTACAATAGCATAGCTAGATTCGTCACATCCTCTCCCGTTAAAACTCACCACTGCCTTAACCTTAAACAACTAGGATGGCTAGAAATACAGAACCATTTACTCTATCAACAGTTACTGATCTCCCAAAAGATCCTATACCACCCCAATGACACCCCCATCCTCACTAATCTGATTTCTCCATATAAAAATCTGGCTACACTACGTTTAGCAAATAAACTCCTTGTTGCCACAATTAAATCTAACAACAAAGCTGGTGATTCACTTTTCTCAAACACTATAGGAAAAAACTGGAATCAGCTCCCTCCTGAACTATCTACCCTAGCATCCACCTCTCAATTCAAAAAACACATTAAAGAACATCTGAAAACTCAGTGGCTCTGTCCTTGTGCTAACCCTGACTGAAACTTTTATTTCCCTCCAGCTTATACCCTTCCCCTCTCCCCCATCTTTTCCCTCCAAATCTAGTTACTTCTCTTTTGCTTTCCTCTTAGTAATACAATTTAATTTAAGGACTTTACTCTTTCTACCCCATACCATTTTTGTTTCTTATATACTTGCTTATTTATATTTAGTTTAAATTTTAGCATAATGAGTACAGTCTTCATTTTTATAACTATATTTCCTTTTTTTCCCTTTTACCAATGTTACCACTGTACGATTAGTTTATATGGCTATGTTATACATTTTTTTTTAACATTGTTATTGTTTTTGCTTGGAGCTTTTCTCCCCGGGCCTCTACTGAAAATGGACATATATCCAGCTAGACTAGCCCGGTCAACAAATGTAAAATAAAATAAATAAATAAATTGGGGAACTTATATGTGGCAAAAGAAAGAGTTTGCACATTCTAGAGGGATTTTAAGAACATAAATAGAGTTTGATTTATTTTCAAGAGAATTAAATGAGATAGAAAGTGTGATTAGAGAAGGAAAATGTTATAAAAATTCAAAGGACTAGTGTTAGATGCAAAATTGTTTAATGTGTAGTTATGGAATGTTCATGTGATGATAGATTTTTATGAGACATGGGAAGAATGGAAGGTATGTTTTTAAACAGAAATATATGAGTGTATATATTAAAGTGGGGGAAATATGAAGAGGATGGAAAAGGAAAGGATAAGGAAGGATATGTAAAATGAGAGAGGGAATTGTATGAAAAAATAAGAGAATTACAGACAGTATGTTTAGACAGTAGTATTATGCAAAAGGGAGAAGACATCTGTCCATGTGTTGCTAAATATGTAAGGAAGAAGGAAAGTACGATAAGAAATTTGAACATTGATAAGAGTTGTGAGAAGGATAATCAGAAGGAAATGAATATATCGGAAGTTGATGAGGAGAGTTTAATAGTATTAAATAAAGAAATATATGTTGAAGAAGACAGAACTGGAAAAAGAAGGTTTATGGAAATTGATGAATGATAGAAGAAAGTATCTAGTGAGGTCTTGAATGGTTTTAAAATGGTATAAAGAGAGGAAAAAAAATGCTGAGCATTGTTGAGATTGATACAGAAAATTTGAGAGAGAAATGAAATGAACTGGAAATCAATAACATTGATTAATACATACAAGATTTTGATGAAAATTTTACAGAGAAGATTATAAAAAGATATGCAGAATCATGGGGGAAAGGGGTGCTTGGTATAAAGGGTAAAATTGTTGTAGCTAGTGAGTGAAGTGGTGGCTGATATTTTGAAGAAGACAACAGATGTTAAGTTAATCATAAGATATACAAAAAAAGCATATGATATGGTGAAGCATAAGGCTTTATGGAATAATATTAAAAGGATGGATGAGTAAAGAAATAGTAATATAGGTGCCTTGTTATTGGGGATTATTTATGTTGTTAAATGTAATAGACATTTTTGAAGCAAGTTATTCTGCAGAAGGTAGAGTAAAAATGTCTACTGTATTGAATTATGCTGATGATTTGGTGTTTAGTGATAAGGAGTATTAGATGAGAGAAGTATTGAAAGATATGAATGAATTAAGTAAGTTAGATTTAAAGACTGCGAGAGAAAAAAGTAGAGGGATGTGGACAAACAGAGTATTCTGGTGAGAGGTTTTCAATCAAAAATTTCTACATTAGGAATACAATTTGGTGTAAAAGAAGTGATTAAAGAAGCGATTAAAGAACAAACAGGAAAAAAATAAGGAAAGAGAGAAAGAATAGAATTGCGGTGTATGTTAGGATGCATTTTACAAAGAAGGTTAAATTTATAAATTTATTCTTATTATGTAAAATTGGATATTTAAGAGGGGCTATATATGATACTGGGTAGTTATGAAAAACGTGTTACAAATGTTACTTTTTTGTTACAGAATTTGGGATTCAAACTTGAGCCCAGTTAAGAGAGGCATAACATATAATGAGGGCAGTGAGGAATTAGATTTAATAAATCCTATAACTTATGTAGCTTCTTTGAAATTATTTTGGGGTATTAAGGAAATAAATGAGAGAGACACATGTAAATATAGCAGGGGAACTAGTAAGGTAAAGGTATACAAATGTTTGGCAGAATATGGGAAAGAAAAAGTCAAGGAAGACAGATTTTGAAGAAGTTAAATATAAAAGAAAGCTACAGTGTGAGAAAGTTATTGCAACATTTTACTGCATTGATCCATGGGAGAATAAGCGGAAAGGATTAAAATAGCAATGAAAGAAAAAAAAAGATTTAAAGATTGACTATGTGTACATGGTTTCTATGGAGATGACTTTTCGTAAGCATTTCTGTGAAACAACAGACAAATTTTTGAGTCAAAGGTTATATTACATATATAGGGAGGAAGAGATATTGGAACATGTTTTTTTTCAAATGTGAAAGGGTTAAGAGCTAAGAAAATATTTTTGGAATGGATGTGTAAATGACATAAGAGATAATGTCTTGTTTCTTTCAATGGAACTCAGTCCTGTTCTATGCTTCTGACTGCTGCTGGTCTTCCTTCCTCCCTTTTATTTTTGTATTGCCCATGTCCTTTATTAATCATCTGAAATCAGCCATTTCCGTTTACGAAAATTCTTGCTGTTTGTTCATATACCTTGACTTAAAATATTAACTTACTCTATTGCATACCCCTTTTTCCATTTTATTTTCTAACCTGCTTCTGATCTTTATTTTACTTCTATCAGTCATAACTCCCCATTGTTTTAATTAGATATGAGCACTACTAACTGTATTTCATTTTAAGGATGATTCAATACTAGTGCTGAAGTCTTAATTTTGCTTGTCTTCTCACATTTTACTTTACGTATAGTATTTTTAAACTTAGCTTTCTGTGTCACATCTCCTTCCTGCAACAAACCAGTTGAAGATGCAGTTTGGGTGTGCAGTCTTTATCAAATTCATCAAAATATTTTTTTCATTATTTTTGTCATGAGTGCATAATTGCTCCTGTTATCATTCCTTCATATGAATTCTTTGTTTGTACTGTTTACCTAAGAGTTTTCTAGATTTTGCTTCATATTTCTGTCCTTCCACCCAAAGTCCCTACCAATTGCATTTATTCCCGTGTATGTCCTTTCTTTATAATCATTTCATATGATTACAATCATATTATATTTTCTTTGCATTTACTTACTGTTGTTTAGCCTACTACTGAAAATGGGTTATCATCTTCAAACAGCTATTTTATGATTACTACTCCTACCCTGTGTTTTAAATAATTGATACTTTCTATTACATTACTAGTACATACAAGTCTCTGTCCATGTAGACAGGCACCTTTTACTTTAAAGTAACCTTTTTAAGAGTGATAGTGTCCATCTAATATCTTTTATTATGCTATTTTCCAGGTTCAGTCTTTCTGATATCCCTTCTTTCCTCTTCCGCTCTATTGTCCTCCATTATATGGGTTTCCAGTCTTCTAACTGATTGAGAAGCATTTGAAGTTTGTGTGTTTTTAATCTGTTAGCCATCCTTATGAAGTATTTTTTTCCTCTTCTAAGGCAGTTCAATCTCTCCTCTCTGCTGCTCCTTTACTTCTCCAAATGCTTCATCTCTTTCTTTTATTGCTTGCTATTTCTTAAATACTGGGAAGATTCCTAATACTCCTCTTCCCATTTCCAATGCCACTCACTGTTCTTCCATTTGTCTCCCTGCTCTGTTGGTGCACTTGTTTCATAGTAATGCTCTCTGCAACTCAGTCTCTGTTTTTTTGGGGGGGTACCTGGGATTTTGGTATGTTTTTAGTCCTCATTTCTACATTAAATGCATCACAGACAGGTACAGCATCTTGACTCTTATACCCTTGGGTCTTGCCGATTTCTGAATCAGTATAAATGCTCTTTCTTTCTGATGTGAGCTGTGTAGTTTTGGCCTACACAGACAGAGAGACATACACACACACACACACACACACACACTGCAGCTGAAGATCCTGCTTCCATAATTGATATAAGATTTTCTCTTTAATGGCAACTGTAGTAAATCTCACTATCACTTGTCTGGATCTTGCATACAAAGATCTACAGGACTTTTACCAACTCTGTTAGTTGTTTTCACATACATTTTTTCCAGCTTCTACATTTTCTGGTATACCCACAAACCTTAGATTTTTTTCATCTTCTCCTAGCTTCCTGATTGCATAGGGCTTCATCCATTAGCTCCATCTTCACCTCTGATGAGCAGTCTTGGCCTTTACCAGCTCATTATCTTGACTCGGTCATTGTGCTGCCTCTGCATCCTCATTCACTGCTTCACTGACCTCTCCCAGCATTTTATCATTATCCATCATAAATGTCTCTAGCCTCATATTCATTTTTTAAACTCCGTGAAGACATCTTTTATTGCTACCTCCTTTTCTTACTCACCTACTGTTGACTGGGGCACCTTGTGGTTAACCATCATTTCTGAGGTTTTCTTAGCTTCTGCTTTTTTTTTCTAATTTTCCTTTTCCATTCATTGTTTTTTATTTTTTCCTGGACAGCTTGTACCTCTGCTTCCCTTACGTCCTTGACATTTCTTTCTACTAAAAAAAGCATGGCATATACTAGTCTGAAACTGTTGGACTCTCACTAGTTAAATCTGACCACAAATCAGTTACCTTTGAGCTGGCACTAACACCAGAACTCACAAAGGGTGAAGTCAGACTAAAAAAATTTTACCAAGGCAAACTATACCCTCTTAGGGGAAGGTATAACTGTATTCCAAGCCGTACCCCCAGCTGGAACTGGTAACTATACAGAAGCTTACAGTAAAGACCTCTTCAATCACTTGCACAGGTGTATAGACTAGGCTGGTCCAGACAGAATCAAAGTCAGAGCCCCAAGTAAAAACAAGCCACCATGGTGGACATCCAGTATCAACAAACTTTTTATTTATTTATTTATTTATTTTAAATCTACAGTGAATTTTAAAAAAATAGCACTAACATAAATGCAGCATGGGAGTAAAGCCATCTGTCTACACATGCAGATAAAATGTTATTTTCATTTCAGTATTTTAGGTTTTCAACGTTATATATTATGAATTACAGTGTACTGTTATTTAATATGTTAGTGTGAATCCTTCTTATGTATATATAAAAGAGTATATATCTGTATATTTCTGACTTATTTTATATAAATATATATATATATATATATATATATATATATATATATATATATATATACACACACACACACACACACATATATATATATATATATATATATATATATATATATATATATATATATATACATACACACACACACACACACACACACACACACACGGGTTCACTTCAGATTATCGAGTTACCAAAAACTCGAAACCCTTATGGTCGAGAAACTCGACTTTTGGAAACTCGAAAATCTAAAGTGCATAAAAAAACCCATAGAAAATATTACAACGTTTCTGCAGGGGGGCAAGCCCCCCCCTACACCTCCCACACCATCTCCTACTTACATATATGAACCCCGAGATTGCCCTACTTTGAGGAAATGGGAAACCTCCTGTTCTGTGCTTCTGCATTCAGTGTGGAATGGGAGATTTCCTTTTTCTTTGCTGTAGTGCAATATCGAAGTTGGTATATTTAACTAGGGGGGGTGTGGGGGGTGCAGGGGGGCTTTCCCTCCTGCAGAAACATTGTTTTAATGTTTTCTATGTTTTTTTTTTTAATGCACTTTAGATTTTTGAGTTTCCAAAAACTCGATCATATGGTCTTGATCACATGGGTTTCGAGTTTTTGGTAATTTGATAACCTAAAGTGAATCCATGCACTCTCTCACACACACACACACACACACACACACACACACACACACACACACACACACACACACACATGTAACTATAAATATTCTTCTAAGCTTAAAGGAAGATATAGCATGACTGCATTACTTTAATAACAAGAATGTAGTTATACTTTATTTAATTTAGAAAATAATTTTGAAAATTCAACAATGCTATATTTACACAATAACAATTATATATATATATATATATATATATATATATATATATATATATATATATATATATATTATGTAAGGGAGACGGCTAGAAAGGTGCTTGGTATGACATGTGGACAGAGGAAGGACGAAAGGAGATATGGTGGTGGAATGAGGAAGTACAGGAGAGTATACAAAGAAAGAGGTTGGCAAAGAAGAAGTGGGATTGTAAAAGAGATGAAGAAAGTTGACAGGAGTATAAGGAGATGAGGTGCATGGCAAAGAGAGAGGTGGCTAAGGATAAGGCATATGAAGAGTTGTATGAAAGGTTGGACACTAAGGAGGGAGAAAAGGACCTGTACCGACTGGCTAGAAAGAGTGACCAAGCTAGGAAAGATGTGCAGCAGGTGAAGGTGATAAAGGATAATGAGGGAAACATATTCACAAGCGAGGAGAGTGTGTTGAGCAGATGGAAATAGTACTTTGAGGTGTTAATGAGTGAAGAGAATGAGAGGAAGAGAATGTTGGATGATGTAGAGATTGTGAATCATGAAGTACAATGGATTAGCAAGGAGGAAGTAAGGATAGCTATGAAGAGGATGAAGAATGGAAAGGCTGTTCACCCAGATGACATACCTGTGGAAGCATGGAGGTGTTTAGGTGAAATGGCAGTGGAGTTTTTAACCAGATTGTTTAATGAAATGTTGGAAAGTGAGAGTATTCCTGAGGAATGGAGAAAAAGTGTTTTGGTACCGATTTTTAAGTATAAGGGTGATGTGCAGAGCTGTAGTAACTGCAGAGGGATTAAATTGATCAGTAACAGCATGAAGTTATGGGAAAGAGTAGTGGAAGCTAGGTTAAGAAGGGACGTGATAATTAGTGATCAGCAGTATGGTTTCATGCCAGGAAAGAGCACTACAGATGCAATGTTTGCTCTGAGAGTGTTGATGGAGAAGTATAGAGAAGGTCAGAAGGAGTTGCATTGCATTTTTGTAGACTTAGACAAAGCATATGACAGGGTGCCTAGAGAGAAGTTGTGGTATTGTATGAGGAAGTCGGGAGTGTCAGAGAAGCATGTAAGAGTGGTACAGGATATGTATGAGGGTAGTGTGACAGCAGTGAGGTCTGTGTTGGGAGTGATGGATGCGTTTGAGGTGGAGGTGGGTTTACATCAAGGATCAGCTCTGAGCCCTTTCTTATTTGCAGTGGTGATGGACAGGTTGACAGACGAGATCAGACAGGAGTCCCCTTGGACTATGATGCTTGCAGATGACATTGTGATCTGTAGTGAGAGTAGTGAACAGGTGGAGGAAACCCTGGGGAGATGGAGATATGCTCTAGAGAGAAGCGTAATGAAGGTCAGCAGGACTAAGACAGAATATATGTGTGTGAATGAGAGGGAGGATAGAGGAATGGTGAGGATGCAAGGAGTAGAGGTGGTGAAGGTGGATGAGTTTAAATACTTGGGATCAATAGTTCAGAGTAATGGTGAGTGTGGAAGCGAGGTGAAGAAGAGAGTACAGGCAGGATGGAGTGGGTGAAGAAGAGTGTCAGGAGTGATTTGTGACAGACGAGTACCAGTAAGAGTGAAAGGAAAGGTCTACAAGAGGGTAGTGAGACCAGCTATGTTATATAGGTTGGAGACAGTGGCATTGACAAAAAGGCAGGAGTTAGAGCTGGCTGTTGCAGAGTTAAAGATGTTAAGATTTGCACTGGGTGTGACGAGGGTGGACAGGATCAGGAATAAGTATATTAGAGGGTCAGCCCAGGTTGGAAGGTTTGAAGACAAAGCCAGAGAGGCAAGATTACTTTGGTTTGGACATGTGCAGAGGAGGGATGCTGAGTATGTTGGGAAAAAGATGCTAAGGATGAAGCTACCAGGTAACAGGAAAAGAGGAAGGCCTAAGATAAGGTTTATGGATGTGGTTAGAGAGGACATGCAGGTGGCTGGTGTGACAGAGCAAGATGCAGAGGACAGGAAGAAATGGAAACAGATGATCCGCTGTGGCGACCCCTAACAGGAACAGCTGAAAGAAGATGATGATGATGATGATGATGATGATAGACAAACACATTCATACACACATACACATATGCAAACACACATACATGTACATATGTGCTTTGTGACAGCACTCTTATGAAGAAAAAATACTTAATTGACTATAGTAATATTTAATAACTGCCTGGTTGCACACTTTCAGCCATTAGTCTACTTTTTTTCACTGCAGGGTGAACATGCATTTGTGATATGTAATTTAGAGCTGTGTAGGGGGCCATGCCCCCCACATGAGGGGTGCTTGGTGGCCTGTCTCCTGCAAAAATATTTTTGTGCTCTGTTTTATGTTGTGTTGTATTTTTATTGATCAAAAACTGATAAATAATACCTTGGCATATAGAATACTGCCAGAACATAGGGAGACCTCTCAAATGTTATGCAGGACTCCTACTGGAACCTTCAAAGGAATGACCTGCACCAACCAAAAACATCTAAATTTTTCTCGAAGTATTTCTCAGGAAATATGAAAAATGCCAAAACAAAGTGGTAAAAATTTAAAAATAACCTTAAAAAAAACAGACCATGTTTTTGAAGTACCGAAGACAAATTTTGGAAGCTTTTGATGTGTTGTTGTCAGTCTCGCCTTTATTCTCACATATTAGTTAGATCAAATCCATCAGATCCATCTCGGCCTTATATAGAAGCTTGTGGCCTTCAACTAAGCTCTTGGACATTCTACCTTTCCCAGAATGCACCTCCCCATTACCTCAGATCTTGTTTGTCTCTTTGCTGGAGACATGGCCCTTCACTGGCTCTGGGCTAAGTGAAAGTTTTTTTTGTGTAATATCTCCTAATTTCTCTATATTATTCAAACTTTGTTCCTTTACTGTTCCTTGTTAAACAGATATTTACATTTTTTGTACCCTTCCTATATATTCTAATGTCCGTTTTTTTATATACGGTGTTCTTTCCCCTGTTGTTCTTTAGCTTAAAAAAGTTTTTACTCCCTAGTTTAATGTCCTTACTGATTAGAGTCTCCATTTTTTTATTAGGGCTTCTCTATTCTTTTCTGCCTTTCTGATATATATATATATATATATAGATATATATAAGCCTTTTTTTAAGCGCAAACTGGATAACTGGATGGGGAACAGAAAATACACCCCTGGGATTTCACCTATGTCCCTGCTAGACAGTGGCATAGGGTGCTGACTTGTTGGAACATGGGCTAAATCCTTGGCTAGGCCTTTAAGGGCCTTAGGGCCAACAGCCTAGTAACTTCCTATGATCCTATGATATAGCTGTTAATATTTCTATAGTTTGTTGTTGCTGCTGTTATCGGATTGCCTGCACTATTTTTCTTCTCTCAGTCATGTCTCAAAAGGATAAGGAAGATAAACAGTTAGGGTCTAAAAAATGCACTAAGCCTATTAACAAAATGTCACTGAGTGACTCACACATTTTGTGTCTTTATTATTTAGGGACGCTACACTTACAGAAGTTCTGTAGCATCTGTCATTCCTTCAGTCAAAGAGTTCTATTAGAAAGGTCAACAAGCTCATGTTGAAAGGCATGCTTCAAGGCACCTTCATTTCCAAAATCAGGTTCCACTTCGTCTTCTGACAAACCAAAGACACGATCTCTGGCACTAGCAAAATCTTCAGAGCCAGCAGAGAAGATTCCTAAGCTATCTGCTCCACTGGTTGTTTTGGAGCAGTCCACTCTTGGATCTCGGGGAACTTTGGGGCATTCTCAGCTTTTGCCTCAGATTCCTTCAACTCCGACAGTTGGAACTAGATGGTGCCATTCACCATCTTTAGAAAGAGTATCCTCTCAGCTCCCATCACCTATTTTTCAAAAATCATTAACCCTCTCCACCCGTTCAACCAGGAATCTGTCTGATGAAGACATGGATAGGCTGGTTAGCAGGCTGTTGAAGACACTGGCTTTAGACAAATTATTGCTGCATCAAAGCCCAAGAGCTTCAGAACCAGAAAAGTCACTCCCCTTTACTGCTCCTTCTCTTCCTCCTCTGACCCATGTCTCAGGTTCAGAGCAGGGAGGCTCTGAAGTCCAGATAGTCATCCTGTTGCATCAGAAATGTATTCTGCCTTCTGCTCTGAGTTCCTCTGCTCTGTCAGAGCAGGAGAAGCTGGTTGACATAGCTCTCTGCCTGGACCTGGGGGTAGGAGTTTGACCTCTTTTTCTTCAGATCGGATCCTGCCTCACGGAGCTTCAGTGCGTTTGATCTCAGTTCCTACCTTAGTCTCGGATCTCCCCTTCTTGGATTCTGAGGGGCCCTCAGCTCTGATAGTTTTTTCGTCAGCTCCAGGGAGTACCTCAGATCAGGGGCGGGGAGGATTTGACACCATGAGGAAAGCTTTAACTGCTTCTCAGTCAAGGGTGCTATCTTTCCAGGATCTCCATTACCGCCCACTACCGCCTCTCTCTCACACACCTTCCACAAGGACAGCTCGATCCCAAGCATTAGGATTTCCCTAGGGAGACCCCATCTCTTCTGAAACTTCTCCAGATTACCCAACTGAAGAAGTCCTTTAGAAGAGAACTTGCAAGAGGAAGCATTTAGACTTCCCAGAGGAGTCTGCTACCACAGATACTGACCTCGATGAAGCTGAAGGGTGCTCACAATCTCCTCCTGAAGATCTCTCATTTAGAAAAATTCTAGAAACGTTAAAACATAGAGGTGGCTGGGAGTCACAGTCTCCTTCAGCAGAGGAGTCAGTATACCTGAAGTCTTTTGGGCTCCATCCTTCCACCTCTTGGGTGACCCCCCCTCTCATTGAGCTTATCGAGTTAATCTCTTGGAAGGCATGGGAGACCCCAGACACAATTGATCCTACTCTGAGGAGGCCAAATAAGTACATCACTTCACCCGTGAAAAAAAAAATTCTTACTAAGGGAGTTGCAGTTGATGCCATGGTCATGGTAGCAGAGACCAAGAAGGAACTTTCTGAGACTAGTTCCACTATTCATCCTCCTAACAAAGATTCTAGGATGATGGATAGATATGGAAGCATGTCTTTTCTTCAGTGGGCTTTACTTTGTGCTCGCTTAATTATTTGATGCATTTTACTAGGCTGCAAAGGGATCTGTTGAAGGAACTATCAGATACCCTACAAGGAGCTGTGGCTGACAAGGCTGTAGATAAAGTAGCCCCTCAGCTGACCACCCTAAATTCATTTAACTCCTCCACGAGACTGATTTCTTATGCAGTGGATGGAGTAGAAGAGCAGCAGGCTCAGGTATCTCAATTAGGAGGCAGGCCTGGATGTGACTTTGCCATTTCATGGAGCCCTTCAAGTCTTCATTTGTGAATGCCCCCTTTGATGGCTCATCTCTGTTTGAGCCCAAAGTGAAAGAAATACTCACCAGGTGTGAAGAAGACAAGACCTTGTTTGCCATGAAAGTACATTTTTCCACTCTGACCAGACCTTATCCCAAAGGCTAAGGAGGTAGTGGAAAAATGTGGCTCCAAATATCTCAACAGTCTTTCCAGAGCACACAGAGTGAATATTTCACCAGAGGCAAAGGAGGGAACAATAATGGAAGATGCCACCCACACAGCAGAGACCCACAAAATTAGGGCTCTAGAGATTCCTTTATTGTAAGCCTTTTCAGTGCTCCTGGAAGGAGGCTCAATTGCTCACCTCTGGAGGCAATTGGGGGTCGGCTGTCTCTGCACCCACAGGCCTGACTACACATTATAAATGATAAATGGGTACTTCAAATAATATCCAAAGGTTGCTTCATCCCATTCACTCACCCCCTTCCTCAAAATAAAAGAATCCTGGATGTACCACCCATTCAGTGGGTTCAAGCAACCACAGAAGTACAGAAGCTGTTGAACAAAATAGTTCCCTCAGACCAACAAGAATTCGGAACTTACTCAAGATTCTTTTTAGTGCAAAAGAAGCAAATCAATCAAAAAGAGTAAGCTCCGAATGGGCACTTTACAGCCTATTCTTCCTTTTCTAAAAAAAAATGATTGGATGTGGTTGATAGACCTTCAGGATGCGTACTACCATATAAAGATGGACAGATGCTCCAGAAGGCATTCGCACTTCCATCTGAGAGCCAGTTATTACCAATTTCGAGCTCTGCCCTTTTTCTCACTACTGCCTCCAGAGTGTTCACCAAATGCATGGCAGTGGTTGCGGCTCACTTGAGACGTCAAGGATTCCGAGTGTTTCCATACCTAGATGACTGGCTCCTAACTGCCACAACCAGGCATCAACAATTGAGGGCAGCAGAAACTACTATAAACCTTTGCTTGCATCTAGGAATCACCATAAAATTTGAAAAACCTGCGCTAGAACCCCATCAAAATCTGACTTTCATAGGAGCACATTCAGACACAAGATTGATAATAACAATAGTTCCACCCAACAGAACTGCTTTGAAAAATTAAGTAAAGATTTTTATTCGCAAGAAGAGAGCACCTGTGAAATTAGTGCTACAAGTCTTGGGAGCAATGGCAGCTTCAATAGTACTAGTACCTCTAGCCACTTTCATATGCGAAGCCTGCAGTGGTTGCTGTTGAGCCAATGGTCCTTTCTACAGCTACCAATGTCTCACAAGATCCTGATTACTGATTTTTGCAGAAAAGATCTTCTTTGGTGGATTTACTTTGATCAAGTCAGTCAAGGTCACCCGTTTGTACCCAGTCAGCCTCAGGCCACAGTGAACAAAGATGCCTCATAGATGGGGTGGGAAGTATTATCTGATAAGGACATTCCAAGGCACCGGATCCCCTCACAAAGCCCATCTGTATATAAATACAATATACAGAGATGAGAGCAGTGCTTTTAGCGTTGCAAGCCTTTCAAGAATCTCTCCCTCAGGGAATGATAGTAGTCCAATCAGGTAACATGTCAGTAGTCTGGTACATCAACAAAGAGGGAGGAACCAGATCATATCCCCTTTGTCAGAAAGCCCCCAGAGTTTGGCAATGGATGATATCTTCCAATCACTTTCTGGTAGCAACACACATTCCAGGGAAATCCAGTGTGACAGCAGACAAGCTTAGCAGGGCAATTCTGATGCCTCACGAGTGGTTCCTCAAACAAGAAGTTTTGGAAAAGATTTTCCAGAAATGGGGTCCGCTTTGCTGTGATGTTTTTGCATCACCCATGAATAATAAATGCAGCAGCTACTTTGCCCTAATCTCTGTTGTGGGGGAGGCACTGAGGGATGCACAATGGTATATGATTGGCCCCCTGGACTTCTATATGCTTATCCTCCAACCCCCTGCTGCAGCCACCGTAAGAGTTCATTTAGCTGCCATTTCCAGTTATCATCTAGGAGAGAAAAGCTCTTTTGTCATGTCACATAAGCTTTGTAAGACCTTTTTAAAGGGTATTTTGTTGCTGAAACCACCTTTTAAAAGTCCTTCTCCTCCTTGGGATTTGAATTTTGTATTATCTCATATTGTTCATTCACCATTCAAACCTTCAGCAAACTATGATTTAAAATTCTTGACTTGCAAAACAATTTTTCTGATGGCTATTACTTTAGCAAGAAGGGTATCTGAATTACAAGCATTATCTATAAAGCTTCCTTATTTGCTTTTTCATAAAGACAGCGTTTCATTACGAACTAACCTTTCATTTCTGCCCAAAATAGTTTCTGAGACTAATCTCAATCAATCCAATGAAATGCCAGTTTTCTCCCCAAATTTCCAAAACAAAGGAGAATATACACTTATTAGATGTTCACAGACAATTGCATTTGTACTTGCACAGAACAAAGGATTTCAGAAAAATATATCAGTTGTATGTCTCTTTTTCTGAAGCAAGAAAAGGCTTGCCAGTTTCCAAAGTTACCTTGTCAAAATGGCTTTCCGATTGTATCACATTTATTTATAAAACCCAAAATAAACAATTGCCTGAACCAGTCAAAGCACATTCTACCAGAGCTGTGGCTACTTCTTCAGCTTTTCTGGCCAGGGAATCTTTAGACAATATTTGCACAGCAGCCACATGGTAAAACACCCGTACTTTTATTACTCATTACAAAGTGGATTTGGCCTCCAGGGATAGAGCTTCTTCTGCATCAGTGGTTCTGAGGAATATTCTCCCATGAGACACCCAATATTCAGGTTGCTAGGGATGCTGTCCCACATGTGATAATAAAGACGAGACTGACAACAACACACAAAGAAGTTGTGCACTTACCAAAATGTTCCCTGTGTGTTGTCCATCTTCACCTTTATTCTCACTACCCACCCACAAGCCCCTTTCCTAGACTCCTGGAACAACGTGTTACACTAAAAGTACCTGCAAAGACTCCTTGCTACTTGAGATGTTTCTTTGAGTTCTTCTATAAAACTATGGGCTGATTTCCTGAGTAACATTTTGGAATGCCTAAGCTTAGTTCGAGGCCATGAGTTTCTGCATAAGGCCAAGACAGATCCATTGGATTGGATCTGACCCATATGTGAGAATAAAGGCAAAGATGGACAACACACACAGAACATTATGGTATGTACATAACTTATTTTTTTACTAAATTGATAGCAACTTCATTAGAAGAACTTTGCTTAACCACAGTTTAAAAAGATAATTAACATATCAACCAATCAAATTCATCCACCATTTAAAGCTCCACGATATTAGGAAATATAAACAACAGAAAAATAAACATACACAAAAATCAAATATAATAAATTATATTTCCCTTTAATGTAAAGTTAGGTTCATATATTCCTTCAGGCCAGGAGAGCAACCTGCTTTCATTTTAATGTGCCAGGTTAACTCTTTATATTTTAAAATGTTACCCAGATTGTTATGTCCATCACAAATAAATAAATAAATAGCACCTCTTGAATGTGGAACAAGATCTGGCATGCTTATTTAAAGCATTGATATAATTCTTCAGCATGGTGGCACAAAAGTGTTTATGGATTCACTGTGACAACATTCTCATGGTTTACCTGTGTAGAAGCTGTGACAGTAATTGCATTATGCAACATACCTCACTCCCCGAGTGTTACAGTCAAAATTCACCTCTTAGGCCATCTGTTTTATCCATATGTCATAAATGTAAGAATGAATCAGAATCGATGTCTCTGCATTATTTACAAAATCCACAATGGTATGCGTTTCAATGTTTTCTAGCTTCTCAGTGGCACCAAATCAATTTCTGCATGTTACAAAACAGTTTTTAAATTGCTAGTCGAACAATGGAGTGCCGTTACATGTATGCCACTTATTCTGAATTATTTGTCTAATGTTGAAGGAATCTAAACTTAATGGTATTTTCATAGCACAAATGAATTCCTGATATTTTCAGAATGTGTGGAAACCAAATCTAAACCACTGTATAAAATAGGTGAAAAAAAGTTTTTCTTCAGTAATTGCCTACACTTATATCAAAGTATAGCCAAATAATCTGCTTATGCTATACCTCTGCAGAGGTAAGAGATTACAATAAACTGGTAGCATGCCTTTTCCTTGACCTCTCCAAGGCATTCTACACTGTCTCCCACCCCAAGCTTCTTACTAAACTTATTGAAAAGGAAAAGGATTTCTGATGAAGTTCCTTTTAAACTAACTGCTTGGGATGAAAGCGCTTATCCTTTAATAAATTTACTGTGTGTATCTACTACCTTCTGTCTGCAGGTACTTGCTTATTCCTGAATCCATCAAAAAGACCAGTCAAACCTTGGTCTTTTTTATAGAAACAAAAAATTCTTATCCATTACCTCAAGGACTTCTGTAGCTCAAGCCTACCTTCTCCTTGTCTTCCATATGCCTCCCCTAAATTTACTCACCTCCAAGCTAATTTTTTAACCAAACTTGAACAGACATACAACTGGATAGCTAGATTTGCCTGCAACTACCCTTACAAATCCCATCACTGCCTTGCCCTCAAACAACTTCAGTGGCTTGAATCCCCTCAACTACTCCAACTTTTTCAGCTACAGATGACACATTCTCTACTGCACAATCCTGCAGACTGTCGCTCCTATCACTATACAAACCTTCACGATCACTCTATAGCAATGACCAACAGCTACTTGACAACTACAAGCCTAACAAGACAAAGATCATTTAAACATTAAATCAAACAAGGCAAAATGTGCTTTGGCATAGATCTGTAAACAAGAATAGTGGGTGTGCCTTGTTTGATTTTAGTGTTTAAATGATCTTTGTATCAAAGAACTGAATATATGTCCTACACTGTTCAAACTGAAATGTTGAAATGCTCTAAGATGATATATATTTGTAAAATGTAAACTTTAACAAAAAATACACAGTATTATAACAGATCAGGAGCTATCACACACTATTGCAAAATAACACACTAAAAATCTCAGCACAGGCAGAAAAACTCAGATAAATATAAAGGAAAAGTACAAAATAAGCAATTTATTGATGTCCCAAAAAAGTTTTTATAGAGTAATGGGAAACAAGGTAAAAGGAACTGAAACCCCTATAGTGCCTTTTTTAGGCAAGGCTCAAAGGACAAACCTACCTCCATAGACAACCCAAGGATAAAAAAACTAAAGGTAATGCTACTTAATGCCAGAAGTCTAAACCTCAAGATGCATGCATTCGAGGCTCTCCTCAGTATGGAGAAAATCGATGTCTGTGCAGTAACAGAAACCTGGTTCAAGGCTCCTGAGAGCACCCCAGCACTACCAGGTTATAACTCATACCATGCGTTTCAGCCCCAAAACTCGGACCGAAGCACAAAAGGAGGGGGAGTATCTATATTCATCAAAGATACCTACACCTCCAGGTTAGTGGCACTGCACGAAGCATCGGAAACCATCCATGTGCAACTAACAGCAGGCAAAACTGCCTTTCAGTTTGTAGCCTGCTACAGAACACCCTCCCTATTACAGGAACCCCACTTGGCATTCCTGAGAACACTGGAGAATATGAAGGTCTCTCCAAACACTATGTTATTGGGTGACTTCAACTACCCAAGCATTGAATGGGAAAACTACTCAAGCCCAAACACCCTCGCCCAATGGTTCCTTGAATTTATAAACTCTAATGCAATGGAACAACTGGTCACCACTCCCACAAGAGGGAACAACATATTGGACCTGGTCATCACCAACATGGGGACTCTATGTTCCACACCAGCGGTAAACCCCTCATTGGTAAGATCAGACCATAAAAAATTTCCCTGGACATCCATATCCCGTCCCCACCCCCAGCCAAGGAAATCACTCTAAAGAAATTCTCAAAAGCCAACTTTGCACTTCTCAAGACTGAGGTGGAATCCTTCAAAGCCCCTGGGCCAGAGGATAATACAGCCCAATTGGCAGAATCCTTTACAAATGCATTCTATGAGCACCTGCAGGAATGCATGGATCATGCTATCCCAAATAAAACCAAGACTCACTCCTCCAAAAACAGAAGACCGGTCTGGTGGACCCCGGCCATAAATAAGCTATACAACAGAAGGAGGAAGCTACTACCTGACAGCATAAAATCCCAAAAAGGGAAGGCATCTCTGATCAGTATTAGCAAGAAACTTCGATCCCTCATAAAATCATCAAAGGCCAGCTTTGAAAGAAAAATTGCCCTAGACATTAAAGAGAATCACAAGGCCTTCTTTAGTTATATCAGGAACATGGGCGGAAACTCCCAGATATGCTCTGAATTGTTGCATAACGGTACAAAATATACTGAACTTACAGACATAGCCAACATCCTGGCAGACAGATTCAGTGCAAACTCCCCCCCACTTCCCCCCCAAAAGAGCAAATGCCTATCCCAACTGAATGTAACCTCCCTGACATCACAGATGCACAGGTGAAAGCTTCCCTCTCCAAAGCAAAAAACACAGCATCTATGGGACCGGACGGTGTCCCAGGCTGTGTCTTACACGAGCTCCAAGAAGAACTGAACCCTCACATTAAGTCACTGTTCAAACTTAGCCTTACTACAGGATATGTACCCAATGAATGGCGTACAGCTACAGTGGTCCCACTTCACAAAGGTGGTGCCACAACAGACCCTGGAAATTATTGCGCCATAAGCCTTATTAGTCTGGTTTGTAAAGCTATGGAGCGTATTATCATGGAACTCCTAAACAAAGACATTAGGAGCCTCCAGACACTGGACCCTACCCAATTCGGCTTTAAGGGCAGATCTTGCCTCTTAAACCTAGTTGATTTCTTTGAAACAGTTACTAAAGCCATAGATGAGGGTAAGGTAGTCCACACAGCCTACCTGGACCTCGCAAAAGCCTTCGACACAATACCCCACTCGGGCATCATAAATAAGCTTACCATCTTAAATATCAACCCCTATATCACAAGATGGGTTGCAAACTGGCTCAGAGATAGAACCCACATGGTCATAATCGCAGGTGCCATGTCCGAATCCAAACCAGTTACAAGTGGCATCCCACAGGGCTCAGTCCTGGGACCTCTCTTGTTCGGTATATACTTCTCTGAGGTTCAGGCTAACACGGGGGGATTATGGCTGACAAAGTTCGCAGATGACTGCAAACTGGGGGCCATAATCGAATCTCCAGCTGACACAAGCATCCTCCAAAAGGGTCTCACAGAGACGGATGCTTGGTGCCAGAGCCACGGCCTCAAGCTAAATGCTAAAAAGTGCATAGTCATCCCCTTTGGGAAAAACAAGGTGCCCACAAATTACCACATAGGTGGTAATCCATTAAGTACGGAAGAAGTAATTAGAGATTTGGGGACAAACGTAGATAGTAATCTCTCCTTTGATAATCACGTTGCCAAAGTGGTTAGAAAGACCTTCTATATAGCCCACCTTATCACGAAAGGGTTCACATCTAGATCAAGAGAGGTCATTGTGCCCCTCTACTCGTCACTCATCAGGCCCATAATTGAATACAATGCCCCTTTTGGGATGTACCTTACCTGACACCTGCAGCAACTGGAGAGACCCCAAAAGTACCTCACCAAGAAAATCATGGGCTACAAACAGATGTCCTATGCAGCTCGACTAAAGAAACTCCAGCTCTACTCAGTTGCTTACCACCTACTCAGAGGCGATCTATGCCTAACGTACAAAGCCATGTCAAACCCAGAATTAATGGACATGCTCCACCTCAAAAAATCCAAGTCCCTTAGAGCGACACGCTCCAGGGACCTAAACCTCAACACAAAAATAAATAGGACATGCTGGGGGGACAGATTCATTTCCCAGAGGCTCCCCTCACTCTGGAATAGAATCCCAATTCATGTTAGACATAGCCCCTCGCTGACCCTCTTCAAGCGAAATCTGGATGCGTGGATGGGAAATCGCAAATTCACCCCTGGGATCTCTTCTGTGTCCCTGCTAGACAGAGGCACAGTAAACTAATCTTGAAAGGGTACCTTCTGTGACCTACTTTACAGAGGCACAGTAGGCTAATCTAATAAAGAGGCAGAAGCCAATACACTCTGGCTAGGCTTATAAATGCCCTAGGGCAGATAGCCTAGTATCTACCTATGAACCTATGAAAGACCACCAAAATAAGAAGAAATAGATACATTTTGGAGAACTATCTATGAAACTTCTGTGGAACATAACACAGATGCTATATGGATGGAAGAAGTAAAAGAAAGAATAAGAAGTTTAAAGGTACAGGATATGAAATGGGATGAAGTAACAGCCAGAGAGATTGAAACAAAGCTAAGAAAAGCCATAAATTGGAAACCCTCAGGCCCAGATGCAGTACCTAACTTCTGGTTAAAAGTATTAACATCTTTGCATGAAGATTTAGCCATGAGTAATAACTATTTATATGCACACCCCGAACAGATACCAACCTGTCTAACAACAGGAAAAACAATGCTCCCACTTAAGAGTGAACCTGCAAGCTACCGTAAAAATTATAGATCAATAACTTGCCTTCTGACCACATATAAACTATATACTGGAATTGATGCTGAAAGAATCTACATTCATTTAGAAGAAAACTCAATTATGGCAAAAGAACAAAAGGGCAATAAAAAAGTCATATGGAACAAAGGATCATTTGCTGTTAAAGTCATAGTGGAGAACTGTAAAAAGGGGAAGAATTTAAGTATGGCATGGCTTGACTACAAAAAAGCATTTGATAGTATCCCACCATTCATGGATAAAACAGTGCTTAAAATGTATAGGATACACCCCTACACTGATCAACTACATTACAGGGATCATAAAACAGTGGCAGACAACTTTGCAATTAAGCCATGATATAGGACAAATTATTATTCCAAGGATAAAAAATTCAAAGGGGGATATTCCAGGGTGACTCTCTGTCACCGCTGCTATTCTGCCTTGCCCTTAACCCATTAAGCTGTCTACTTAACAGCTTAGGCCATGACTATAATTTGGCTCCTAGAAAACAACAAAGTGTAAAGACTTTTCTTCTTTTTGTTGATGATTTGAAACTGTATAGCTCATCAGATCAGGAACTGAAAGTACAACTGCAAGTTGTCAAAACTTTTTCAGATGATATAAGAATGTCATTTGGTCTTGATAAATGTGTAAAAGCAGCCTTTACAGTAGGAAAACCGCAGCACAAAGAAAACATCAGTTTGGAACAGAAATGTGATAGGAAAGAACCTGAGCAAGAGGGAGTGTATAAATATTTGGTAATTGATGAAGGATCAACAATAAAACATGAACAAATGCGAATAAAACTTAGTAAGGAGTACTTTAGAAGATTTAAATTAATCCTGAAAACAGTGTTGACATCTAAGAACAAAATCCAAGCTATAAACCAATTTGCTCTTCCTGTCCTAACTTACAGTTTTGGGGCTCCAAAATGTGTTGGATAGATTAGATAGGAAAACAAGGATGCTTCATGCTCACCAAATGATTTAGAAAAATCAGTGCATACCAAGATTATATATTCCCCATTTGGAAGGAGGAATGAGCCTCCTTGAAATTCATTACATGTACATATCTGCAATCGTGGGGCTCCACACATCTGCTGACCTCACAAGACCCAAATGTAGTGAATGTTTTGAAATATGAGGAGAATAAATCTAAGATGACTTTGCTGCTTAGGCTAACAGAAACATATCGGCATCAAGCAGGAATGAAAATTGAACCAGGCAGCAACTGAATGTGCCAAAAACAAAAGAAAGAATATAAGGTGAAGGACCAGATGAGAAGGTAAGAAATGTGGAAAATGCATAAATATAGTTGCAGTTATAGAAAACTTCTGGAAGAACCTCCTGTTGATCAAGAATGAATGTAGGAAAGGTTAAGGAGACACAAATTCAAACCAAGAGATGAAAGGTTAATACTGACAGCACAAGATAGTGGGCTACGTACACATTGGTTTACAAAGTCTACTGAACATGTGGGAGAAACAAATATAGGTTTTGTAAAACAGAATTGCAAACAGTTGCACACCTCGTTGCTGGTTGCGACATACTAATGGCAGAAGGACTGCATACTGAAAGGGATAATAATGTGACGGAGACTGTTCCACTGGGGATTGTGCAAACATTATTGTACTGAAGTGGCTGAAAAACACTGGAAACATGAGCCACAAAGCATCATAGAAAATGATGAAGTCTGCATTACTTGGGATCATGCATTGCCAACAGTTCAAAACATAGATGCTAGAAGACCAGATATAGTGGTCCAAGAAAAGAAGACAAAAGTAGCATTGATCATTGAAATTGCCACACCCAGTGACCACAGTGTCCTGCATACAGAGACACACAAAGTCATAAAATATCAGGATTTGCAGACAGAAATGAGAACAGTGTGAAAGAAAGATATCCAGATAGTTCCAATAGTAGCAGGAGCAACAGGTCTTATAAAAAAAGAGTCTACAATCATATTTAGATATGCTACCAATACATGGAACTCTGTACGAATTGCAGAAGGAGTCATTACTGGGCACATTGCAGGTGCTGAGAAGAGCACTTTTAGTTGAAGCAATACCAATTTCATGAACTTTAATTGTACCTAGACTTAGGAATGGGGTCCATTCCTGTTCATGGTATTATAAACCAAAAGATTTAGAGAAGTTAAAAAGGGAGAAACCATATATATAGACACGTGTGTGTGTGTGTGTGTGTGTGTGTGTGTGTGTGTGTGTGTGTGTGTGTGTGTGTGTGTGTGTGTGTGTGTGTATAGATAGATACACACACACACACACACACACACACACACACACACACACACACACACACACACACACACACCATCAAACTCCTTTTTCCCATTTTTTTTTTCTGCACTGGGTCAGGATGTTGGGTCACTTGTCACTCTCTCTCCCTATTCAGTGCCACTCTCCTACATTCTTCGATAATCATGCCTGACCATTGCAGGTCTTCTGTCACACAATCCATCCACCTCTTTGCTGGATGCCCTTGTTTTCTCTTGTCTTTTTCCTATCTCTCCCAAATCTTCTTCACCCAGCTGTCTTCTGCTTTCCTCCACTTGTGGCCAAACCACTGCCTTCTGTTCTCTCTGACTTTTTCTACAATTTGACATCTGCTTTTGTGTCCTCATTTCTTTGTCTTTTCCAGAGAAGGCATCCTACCACCCATCTCAGGCACTTCATTTCCATGACCTCTAGCTTCCTCAACTGCTGTGCCTTCACTGCCCAGATTTCTTTACCATGCAGTTGTACTGGTTGCATCATGGTTTTGTACACCTTACTTTTCAGTTTCTGTGGCATATTTCTGTAATACACCACCCCTGACACTCCATGCCAGTTGACTGGGCCCCTCTCCTAGCTTTGATCATTTCATTCAGACTTCTCTTCTCCTCAACCACCCCTCCTAGATACTGGAAGCTATTAACTTGTTCCACTGTTTTTCTTTTTATCTCAATTTTCAACTGCTTTTTATTTCCACCATTTGCTGCCATTACAACTGTCTTCTCTGTACTCATTTTTATCATGTGTGCCTTCACTTTTGCATTCCATTCCCCTACCCTTTGCTGAAGTTCTTACTCAGACTCTGCCAGTAATGTCACGTCATCTGCATACAGCAAGTTTTTTGACTTGTCCCTGTCTACCTGTTTGCAAATGTAGTCCATCACCAGTATGAACAGCAGTGG